>NW_026893840.1:0-336663 GCF_032452875.1 Bos javanicus
TTGATCATCCGGGTGATCAGTGCATGGGCAGTCATGTGATCAGTGCATGATATAGACGTGATTAGTGCATGATCAGTCTCGTGATCAGTGTATGATCAACCACGTGATCAGTGCACGATAGCCAGTTAATGAGTGCACGATAGCCAGATGATCAGTGCATTATCAGTCACGTGATCAGTGTTTGATCAGCCAAGTAAAAAGTGCATGATAGCCAACTGATCAGTGTATGATCAGCCACGTGATCAGTGCATGATCAGTTACGTGAGCAGTGTATGATCAGCCACGTGATCAGTGCATGGTCAGACACGTGAACAGTGTATGATCAGCCACGTGATCAGTGCATGATAGCCACTTGATCAGTGCATTATCAGTTACGTGAGCAGTGTATGATCAGCCACGTGATCAGTGCATGATAGCCACGTGATCAGTGCATTATCAGTTACGTGAGCAGCGTATGATCAGCCACGTGAACAGTGCATGCTCAGTCACGTGATCTGGGCCTGCTGAGCTGCGTGATTACCGTCTGCTCATCTGCTTGACAATTGCCAGCTGAGCTGCACGATTCCTGCCTGTCATCTGCTTGACAATTATCAGCTGTGCTGCGTAATTCCTGCCTGCTCAGCTGCTTGATTATTGCCAGCTGAGCAGCATGATTCCTCACACCTGAGTTCCATGATTATTGCCTGCTGACTGTTTGATTCGTGCCTACTCAGCTCTTTGTTTATTGCCTCCAGAGGCACATGATCAGTGTATGATAGCAAACATGATCAGCGCATGATCAGTCACATGATCAGCGCCATTAAGTCACGTGATCACTACATGATAGTCATGTGATCAGTCCATGCTCAGTCACGGTATCAGTGCATGATCAGCCACGTGATCAGTGCATGATCAGCCAGGTGATCAGTTCATGATAGCTATGTGATCAGTTCATGATTTGTCACGTGATCTGTGCATGACCAGGCAGGTGATCAGTGTATGATCAGCCACGTGAACAGTGCATGATAGCCACGTGATCAGTGCATGATCCGTCACCTGATGGGTGTATGATCAGTCACCTGACCGGTACATGGTAGCTACATGATCATTGCATGATCAGCCACGTGAGTAGTGCATGATAGCCACGTGATCAGTGCATGATCAGTCACGTGATCAGTGCATGATCACTCACGTTAACAGTGCATGATAAGTCACCTGATCAGTGCATGATCAATTACATGATCAGTGCATGATCAGTCACGTGACCAGTACATGGTAGCTACGTGATCAGTGCATGATCAGTCCGCGTGATCAGTGCATGATAGCCACGTGATCACTGCATGATAGCCACGTGATCAGTGCATGATCAGTCACGTGACCAGTACATGGTAGCTACGTGATCATTGCATGAACAGCCGCGTGAGCAGTGCATGATAGCCACGTGATCAGTGCATGATCTGTCGCATGATCAGTGTATGATCATCCGGGTGATCAGTGCATGGGCAGTCATGTGGATCAGTGCATGATATAGACGTGATTAGTGCATGATCAGTCTCGTGATCAGTGTATGATCAACCACGTGATCAGTGCACGATAGCCAGTTAATAAGTGCACGATAGCCAGATGATCAGTGCATTATCAGTCACGTGATCAGTGTTTGATCAGCCAAGTAAAAAGTGCATGATAGCCAACTGATCAGTGTATGATCAGCCACGTGATCAGTGCATGATCAGTTACGTGAGCAGTGTATGATCAGCCACGTGATCAGTGCATGGTCAGACACGTGAACAGTGTATGATCAGCCACGTGATCAGTGCATGATAGCCACTTGATCAGTGCATTATCAGTTACGTGAGCAGTGTATGATCAGCCACGTGATCAGTGCATGATAGCCACGTGATCAGTGCATTATCAGTTACGTGAGCAGCGTATGATCAGCCACGTGAACAGTGCATGCTCAGTCACGTGTTCTGGGCCTGCTGAGCTGCGTGATTACCATCTGCTCATCTGCTTGACAATTGCCAGCTGAGCTGCACGATTCCTGCCTGTCATCTGCTTGACAATTATCAGCTGTGCTGCGTAATTCCTGCCTGCTCAGCTGCTTGATTATTGCCAGCTGAGCAGCATGATTCCTCACACCTGAGTTCCATGATTATTGCCGGGTGACTGTTTGATTCGTGCCTACTCAGCTCTTTGTTTATTGCCTCCAGAGGCACATGATCAGTGTATGATAGCAAACATGATCAGCGCATGATCAGTCACATGATCAGCGCCATTAAGTCACGTGATCACTACATGATAGTCATGTGATCAGTCCATGCTCAGTCACGGTATCAGTGCATGATCAGCCACGTGATCAGTGCATGATCAGCCAGGTGATCAGTTCATGATAGCTATGTGATCAGTTCATGATTTGTCACGTGATCTGTGCATGACCAGGCAGGTGATCAGTGTATGATCAGCCACGTGAACAGTGCATGATAGCCACGTGATCAGTGCATGATCCGTCACCTGATGGGTGTATGATCAGTCACCTGACCGGTACATGGTAGCTACATGATCATTGCATGATCAGCCACGTGAGTAGTGCATGATAGCCACGTGATCAGTGCATGATCAGTCACGTGATCAGTGCATGATCACTCACGTTAACAGTGCATGATAAGTCACCTGATCAGTGCATGATCAATTACATGATCAGTGCATGATCAGTCACGTGACCAGTACATGTAGCTACGTGATCATTGCGTGATCAGGCGCGTGATCAGTGCATGATAGCCACGTGATCACTGCATGATAGCCACGTGATCAGTGCATGATCAGTCACGTGACCAGTACATGGTAGCTACGTGATCATTGCATGAACAGCCGCGTGAGCAGTGCATGATAGCCACGTGATCAGTGCATGATCTGTCGCATGATCAGTGTATGATCATCCGGGTGATCAGTGCATGGGCAGTCATGTGGTCAGTGCATGATATAGACGTGATTAGTGCATGATCAGTCTCGTGATCAGTGTATGATCAACCACGTGATCAGTGCACGATAGCCAGTTAATAAGTGCACGATAGCCAGATGATCAGTGCATTATCAGTCACGTGATCAGTGTTTGATCAGCCAAGTAAAAAGTGCATGATAGCCAACTGATCAGTGTATGATCAGCCACGTGATCAGTGCATGATCAGTTACGTGAGCAGTGTATGATCAGCCACGTGATCAGTGCATGGTCAGACACGTGCACAGTGTATGATCAGCCACGTGATCAGTGCATGATAGCCACTTGATCAGTGCATTATCAGTTACGTGAGCAGTGTATGATCAGCCACGTGATCAGTGCATGATAGCCACGTGATCAGTGCATTATCAGTTACGTGAGCAGCGTATGATCAGCCACGTGAACAGTGCATGCTCAGTCACGTGTTCTGGGCCTGCTGAGCTGCGTGATTACCGTCTGCTCATCTGCTTGAGAATTGCCAGCTGAGCTGCACGATTCCTGCCTGTCATCTGCTTGACAATTATCAGCTGTGCTGCGTAATTCCTGCCTGCTCAGCTGCTTGATTATTGCCAGCTGAGCAGCATGATTCCTCACACCTGAGTTCCATGATTATTGCCTGCTGACTGTTTGATTCGTGCCTACTCAGCTCTTTGTTTATTGCCTCCAGAGGCACATGATCAGTGTATGATAGCAAACATGATCAGCGCATGATCAGTCACATGATCAGCGCCATTAAGTCACGTGATCACTACATGATAGTCATGTGATCAGTCCATGCTCAGTCACGGTATCAGTGCATGATCAGCCACGTGATCAGTGCATGATCAGCCAGGTGATCAGTTCATGATAGCTATGTGATCAGTTCATGATTTGTCACGTGATCTGTGCATGACCAGGCAGGTGATCAGTGTATGATCAGCCACGTGAACAGTGCATGATAGCCACGTGATCAGTGCATGATCCGTCACCTGATGGGTGTATGATCAGTCACCTGACCGGTACATGGTAGCTACATGATCATTGCATGATCAGCCACGTGAGTAGTGCATGATAGCCACGTGATCAGTGCATGATCAGTCACGTGATCAGTGCATGATCACTCACGTTAACAGTGCATGATAAGTCACCTGATCAGTGCATGATCAATTACATGATCAGTGCATGATCAGTCACGTGACCAGTACATGGTAGCCACGTGATCATTGCATGATCAGCCGCGTGATCAGTGCATGATAGCCACGTGATCACTGCATGATAGCCACGTGATCAGTGCATGATCAGTCACGTGACCAGTACATGGTAGCTACGTGATCATTGCATGAACAGCCGCGTGAGCAGTGCATGATAGCCACGTGATCAGTGCATGATCTGTTGCATGATCAGTGTATGATCATCCGGGTGATCAGTGCATGGGCAGTCATGTGGTCAGTGCATGATATAGACGTGATTAGTGCATGATCAGTCTCGTGATCAGTGTATGATCAACCACGTGATCAGTGCACGATAGCCAGTTAATAAGTGCACGATAGCCAGATGATCAGTGCATTATCAGTCACGTGATCAGTGTTTGATCAGCCAAGTAAAAGTGCATGATAGCCAACTGATCAGTGTATGATCAGCCACGTGATCAGTGCATGATCAGTTACGTGAGCAGTGTATGATCAGCCACGTGATCAGTGCATGGTCAGACACGTGAACAGTGTATGATCAGCCACGTGATCAGTGCATGATAGCCACTTGATCAGTGCATTATCAGTTACGTGAGCAGTGTATGATCAGCCACGTGATCAGTGCATGATAGCCACGTGATCAGTGCATTATCAGTTACGTGAGCAGCGTATGATCAGCCACGTGAACAGTGCATGCTCAGTCACGTGTTCTGGGCCTGCTGAGCTGCGTGATTACCGTCTGCTCATCTGCTTGACAATTGCCAGCTGAGCTGCACGATTCCTGCCTGTCATCTGCTTGACAATTATCAGCTGTGCTGCGTAATTCCTGCCTGCTCAGCTGCTTGATTATTGCCAGCTGAGCAGCATGATTCCTCACACCTGAGTTCCATGATTATTGCCGGGTGACTGTTTGATTCGTGCCTACTCAGCTCTTTGTTTATTGCCTCCAGAGGCACATGATCAGTGTATGATAGCAAACATGATCAGCGCATGATCAGTCACATGATCAGCGCCATTAAGTCACGTGATCACTACATGATAGTCATGTTATCAGTCCATGCTCAGTCACGGTATCAGTGCATGATCAGCCACGTGATCAGTGCATGATCAGCCAGGTGATCAGTTCATGATAGCTATGTGATCAGTTCATGATTTGTCACGTGATCTGTGCATGACCAGGCAGGTGATCAGTGTATGATCAGCCACGTGAACAGTGCATGATAGCCACGTGATCAGTGCATGATCCGTCACCTGATGGGTGTATGATCAGTCACCTGACCGGTACATGGTAGCTACATGATCATTGCATGATCAGCCACGTGAGTAGTGCATGATAGCCACGTGATCAGTGCATGATCAGTCACGTGATCAGTGCATGATCACTCACGTTAACAGTGCATGATAAGTCACCTGATCAGTGCATGATCAATTACATGATCAGTGCATGATCAGTCACGTGACCAGTACATGGTAGCTACGTGATCATTGCGTGATCAGCCGCGTGATCAGTGCATGATAGCCACGTGATCACTGCATGATAGCCACGTGATCAGTGCATGATCAGTCACGTGACCAGTACATGGTAGCTACGTGATCATTGCATGAACAGCCGCGTGAGCAGTGCATGATAGCCACGTGATCAGTGCATGATCTGTCGCATGATCAGTGTATGATCATCCGGGTGATCAGTGCATGGGCAGTCATGTGGTCAGTGCATGATATAGACGTGATTAGTGCATGATCAGTCTCGTGATCAGTGTATGATCAACCACGTGATCAGTGCACGATAGCCAGTTAATAAGTGCACGATAGCCAGATGATCAGTGCATTATCAGTCACGTGATCAGTGTTTGATCAGCCAAGTAAAAGTGCATGATAGCCAACTGATCAGTGTATGATCAGCCACGTGATCAGTGCATGATCAGTTACGTGAGCAGTGTATGATCAGCCACGTGATCAGTGCATGGTCAGACACGTGAACAGTGTATGATCAGCCACGTGATCAGTGCATGATAGCCACTTGATCAGTGCATTATCAGTTACGTGAGCAGTGTATGATCAGCCACGTGATCAGTGCATGATAGCCACGTGATCAGTGCATTATCAGTTACGTGAGCAGTGTATGATCAGCCACGTGAACAGTGCATGCTCAGTCACGTGTTCTGGGCCTGCTGAGCTGCGTGATTACCGTCTGCTCATCTGCTTGACAATTGCCAGCTGAGCTGCACGATTCCTGCCTGTCATCTGCTTGACAATTATCAGCTGTGCTGCGTAATTCCTGCCTGCTCAGCTGCTTGATTATTGCCAGCTGAGCAGCATGATTCCTCACACCTGAGTTCCATGATTATTGCCTGCTGACTGTTTGATTCGTGCCTACTCAGCTCTTTGTTTATTGCCTCCAGAGGCACATGATCAGTGTATGATAGCAAACATGATCAGCGCATGATCAGTCACATGATCAGCGCCATTAAGTCACGTGATCACTACATGATAGTCATGTGATCAGTCCATGCTCAGTCACGGTATCAGTGCATGATCAGCCACGTGATCAGTGCATGATCAGCCAGGTGATCAGTTCATGATAGCTATGTGATCAGTTCATGATTTGTCACGTGATCTGTGCATGACCAGGCAGGTGATCAGTGTATGATCAGCCACGTGAACAGTGCATGATAGCCACGTGATCAGTGCATGATCCGTCACCTGATGGGTGTATGATCAGTCACCTGACCGGTACATGGTAGCTACATGATCATTGCATGATCAGCCACGTGAGTAGTGCATGATAGCCACGTGATCAGTGCATGATCAGTCACGTGATCAGTGCATGATCACTCACGTTAACAGTGCATGATAAGTCACCTGATCAGTGCATGATCAATTACGTGATCAGTGCATGATCACTCACGTGACCAGTACATGGTAGCTACGTGATCATTGCATGAACAGCCGCGTGAGCAGTGCATGATAGCCACGTGATCAGTGCATGATCTGTCGCATGATCAGTGTATGATCATCCGGTGATCAGTGCATGGGCAGTCATGTGATCAGTGCATGATATAGACGTGATTAGTGCATGATCAGTCTCGTGATCAGTGTATGATCAACCACGTGATCAGTGCACGATAGCCAGTTAATGAGTGCACGATAGCCAGATGATCAGTGCATTATCAGTCACGTGATCAGTGTTTGATCAGCCAAGTAAAAAGTGCATGATAGCCAACTGATCAGTGTATGATCAGCCACGTGATCAGTGCATGATCAGTTACGTGAGCAGTGTATGATCAGCCACGTGATCAGTGCATGGTCAGACACGTGAACAGTGTATGATCAGCCACGTGATCAGTGCATGATAGCCACTTGATCAGTGCATTATCAGTTACGTGAGCATTGTATGATCAGCCACGTGATCAGTGCATGATAGCCACGTGATCAGTGCATTATCAGTTACGTGAGCAGCGTATGATCAGCCACGTGAACAGTGCATGCTCAGTCACGTGATCTGGGCCTGCTGAGCTGCGTGATTACCGTCTGCTCATCTGCTTGACAATTGCCAGCTGAGCTGCACGATTCCTGCCTGTCATCTGCTTGACAATTATCAGCTGTGCTGCGTAATTCCTGCCTGCTCAGCTGCTTGATTATTGCCAGCTGAGCAGCATGATTCCTCACACCTGAGTTCCATGATTATTGCCTGCTGACTGTTTGATTCGTGCCTACTCAGCTCTTTGTTTATTGCCTCCAGAGGCACATGATCAGTGTATGATAGCAAACATGATCAGCGCATGATCAGTCACATGATCAGCGCCATTAAGTCACGTGATCACTACATGATAGTCATGTGATCAGTCCATGCTCAGTCACGGTATCAGTGCATGATCAGCCACGTGATCAGTGCATGATCAGCCAGGTGATCAGTTCATGATAGCTATGTGATCAGTTCTTGATTTGTCACGTGATCTGTGCATGACCAGGCAGGTGATCAGTGTATGATCAGCCACGTGAACAGTGCATGATAGCCACGTGATCAGTGCATGATCCGTCACCTGATGGGTGTATGATCAGTCACCTGACCGCTACATGGTAGCTACATGATCATTGCATGATCAGCCACGTGAGTAGTGCATGATAGCCACGTGATCAGTGCATGATCAGTCACGTGATCAGTGCATGATCACTCACGTTAACAGTGCATGATAAGTCACCTGATCAGTGCATGATCAGCCACGTGATCAGTGCATGATCAGTCACGTGATCAGTACATGGTAGCCACGTGATCAGTGCGTGATCAGCCGCGTGATCAGTGCATGATAGCCACGTGATCAGTGCATGATCCGTCAGCTGATGGGTGTATGATCAGTCACCTGACCGGTACATGGTAGCTACGTGATCATTGCATGATCAGCCACGTGAAGTAGTGCATGATAGCCACGTGATCAGTGCATGATCAGTCACGTGATCAGTGCATGATCACTCACGTTAACAGTGCATGATAAGTCACCTGATCAGTGCATGATCAATTACGTGATCAGTGCATGATCACTCACGTGACCAGTACATGGTAGCTACGTGATCATTGCATGAACAGCCGCGTGAGCAGTGCATGATAGCCACGTGATCAGTGCATGATCTGTCGCATGATCAGTGTATGATCATCCGGGTGATCAGTGCATGGGCAGTCACGTGATCAGTGCATGATATAGACGTGATTAGTGCATGATCAGTCACGTGATCAGTGTATGATCAACCACGTGATCAGTGCACGATAGCCAGTTAATGAGTGCACGATAGCCAGATGATCAGTGCATTATCAGTCACGTGATCAGTGTTTGATCAGCCAAGTGAAAAGTGCATGATAGCCAACTGATCAGTGTATGATCAGCCACGTGATCAGTGCATGATCAGTTACGTGAGCAGTGCATGATCAGCCACGTGATCAGTGCATGGTCAGACACGTGAACAGTGTATGATCAGCCACGTGATCAGTGCATGATAGCCACTTGATCAGTGCATTATCAGTTACGTGAGCAGTGTATGATCAGCCACGTGATCAGTGCATGATAGCCACGTGATCAGTGCATTATCAGTTACGTGAGCAGCGTATGATCAGCCACGTGAACAGTGCATGCTCAGTCACGTGTTCTGGGCCTGCTGAGCTGCGTGATTACCGTCTGCTCATCTGCTTGACAATTGCCAGCTGAGCTGCACGATTCCTGCCTGTCATCTGCTTGACAATTATCAGCTGTGCTGCGTAATTCCTGCCTGCTCAGCTGCTTGATTATTGCCAGCTGAGCAGCATGATTCCTCACACCTGAGTTCCATGATTATTGCCGGCTGACTGTTTGATTCGTGCCTACTCAGCTCTTTGTTTATTGCCTCCAGAGGCACATGATCAGTGTATGATAGCAAACATGATCAGCGCATGATCAGTCACATGATCAGCGCCATTAAGTCACGTGATCACTACATGATAGTCATGTGATCAGTCCATGCTCAGTCACGGTATCAGTGCATGATCAGCCACGTGATCAGTGCATGATCAGCCAGGTGATCAGTTCATGATAGCTATGTGATCAGTTCATGATTTGTCACGTGATCTGTGCATGACCAGGCAGGTGATCAGTGTATGATCAGCCACGTGAACAGTGCATGATAGCCACGTGATCAGTGCATGATCCGTCACCTGATGGGTGTATGATCAGTCACCTGACCGGTACATGGTAGCTACATGATCATTGCATGATCAGCCACGTGAGTAGTGCATGATAGCCACGTGATCAGTGCATGATCAGTCACGTGATCAGTGCATGATCACTCACGTTAACAGTGCATGATAAGTCACCTGATCAGTGCATGATCAATTACATGATCAGTGCATGATCAGTCACGTGACCAGTACATGGTAGCTACGTGATCATTGCGTGATCAGCCGCGTGATCAGTGCATGATAGCCACGTGATCACTGCATGATAGCCACGTGATCAGTGCATGATCAGTCACGTGACCAGTACATGGTAGCTACGTGATCATTGCATGAACAGCCGCGTGAGCAGTGCATGATAGCCACGTGATCAGTGCATGATCTGTCGCATGATCAGTGTATGATCATCCGGGTGATCAGTGCATGGGCAGTCATGTGATCAGTGCATGATATAGACGTGATTAGTGCATGATCAGTCTCGTGATCAGTGTATGATCAACCACGTGATCAGTGCACGATAGCCAGTTAATAAGTGCACGATAGCCAGATGATCAGTGCATTATCAGTCACGTGATCAGTGTTTGATCAGCCAAGTAAAAAGTGCATGATAGCCAACTGATCAGTGTATGATCAGCCACGTGATCAGTGCATGATCAGTTACGTGAGCAGTGTATGATCAGCCACGTGATCAGTGCATGGTCAGACACGTGCACAGTGTATGATCAGCCACGTGATCAGTGCATGATAGCCACTTGATCAGTGCATTATCAGTTACGTGAGCAGTGTATGATCAGCCACGTGATCAGTGCATGATAGCCACGTGATCAGTGCATTATCAGTTACGTGAGCAGTGTATGATCAGCCACGGAACAGTGCATGCTCAGTCACGTGTTCTGGGCCTGCTGAGCTGCGTGATTACCGTCTGCTCATCTGCTTGAGAATTGCCAGCTGAGCTGCACGATTCCTGCCTGTCATCTGCTTGACAATTATCAGCTGTGCTGCGTAATTCCTGCCTGCTCAGCTGCTTGATTATTGCCAGCTGAGCAGCATGATTCCTCACACCTGAGTTCCATGATTATTGCCTGCTGACTGTTTGATTCGTGCCTACTCAGCTCTTTGTTTATTGCCTCCAGAGGCACATGATCAGTGTATGATAGCAAACATGATCAGCGCATGATCAGTCACATGATCAGCGCCATTAAGTCACGTGATCACTACATGATAGTCATGTGATCAGTCCATGCTCAGTCACGGTATCAGTGCATGATCAGCCACGTGATCAGTGCATGATCAGCCAGGTGATCAGTTCATGATAGCTATGTGATCAGTTCATGATTTGTCACGTGATCTGTGCATGACCAGGCAGGTGATCAGTGTATGATCAGCCACGTGAACAGTGCATGATAGCCACGTGATCAGTGCATGATCCGTCATCTGATGGGTGTATGATCAGTCACCTGACCGGTACATGGTAGCTACATGATCATTGCATGATCAGCCACGTGAGTAGTGCATGATAGCCACGTGATCAGTGCATGATCAGTCACGTGATCAGTGCATGATCACTCACGTTAACAGTGCATGATAAGTCACCTGATCAGTGCATGATCAATTACGTGATCAGTGCATGATCACTCACGTGACCAGTACATGGTAGCTACGTGATCATTGCATGAACAGCCGCGTGAGCAGTGCATGATAGCCACGTGATCAGTGCATGATCTGTCGCATGATCAGTGTATGATCATCCGGGTGATCAGTGCATGGGCAGTCATGTGATCAGTGCATGATATAGACGTGATTAGTGCATGATCAGTCTCGTGATCAGTGTATGATCAACCACGTGATCAGTGCACGATAGCCAGTTAATGAGTGCACGATAGCCAGATGATCAGTGCATTATCAGTCACGTGATCAGTGTTTGATCAGCCAAGTAAAAAGTGCATGATAGCCAACTGATCAGTGTATGATCAGCCACGTGATCAGTGCATGATCAGTTACGTGAGCAGTGTATGATCAGCCACGTGATCAGTGCATGGTCAGACACGTGAACAGTGTATGATCAGCCACGTGATCAGTGCATGATAGCCACTTGATCAGTGCATTATCAGTTACGTGAGCAGTGTATGATCAGCCACGTGATCAGTGCATGATAGCCACGTGATCAGTGCATTATCAGTTACGTGAGCAGCGTATGATCAGCCACGTGAACAGTGCATGCTCAGTCACGTGTTCTGGGCCTGCTGAGCTGCGTGATTACCGTCTGCTCATCTGCTTGACAATTGCCAGCTGAGCTGCACGATTCCTGCCTGTCATCTGCTTGACAATTATCAGCTGTGCTGCGTAATTCCTGCCTGCTCAGCTGCTTGATTATTGCCAGCTGAGCAGCATGATTCCTCACACCTGAGTTCCATGATTATTGCCGGGTGACTGTTTGATTCGTGCCTACTCAGCTCTTTGTTTATTGCCTCCAGAGGCACATGATCAGTGTATGATAGCAAACATGATCAGCGCATGATCAGTCACATGATCAGCGCCATTAAGTCACGTGATCACTACATGATAGTCATGTGATCAGTCCATGCTCAGTCACGGTATCAGTGCATGATCAGCCACGTGATCAGTGCATGATCAGCCAGGTGATCAGTTCATGATAGCTATGTGATCAGTTCATGATTTGTCACGTGATCTGTGCATGACCAGGCAGGTGATCAGTGTATGATCAGCCACGTGAACAGTGCATGATAGCCACGTGATCAGTGCATGATCCGTCACCTGATGGGTGTATGATCAGTCACCTGACCGGTACATGGTAGCTACATGATCATTGCATGATCAGCCACGTGAGTAGTGCATGATAGCCACGTGATCAGTGCATGATCAGTCACGTGATCAGTGCATGATCACTCACGTTAACAGTGCATGATAAGTCACCTGATCAGTGCATGATCAATTACATGATCAGTGCATGATCAGTCACGTGACCAGTACATGGTAGCTACGTGATCATTGCGTGATCAGCCGCGTGATCAGTGCATGATAGCCACGTGATCACTGCATGATCAGCCACGTGATCAGTGCATGATCAGTCACGTGACCAGTACATGGTAGCTACGTGATCATTGCATGAACAGCCGCGTGAGCAGTGCATGATAGCCACGTGATCAGTGCATGATCTGTCGCATGATCAGTGTATGATCATCCGGGTGATCAGTGCATGGGCAGTCATGTGGTCAGTGCATGATATAGACGTGATTAGTGCATGATCAGTCTCGTGATCAGTGTATGATCAACCACGTGATCAGTGCACGATAGCCAGTTAATAAGTGCACGATAGCCAGATGATCAGTGCATTATCAGTCACGTGATCAGTGTTTGATCAGCCAAGTAAAAAGTGCATGATAGCCAACTGATCAGTGTATGATCAGCCACGTGATCAGTGCATGATCAGTTACGTGAGCAGTGTATGATCAGCCACGTGATCAGTGCATGATCAGACACGTGCACAGTGTATGATCAGCCACGTGATCAGTGCATGATAGCCACGTGATCAGTGCATTATCAGTTACGTGAGCAGTGTATGATCAGCCACGTGATCAGTGCATGATAGCCACGTGATCAGTGCATTATCAGTCACGTGAGCAGTGTATGATCAGCCACGGAACAGTGCATGCTCAGTCACGTGTTCTGGGCCTGCTGAGCTGCGTGATTACCGTCTGCTCATCTGCTTGAGAATTGCCAGCTGAGCTGCACGATTCCTGCCTGTCATCTGCTTGACAATTATCAGCTGTGCTGCGTAATTCCTGCCTGCTCAGCTGCTTGATTATTGCCAGCTGAGCAGCATGATTCCTCACACCTGAGTTCCATGATTATTGCCTGCTGACTGTTTGATTCGTGCCTACTCAGCTCTTTGTTTATTGCCTCCAGAGGCACATGATCAGTGTATGATAGCAAACATGATCAGCGCATGATCAGTCACATGATCAGCGCCATTAAGTCACGTGATCACTACATGATAGTCATGTGATCAGTCCATGCTCAGTCACGGTATCAGTGCATGATCAGCCACGTGATCAGTGCATGATCAGCCAGGTGATCAGTTCATGATAGCTATGTGATCAGTTCATGATTTGTCACGTGATCTGTGCATGACCAGGCAGGTGATCAGTGTATGATCAGCCACGTGAACAGTGCATGATAGCCACGTGATCAGTGCATGATCCGTCACCTGATGGGTGTATGATCAGTCACCTGACCGGTACATGGTAGCTACATGATCATTGCATGATCAGCCACGTGAGTAGTGCATGATAGCCACGTGATCAGTGCATGATCAGTCACGTGATCAGTGCATGATCACTCACGTTAACAGTGCATGATAAGTCACCTGATCAGTGCATGATCAATTACGTGATCAGTGCATGATCACTCACGTGACCAGTACATGGTAGCTACGTGATCATTGCATGAACAGCCGCGTGAGCAGTGCATGATAGCCACGTGATCAGTGCATGATCTGTCGCATGATCAGTGTATGATCATCCGGGTGATCAGTGCATGGGCAGTCATGTGATCAGTGCATGATATAGACGTGATTAGTGCATGATCAGTCTCGTGATCAGTGTATGATCAACCACGTGATCAGTGCACGATAGCCAGTTAATGAGTGCACGATAGCCAGATGATCAGTGCATTATCAGTCACGTGATCAGTGTTTGATCAGCCAAGTAAAAAGTGCATGATAGCCAACTGATCAGTGTATGATCAGCCACGTGATCAGTGCATGATCAGTTACGTGAGCAGTGTATGATCAGCCACGTGATCAGTGCATGGTCAGACACGTGAACAGTGTATGATCAGCCACGTGATCAGTGCATGATAGCCACTTGATCAGTGCATTATCAGTTACGTGAGCATTGTATGATCAGCCACGTGATCAGTGCATGATAGCCACGTGATCAGTGCATTATCAGTTACGTGAGCAGCGTATGATCAGCCACGTGAACAGTGCATGCTCAGTCACGTGATCTGGGCCTGCTGAGCTGCGTGATTACCGTCTGCTCATCTGCTTGACAATTGCCAGCTGAGCTGCACGATTCCTGCCTGTCATCTGCTTGACAATTATCAGCTGTGCTGCGTAATTCCTGACTGCTCAGCTGCTTGATTATTGCCAGCTGAGCAGCATGATTCCTCACAGCTGAGTTCCATGATTATTGCCTGCTGACTGTTTGATTCGTGCCTACTCAGCTCTTTGTTTATTGCCTCCAGAGGCACATGGTCAGTATATGATAGCAAACATGATCAGCGCATGATCAGTCACATGATCAGCGCCATTAAGTCACGTGATCACTACATGATAGTCATGTGATCAGTCCATGCTCAGTCACGGTATCAGTGCATGATCAGCCACGTGATCAGTGCATGATCAGCCAGGTGATCAGTTCATGATAGCTATGTGATCAGTTCATGATTTGTCACGTGATCTGTGCATGACCAGGCAGGTGATCAGTGTATGATCAGCCACGTGAACAGTGCATGATAGCCACGTGATCAGTGCATGATCCGTCACCTGATGGGTGTATGATCAGTCACCTGACCGCTACATGGTAGCTACATGATCATTGCATGATCAGCCACGTGAGTAGTGCATGATAGCCACGTGATCAGTGCATGATCAGTCACGTGATCAGTGCATGATCACTCACGTTAACAGTGCATGATAAGTCACCTGATCAGTGCATGATCAATTACATGATCAGTGCATGATCAGTCACGTGACCACTACATGGTAGCTACGTGATCATTGCGTGATCAGCCGCGTGATCAGTGCATGATAGCCACGTGATCAGTGCATGATCCGTCAGCTGATGGGTGTATGATCAGTCACCTGACCGGTACATGGTAGCTACGTGATCATTGCATGATCAGCCACGTGAATAGTGCATGATAGCCACGTGATCAGTGCATGATCAGTCACGTGATCAGTGCATGATCACTCACGTTAACAGTGCATGATAAGTCACCTGATCAGTGCATGATCAATTACGTGATCAGTGCATGATCACTCACGTGACCAGTACATGGTAGCTACGTGATCATTGCATGAACAGCCGCGTGAGCAGTGCATGATAGCCACGTGATCAGTGCATGATCTGTCGCATGATCAGTGTATGATCATCCGGGTGATCAGTGCATGGGCAGTCATGTGATCAGTGCATGATATAGACGTGATTAGTGCATGATCAGTCTCGTGATCAGTGTATGATCAACCACGTGATCAGTGCACGATAGCCAGTTAATGAGTGCACGATAGCCAGATGATCAGTGCATTATCAGTCACGTGATCAGTGTTTGATCAGCCACGTGAAAAGTGCATGATAGCCAACTGATCAGTGTATGATCAGCCACGTGATCAGTGCATGATCAGTTACGTGAGCAGTGTATGATCAGCCACGTGATCAGTGCATGGTCAGACACGTGAACAGTGTATGATCAGCCACGTGATCAGTGCATGATAGCCACTTGATCAGTGCATTATCAGTTACGTGAGCATTGTATGATCAGCCACGTGATCAGTGCCTGATAGCCACGTGATCAGTGCATTATCAGTTACGTGAGCAGCGTATGATCAGCCACGTGAACAGTGCATGCTCAGTCACGTGATCTGGGCCTGCTGAGCTGCGTGATTACCGTCTGCTCATCTGCTTGACAATTGCCAGCTGAGCTGCACGATTCCTGCCTGTCATCTGCTTGACAATTGTCAGCTGTGCTGCGTAATTCCTGCCTGCTCAGCTGCTTGATTATGGCCAGCTGAGCAGCATGATTCCTCACACCTGAGTTCCATGATTATTGCCTGCTGACTGTTTGATTCGTGCCTACTCAGCTCTTTGTTTATTGCCTCCAGAGGCACATGGTCAGTATATGATAGCAAACATGATCAGCGCATGATCAGTCACATGATCAGCGCCATTAAGTCACGTGATCACTACATGATAGTCATGTGATCAGTCCATGCTCAGTCACGGTATCAGTGCATGATCAGCCACGTGATCAGTGCATGATCAGCCAGGTGATCAGTTCATGATAGCTATGTGATCAGTTCATGATTTGTCACGTGATCTGTGCATGACCAGGCAGGTGATCAGTGTATGATCAGCCACGTGAACAGTGCATGATAGCCACGTGATCAGTGCATGATCCGTCACCTGATGGGTGTATGATCAGTCACCTGACCGCTACATGGTAGCTACATGATCATTGCATGATCAGCCACGTGAGTAGTGCATGATAGCCACGTGATCAGTGCATGATCAGTCACGTGATCAGTGCATGATCACTCACGTTAACAGTGCATGATAAGTCACCTGATCAGTGCATGATCAATTACATGATCAGTGCATGATCAGTCACGTGACCACTACATGGTAGCTACGTGATCATTGCGTGATCAGCCGCGTGATCAGTGCATGATAGCCACGTGATCACTGCATGATAGCCACGTGATCAGTGCATGATCAGTCACGTGACCAGTACATGGTAGCTACGTGATCATTGCATGAACAGCCGCGTGAGCAGTGCATGATAGCCACGTGATCAGTGCATGATCTGTCGCATGATCAGTGTATGATCATCCGGGTGATCAGTGCATGGGCAGTCATGTGATCAGTGCATGATATAGACGTGATTAGTGCATGATCAGTCTCGTGATCAGTGTATGATCAACCACGTGATCAGTGCACGATAGCCAGTTAATAAGTGCACGATAGCCAGATGATCAGTGCATTATCAGTCACGTGATCAGTGTATGATCAGCCAAGTAAAAAGTGCATGATAGCCAACTGATCAGTGCATGATCAGCCACGTGATCAGTGCATGATCAGTTACGTGAGCAGTGTATGATCAGCCACGTGATCAGTGCATGGTCAGACACGTGAACAGTGTATGATCAGCCACGTGATCAGTGCATGATAGCCACTTGATCAGTGCATTATCAGTTACGTGAACAGTGTATGATCAGCCACGTGATCAGTGCATGATAGCCACTTGATGAGTGCATTATCAGTTACGTGAGCAGCGTATGATCAGCCACGTGAACGGTGCATGCTCAGTCACGTGTTCTGGGCCTGCTGAGCTGCGTGATTACCGTCTGCTCATCTGCTTGACAATTGCCAGCTGAGCTGCACGATTCCTGCCTGTCATCTGCTTGACAATTATCAGCTGTGCTGCGTAATTCCTGCCTGCTCAGCTGCTTGATTATTGCCAGCTGAGCAGCATGATTCCTCACACCTGAGTTCCATGATTATTGCCTGCTGACTGTTTGATTCGTGCCTACTCAGCTCTTTGTTTATTGCCTCCAGAGGCACATGATCAGTGTATGATAGCAAACATGATCAGCGCATGATCAGTCACATGATCAGCGCCATTAAGTCACGTGATCACTACATGATAGTCATGTGATCAGTCCATGCTCAGTCACGGTATCAGTGCATGATCAGCCACGTGATCAGTGCATGATCAGCCAGGTGATCAGTTCATGATAGCTATGTGATCAGTTCATGATTTGTCACGTGATCTGTGCATGACCAGGCAGGTGATCAGTGTATGATCAGCCACGTGAACAGTGCATGATAGCCACGTGATCAGTGCATGATCCGTCACCTGATGGGTGTATGATCAGTCACCTGACCGGTACATGGTAGCTACATGATCATTGCATGATCAGCCACGTGAGTAGTGCATGATAGCCACGTGATCAGTGCATGATCAGTCACGTGATCAGTGCATGATCACTCACGTTAACAGTGCATGATAAGTCACCTGATCAGTGCATGATCAATTACGTGATCAGTGCATGATCACTCACGTGACCAGTACATGGTAGCTACGTGATCATTGCATGAACAGCCGCGTGAGCAGTGCATGATAGCCACGTGATCAGTGCATGATCTGTCGCATGATCAGTGTATGATCATCCGGGTGATCAGTGCATGGGCAGTCATGTGATCAGTGCATGATATAGACGTGATTAGTGCATGATCAGTCTCGTGATCAGTGTATGATCAACCACGTGATCAGTGCACGATAGCCAGTTAATGAGTGCACGATAGCCAGATGATCAGTGCATTATCAGTCACGTGATCAGTGTTTGATCAGCCAAGTAAAAAGTGCATGATAGCCAACTGATCAGTGTATGATCAGCCACGTGATCAGTGCATGATCAGTTACGTGAGCAGTGTATGATCAGCCACGTGATCAGTGCATGGTCAGACACGTGAACAGTGTATGATCAGCCACGTGATCAGTGCATGATAGCCACTTGATCAGTGCATTATCAGTTACGTGAGCATTGTATGATCAGCCACGTGATCAGTGCATGATAGCCACGTGATCAGTGCATTATCAGTTCGTGAGCAGCGTATGATCAGCCACGTGAACAGTGCATGCTCAGTCACGTGATCTGGGCCTGCTGAGCTGCGTGATTACCGTCTGCTCATCTGCTTGACAATTGCCAGCTGAGCTGCACGATTCCTGCCTGTCATCTGCTTGACAATTATCAGCTGTGCTGCGTAATTCCTGACTGCTCAGCTGCTTGATTATTGCCAGCTGAGCAGCATGATTCCTCACAGCTGAGTTCCATGATTATTGCCTGCTGACTGTTTGATTCGTGCCTACTCAGCTCTTTGTTTATTGCCTCCAGAGGCACATGGTCAGTATATGATAGCAAACATGATCAGCGCATGATCAGTCACATGATCAGCGCCATTAAGTCACGTGATCACTACATGATAGTCATGTGATCAGTCCATGCTCAGTCACGGTATCAGTGCATGATCAGCCACGTGATCAGTGCATGATCAGCCAGGTGATCAGTTCATGATAGCTATGTGATCAGTTCATGATTTGTCACGTGATCTGTGCATGACCAGGCAGGTGATCAGTGTATGATCAGCCACGTGAACAGTGCATGATAGCCACGTGATCAGTGCATGATCCGTCACCTGATGGGTGTATGATCAGTCACCTGACCGGTACATGGTAGCTACATGATCATTGCATGATCAGCCACGTGAGTAGTGCATGATAGCCACGTGATCAGTGCATGATCAGTCACGTGATCAGTGCATGATCACTCACGTTAACAGTGCATGATAAGTCACCTGATCAGTGCATGATCAATTACATGATCAGTGCATGATCAGTCACGTGACCACTACATGGTAGCTACGTGATCATTGCGTGATCAGCCGCGTGATCAGTGCATGATAGCCACGTGATCAGTGCATGATCCGTCAGCTGATGGGTGTATGATCAGTCACCTGACCGGTACATGGTAGCTACGTGATCATTGCATGATCAGCCACGTGAATAGTGCATGATAGCCACGTGATCAGTGCATGATCAGTCACGTGATCAGTGCATGATCAGTCACGTTAACAGTGCATGATAAGTCACCTGATCAGTGCATGATCAATTACGTGATCAGTGCATGATCACTCACGTGACCAGTACATGGTAGCTACGTGATCATTGCATGAACAGCCGCGTGAGCAGTGCATGATAGCCACGTGATCAGTGCATGATCTGTCGCATGATCAGTGTATGATCATCCGGGTGATCAGTGCATGGGCAGTCACGTGATCAGTGCATGATATAGACGTGATTAGTGCATGATCAGTCTCGTGATCAGTGTATGATCAACCACGTGATCAGTGCACGATAGCCAGTTAATGAGTGCACGATAGCCAGATGATCAGTGCATTATCAGTCACGTGATCAGTGTATGATCAGCCACGTAAAAAGTGCATGATAGCCAACTGATCAGTGCATGATCAGCCACGTGATCAGTGCATGATCAGTTACGTGAGCAGTGTATGATCAGCCACGTGATCAGTGCATGGTCAGACACGTGAACAGTGTATGATCAGCCACGTGATCAGTGCATGATAGCCACTTGATCAGTGCATTATCAGTTACGTGAGCATTGTATGATCAGCCACGTGATCAGTGCATGATAGCCACGTGATCAGTGCATTATCAGTCACGTGAGCAGCGTATGATCAGCCACGTGAACAGTGCATGCTCAGTCACGTGATCTGGGCCTGCTGAGCTGCGTGATTACCGTCTGCTCATCTG
Source organism: Bos javanicus (assembly GCF_032452875.1). Classification (NCBI taxonomy): domain Eukaryota; kingdom Metazoa; phylum Chordata; class Mammalia; order Artiodactyla; family Bovidae; genus Bos; species Bos javanicus. The sequence continues at coordinate 20,975 of NW_026893840.1, forward strand.
CTTGACAATTGCCAGCTGAGCTGCACGATTCCTGCCTGTCATCTGCTTGACAATTATCAGCTGTGCTGCGTAATTCCTGCCTGCTCAGCTGCTTGATTATTGCCAGCTGAGCAGCATGATTCCTCACACCTGAGTTCCATGATTATTGCCTGCTGACTGTTTGATTCGTGCCTACTCAGCTCTTTGTTTATTGCCTCCAGAGGCACATGGTCAGTATATGATAGCAAACATGATCAGCGCATGATCAGTCACATGATCAGCGCCATTAAGTCACGTGATCACTACATGATAGTCATGTGATCAGTCCATGCTCAGTCACGGTATCAGTGCATGATCAGCCACGTGATCAGTGCATGATCAGCCAGGTGATCAGTTCATGATAGCTATGTGATCAGTTCATGATTTGTCACGTGATCTGTGCATGACCAGGCAGGTGATCAGTGCATGATCAGCCACGTGAACAGTGCATGATAGCCACGTGATCAGTGCATGATCCGTCACCTGATGGGTGTATGATCAGTCACCTGACTGCTACATGGTAGCTACATGATCATTGCATGATCAGCCACGTGAGTAGTGCATGATAGCCACGTGATCAGTGCATGATCAGTCACGTGATCAGTGCATGATCACTCACGTTAACAGTGCATGATAAGTCACCTGATCAGTGCATGATCAATTACATGATCAGTGCATGATCAGTCACGTGACCACTACATGGTAGCTACGTGATCATTGCGTGATCAGCCGCGTGAGCAGTGCATGATAGCCACGTGATCACTGCATGATAGCCACGTGATCAGTGCATGATCAGTCACGTGACCAGTACATGGTAGCTACGTGATCATTGCATGAACAGCCGCGTGAGCAGTGCATGATAGCCACGTGATCAGTGCATGATCTGTCGCATGATCAGTGTATGATCATCCGGGTGATCAGTGCATGGGCAGTCATGTGATCAGTGCATGATATAGACGTGATTAGTGCATGATCAGTCTCGTGATCAGTGTATGATCAACCACGTGATCAGTGCACGATAGCCAGTTAATAAGTGCACGATAGCCAGATGATCAGTGCATTATCAGTCACGTGATCAGTGTTTGATCAGCCAAGTAAAAAGTGCATGATAGCCAACTGATCAGTGCATGATCAGCCACGTGATCAGTGCATGATCAGTTACGTGAGCAGTGTATGATCAGCCACGTGATCAGTGCATGGTCAGACACGTGAACAGTGTATGATCAGCCACGTGATCAGTGCATGATAGCCACTTGATCAGTGCATTATCTGTTACGTGAACAGTGTATGATCAGCCACGTGATCAGTGCATGATAGCCACTTGATCAGTGCATTATCAGTTACGTGAGCAGCGTATGATCAGCCACGTGAACGGTGCATGCTCAGTCACGTGTTCTGGGCCTGCTGAGCTGCGTGATTACCGTCTGCTCATCTGCTTGACAATTGCCAGCTGAGCTGCACGATTCCTGCCTGTCATCTGCTTGACAATTATCAGCTGTGCTGCGTAATTCCTGCCTGCTCAGCTGCTTGATTATTGCCAGCTGAGCAGCATGATTCCTCACACCTGAGTTCCATGATTATTGCCTGCTGACTGTTTGATTCGTGCCTACTCAGCTCTTTGTTTATTGCCTCCAGAGGCACATGATCAGTGTATGATAGCAAACATGATCAGCGCATGATCAGTCACATGATCAGCACCATTAAGTCACGTGATTACTACATGATAGTCATGTGATCAGTCCATGCTCAGTCACGGTATCAGTGCATGATCAGCCACGTGATCAGTGCATGATCAGCCAGGTGATCAGTTCATGATAGCTATGTGATCAGTTCATGATTTGTCACGTGATCTGTGCATGACCAGGCAGGTGATCAGTGTATGATCAGCCACGTGAACAGTGCATGATAGCCACGTGATCAGTGCATGATCCGTCACCTGATGGGTGTATGATCAGTCACCTGACAGGTACATGGTAGTTACATGATCATTGCATGATCAGCCACGTGAGTAGTGCATGATAGCCACGTGATCAGTGCATGATCAGTCACGTAATCAGTGCATGATAACTCACGTTAACAGTGCATGATAAGTCACCTGATCAGTGCATGATCAATTACGTGATCAGTGCATGATCACTCACGTGACCAGTACATGGTAGCTACGTGATCATTGCATGAACAGCCGCGTGAGCAGTGCATGATAGCCACGTGATCAGTGCATGATCTGTTGCATGATCAGTGTATGATCATCCGGGTGATCAGTGCATGGGCAGTCATGTGATCAGTGCATGATATAGACGTGATTAGTGCATGATCAGTCTCGTGATCAGTGTATGATCAACCACGTGATCAGTGCACGATAGCCAGTTAATGAGTGCACGATAGCCAGATGATCAGTGCATTATCAGTCACGTGATCAGTGTTTGATCAGCCAAGTAAAAAGTGCATGATAGCCAACTGATCAGTGTATGATCAGCCACGTGATCAGTGCATGATCAGTTACGTGAGCAGTGTATGATCAGCCACGTGATCAGTGCATGGTCAGACACGTGAACAGTGTATGATCAGCCACGTGATCAGTGCATGATAGCCACTTGATCAGTGCATTATCAGTTACGTGAGCAGTGTATGATCAGCCACGTGACAGTGCATGATAGCCACGTGATCAGTGCATTATCAGTTACGTGAGCAGCGTATGATCAGCCACGTGAACAGTGCATGCTCAGTCACGTGATCTGGGCCTGCTGAGCTGCGTGATTACCGTCTGCTCATCTGCTTGACAATTGCCAGCTGAGCTGCACGATTCCTGCCTGTCATCTGCTTGACAATTATCAGCTGTGCTGCGTAATTCCTGCCTGCTCAGCTGCTTGATTATTGCCAGCTGAGCAGCATGATTCCTCACACCTGAGTTCCATGATTATTGCCTGCTGACTGTTTGATTCGTGCCTACTCAGCTCTTTGTTTATTGCCTCCAGAGGCACATGATCAGTGTATGATAGCAAACATGATCAGCGCATGATCAGTCACATGATCAGCGCCATTAAGTCACGTGATCACTACATGATAGTCATGTGATCAGTCCATGCTCAGTCACGGTATCAGTGCATGATCAGCCACGTGATCAGTGCATGATCAGCCACATGATCAGTGCATGATCAATTACGTGATCAGTGCATGATCAGTCACGTGACCAGTATATGGTAGCTAGGTGATCATTGCATGATCAGCCACGTGAGCCGTGCATGATAGCCACGTGATCAGTGCATGATCAGTCACGTGATCAGTGCATGATCACTCACGTTAACAGTGCATGATAAGTCACCTGATCAGTGCATGATCAATTACGTGATCAGTGCATGATCACTCACGTGACCAGTACATGGTAGCTACGTGATCATTGCATGAACAGCCGCGTGAGCAGTGCATGATAGCCACGTGATCAGTGCATGATCTGTTGCATGATCAGTGTATGATCATCCGGGTGATCAGTGCATGGGCAGTAATGTGATCAGTGCATGATATAGACGTGATTAGTGCATGATCAGTCTCGTGATCAGTGTATGATCAACCACGTGATCAGTGCACGATAGCCAGTTAATGAGTGCACGATAGCCAGATGATCAGTGCATTATCAGTCACGTGATCAGTGTTTGATCAGCCAAGTAAAAAGTGCATGATAGCCAACTGATCAGTGTATGATCAGCCACGTGATCAGTGCATGATCAGTTACGTGAGCAGTGTATGATCAGCCACGTGATCAGTGCATGGTCAGACACGTGAACAGTGTATGATCAGCCACGTGATCAGTGCATGATAGCCACTTGATCAGTGCATTATCAGTTACGTGAGCATTGTATGATCAGCCACGTGATCAGTGCATGATAGCCACGTGATCAGTGCATTATCAGTTACGTGAGCAGCGTATGATCAGCCACGTGAACAGTGCATGCTCAGTCACGTGATCTGGGCCTGCTGAGCTGCGTGATTACCGTCTGCTCATCTGCTTGACAATTGCCAGCTGAGCTGCACGATTCCTGCCTGTCATCTGCTTGACAATTATCAGCTGTGCTGCGTAATTTCTGCCTGCTCAGCTGCTTGATTATTGCCAGCTGAGCAGCATGATTCCTCACACCTGAGTTCCATGATTATTGCCTGCTGACTGTTTGATTCGTGCCTACTCAGCTCTTTGTTTATTGCCTCCAGAGGCACATGGTCAGTATATGATAGCAAACATGATCAGCGCATGATCAGTCACATGATCAGCGCCATTAAGTCACGTGATCACTACATGATAGTCATGTGATCAGTCCATGCTCAGTCACGGTATCAGTGCATGATCAGCCACGTGATCAGTGCATGATCAGCCAGGTGATCAGTTCATGATAGCTATGTGATCAGTTCATGATTTGTCACGTGATCTGTGCATGACCAGGCAGGTGATCAGTGTATGATCAGCCACGTGATCAGTGCATGATCCGTCACCTGATGGGTGTATGATCAGTCACCTGACCGCTACATGGTAGCTACATGACCATTGCATGATCAGCCACGTGAGTAGTGCATGATAGCCACGTGATCAGTGCATGATCAGTCACGTGATCAGTGCATGATCACTCACGTTAACAGTGCATGATAAGTCACCTGATCAGTGCATGATCAATTACATGATCAGTGCATGATCAGTCACGTGACCAGTACATGGTAGCTACGTGATCATTGCGTGATCAGCCGCGTGATCAGTGCATGATAGCCACGTGATCACTGCATGATAGCCACGTGATCAGTGCATGATCAGTCACGTGACCAGTACATGGTAGCTACGTGATCATTGCATGAACAGCCGCGTGAGCAGTGCATGATAGCCACGTGATCAGTGCATGATCTGTCGCATGATCAGTGTATGATCATCCGGGTGATCAGTGCATGGGCAGTCATGTGATCAGTGCATGATATAGACGTGATTAGTGCATGATCAGTCTCGTGATCAGTGTATGATCAACCACGTGATCAGTGCACGATAGCCAGTTAATAAGTGCACGATAGCCAGATGATCAGTGCATTATCAGTCACGTGATCAGTGTTTGATCAGCCAAGTAAAAGTGCATGATAGCCAACTGATCAGTGTATGATCAGCCACGTGATCAGTGCATGATCAGTTACGTGAGCAGTGTATGATCAGCCACGTGATCAGTGCATGGTCAGACACGTGAACAGTGTATGATCAGCCACGTGATCAGTGCATGATAGCCACTTGATCAGTGCATTATCAGTTACGTGAACAGTGTATGATCAGCCACGTGATCAGTGCATGATAGCCACTTGATCAGTGCATTATCAGTTACGTGAGCAGCGTATGATCAGCCACGTGAACAGTGCATGCTCAGTCACGTGTTCTGGGCCTGCTGAGCTGCGTGATTACCGTCTGCTCATCTGCTTGAAAATTGCCAGCTGAGCTGCACGATTCCTGCCTGTCATCTGCTTGACAATTATCAGCTGTGCTGCGTAATTCCTGCCTGCTCAGCTGCTTGATTATTGCCAGCTGAGCAGCATGATTCCTCACACCTGAGTTCCATGATTATTGCCTGCTGACTGTTTGATTCGTGCCTACTCAGCTCTTTGTTTATTGCCTCCAGAGGCACATGATCAGTGTATGATAGCAAACATGATCAGTGCATGATCAGTCACATGATCAGAGCCATTAAGTCACGTGATCACTACATGATAGTCATGTGATCAGTCCATGCTCAGTCACGGTATCAGTGCATGATCAGCCACGTGATCAGTGCATGATCAGCCAGGTGATCAGTTCATGCTAGCTATGTGATCAGTTCATGATTTGTCACGTGATCTGTGCATGACCAGGCAGGTGATCAGTGTATGATCAGCCACGTGAACAGTGCATGATAGCCACGTGATCAGTGCATGATCCGTCACCTGATGGGTGTATGATCAGTCACCTGACCGGTACATGGTAGCTACATGATCATTGCATGATCAGCCACGTGAGTAGTGCATGATAGCCACGTGATCAGTGCATGATCAGTCACGTGATCAGTGCATGATCACTCACGTTAACAGTGCATGATAAGTCACCTGATCAGTGCATGATCAATTACGTGATCAGTGCATGATCACTCACGTGACCAGTACATGGTAGCTACGTGATCATTGCATGAACAGCCGCGTGAGCAGTGCATGATAGCCACGTGATCAGTGCATGATCTGTTGCATGATCAGTGTATGATCATCCGGGTGATCAGTGCATGGGCAGTCATGTGATCAGTGCATGATATAGACGTGATTAGTGCATGATCAGTCTCGTGATCAGTGTATGATCAACCACGTGATCAGTGCACGATAGCCAGTTAATGAGTGCACGATAGCCAGATGATCAGTGCATTATCAGTCACGTGATCAGTGTTTGATCAGCCAAGTAAAAGTGCATGATAGCCAACTGATCAGTGCATGATCAGCCACGTGATCAGTGCATGATCAGTTACGTGAGCAGTGTATGATCAGCCACGTGATCAGTGCATGGTCAGACACGTGAACAGTGTATGATCAGCCACGTTATCAGTGCATGATAGCCACTTGATCAGTGCATTATCAGTTACGTGAGCAGTGCATGATCAGCCACGTGAGTAGTGCATGATAGCCACGTGATCAGTGCATGATCAGTCACGTGATCAGTGCATGATCACTCACGTTAACAGTGCATGATAAGTCACCTGATCAGTGCATGATCAATTACGTGATCAGTGCATGATCACTCACGTGACCAGTACTTGGTAGCTACGTGATCATTGCATGAACAGCCGCGTGAGCAGTGCATGATAGCCACGTGATCAGTGCATGATCTGTCGCATGATCAGTGTATGATCATCCGGGTGATCAGTGCATGGGCAGTCATGTGATCAGTGCATGATATAGACGTGATTAGTGCATGATCAGTCTCGTGATCAGTGTATGATCAACCACGTGATCAGTGCACGATAGCCAGTTAATGAGTGCACGATAGCCAGATGATCAGTGCATTATCAGTCACGTGAACAGTGTATGATCAGCCACGTGATCAGTGCATGATAGCCACGTGATCAGTGCATTATCAGTTACGTGAGCAGCGTATGATCAGCCACGTGAACAGTGCATGCTCAGTCACGTGATCTGGGCCTGCTGAGCTGCGTGATTACCCTCTGCTCATCTGCTTGACAATTGCCAGCTGAGCTGCACGATTCCTGCCTGTCATCTGCTTGACAATTATCAGCTGTGCTGCGTAATTCCTGCCTGCTCAGCTGCTTGATTATTGCCAGCTGAGCAGCATGATTCCTCACACCTGAGTTCCATGATTATTGCCTGCTGACTGTTTGATTCGTGCCTACTCAGCTCTTTGTTTATTGCCTCCAGAGGCACATGATCAGTGTATGATAGCAAACATGATCAGCGCATGATCAGTCACATGATCAGCGCCATTAAGTCACGTGATCACTACATGATAGTCATGTGATCAGTCCATGCTCAGTCACGGTATCAGTGCATGATCAGCCACGTGATCAGTGCATGATCTGTCACATGATTAGTGTATGATCATCCACGTGATCAGTGCATGGGCAGTCATGTGATCAGTGCATGATATAGACGTGATCAGTGCATGATCAGTCTCGTGATCAGTGCATGATAGCCACGTGATCAGTGCATGATCAGTCACCTGATGGGTGTATGATCATTCACGTGACCTGTACATGGTAGCTACATGATCATTGCATGATCAGCCACGTGAGTAGTGCATGAGAGCCACGTGATCACTACATGATAGTCATGTGATCAGTCCATGCTCAGTCACGGTATCAGTGCATGATCATCCACGTGATCAGTGCATGATCAGCCAGGTGATCAGTTCATGATAGCTATGTGATCAGTTCATGATTTGTCACGTGATCTGTGCATGACCAGGCAGGTGATCAGTGTATGATCAGCCACGTGGACAGTGCATGATAGCCACGTGATCAGTGCATGATCCGTCACCTGATGGGTGTATGATCAGTCAACTGACCGGTACATGTTAGCTACATGATCATTGCATGATCAGCCACGTGAGTAGTGCATGATAGCCACGTGATCAGTGCATGATCAGTCACGTGTTCAGTGCATGATCAGTCATGTAATCTGTGCATGACCAGGCACGTGATCAGTGTATGACCAGCCAAGTGATCAGTGCATGATAGCCACGTGATCAGTGCATGATCAGTCACGTGATCAGTGCATGATCAGTCACGTGATCAGTGGATGATCAACCACGTGATCAGTGCATGATCAGCCACATGATCAGTGCATGATCAATTACGTGATCAGTGCATGATCAGTCACATGACCAGTATATGGTAGCTAGGTGATCATTGCATGATCAGCCACATGAGCCGTGCATGATAGCCACGAGATCAGTGGATGATCAGTCACGTGATCAGTGCATGATCACTCACGTTAACAGTGCATGATAAGTCACCTGATCAGTGCATGATCAAATACGTGATCAGTGCATGATCAGTCACGTGACCAGTACATGGTAGCTACGTGATCATTGCGTGATCAGCCGCGTGATCAGTGCATGATAGCCACGTGATCACTGCATGATAGCCACGTGATCAGTGCATGATCAGTCATGTGATACGTGTGTGATCAGCCACGTGATCAGGGCATGATATCCACGTGATCAGTGCATGATAGCCACGTGATCAGTGCATGAGAGCCACGTGATCAGTGCATGATCAGTCACGTGATACATGTGTGATCAGCCACGTGATCAGTGCATGATCAGTCACGTGATCAGTACATGATCAGTCCCGTGAACAGTGCATGATCATTTACGTGATCTGTGCATGATCAGTCACGTGAACAGTATATGGTAGCTATGTGATCATTCCATGACGAGCCACGTGAGCAGTGCATGATAGCCACGTGATGTGTGCATGATGAGTTACGTGAGCAGAGTATGATCAGCCACGTGATCAGTGCATGAGTGCCACGTGATCAGTGCACGATATGTCACGTGACAGGTGTGTGATCAGCCACGTGAACAGTGCATGTTCAGCCACGTGATCAGTCCATGATAGCCACGTGATCAGTGCATGATCAGTTACCTGAGCACTGTATGATCAGCCACGTGATCAGTGCATGGTCAGACACGTGAACAGTGTATGATCAGCCATGTGATCAGTGCATGATATCCAAGTGATCAGTGCATGATCATCACGTGATCAGTGTATGATCAGCCACGTGAACAGTGCCTGCTCAGTCACGTGATCAGGGCCTGCTGAGCTGCGTGATTACTGTCTGCTCATCTGCTTGACAATTGACAGCTGTGCTGCGTAATTCCTGCCTGCTAGCTGCTTGATTATTGCCAGCTGAGCAGCATGATTCCTCACAGCTGAGTTCCATGATTATTGCCTGCTGACTGTATAATTCGTGCCTACTCAGCTCTTTGTTTATTGCCTCCAGAGGCACATGATCAGTATATGATAGCAAACATTATCAGTGCATGATCAGTCACATGATCAGAGCCATTAAGTCACGTGATCACTACATGATAGTCATGTGATCAGTCCATGCTCAGTCACGGTATCAGTGCATGATCAGCCACGTGATCAGTGCATGATCAGCCAGGTGATCAGTTCATGATAGCTATGTGATCAGTTCATGATTTGTCACGTGATCTGTGCATGACCAGGCAGGTGATCAGTGCATGATCAGTCACGTGATCAGTGCATGATCAGTCACGTGATCAGTGGATGATCAGCCACGTGATCAGTGCATGATCAGCCACATGATCAGTGCATGATCAATTACGTGATCAGTGCATGATCAGTCACGTGACCAGTATATGGTAGCTAGGTGATCATTGCATGCTCAGCCACATGAGCCGTGCATGATAGCCACGAGATCAGTGCATGATCAATCACGGGATCAGTGCATGATCACTCACGTTAACAGTGCATGATAAGTCACCTGATCAGTGCATGATCAATTACGTGATCAGTGCATGATCACTCACGTGACCAGTACATGGTAGCTACGTGATCATTGCATGAACAGCCGCGTGAGCAGTGCATGATAGCCACGTGATCAGTGCATGATCTGTCGCATGATCAGTGTATGATCATCCGTGTGATCAGTGCATGGGCAGTCATGTGATCAGTGCATGATATAGACGTGATTAGTGCATGATCAGTCTCGTGATCAGTGTATGATCAACCACGTGATCAGTGCACGATAGCCAGTTAATAAGTGCACGATAGCCAGATGATCAGTGCATTATCAGTCACGTGATCAGTGTTTGATCAGCCAAGTAAAAAGTGCATGATAGCCAACTGATCAGTGTATGATCAGCCACGTGATCAGTGCATGATCAGTTACGTGAGCAGTGTATGATCAGCCACGTGATCAGTGCATGGTCAGACACGTGAACAGTGTATGATCAGCCACGTGATCAGTGCATGATAGCCACTTGATCAGTGCATTATCAGTTACGTGAACAGTGTATGATCAGCCACGTGATCAGTGCATGATAGCCACTTGATCAGTGCATTATCAGTTACGTGAGCAGCGTATGATCAGCCACGTGAACAGTGCATGCTCAGTCACGTGTTCTGGGCCTGCTGAGCTGCGTGATTACCGTCTGCTCATCTGCTTGACAATTGCCAGCTGAGCTGCACGATTCCTGCCTGTCATCTGCTTGACAATTATCAGCTGTGCTGCGTAATTCCTGCCTGCTCAGCTGCTTGATTATTGCCAGCTGAGCAGCATGATTCCTCACACCTGAGTTCCATGATTATTGCCTGCTGACTGTTTGATTCGTGCCTACTCAGCTCTTTGTTTATTGCCTCCAGAGGCACATGATCAGTGTATGATAGCAAACATGATCAGCGCATGATCAGTCACATGATCAGCGCCATTAAGTCACGTGATTACTACATGATAGTCATGTGATCAGTCCATGCTCAGTCACGGTATCAGTGCATGATCAGCCACGTGATCAGTGCATGATCAGCCAGGTGATCAGTTCATGATAGCTATGTGATCAGTTCATGATTTGTCACGTGATCTGTGCATGACCAGGCAGGTGATCAGTGTATGATCAGCCACGTGAACAGTGCATGATAGCCACGTGATCAGTGCATGATCCGTCACCTGATGGGTGTATGATCAGTCACCTGACCGGTACATGGTAGTTACATGATCATTGCATGATCAGCCACGTGAGTAGTGCATGACAGCCACGTGATCAGTGCATGATCAGTCACGTGATCAGTGCATGATCACTCACGTTAACAGTGCATGATAAGTCACCTGATCAGTGCATGATCAATTACGTGATCAGTGCATGATCACTCACGTGACCAGTACATGGTAGCTACGTGATCATTGCATGAACAGCCGCGTGAGCAGTGCATGATAGCCACGTGATCAGTGCATGATCTGTTGCATGATCAGTGTATGATCATCCGGGTGATCAGTGCATGGGCAGTCATGTGATCAGTGCATGATATAGACGTGATTAGTGCATGATCAGTCTCGTGATCAGTGTATGATCAACCACGTGATCAGTGCACGATAGCCAGTTAATGAGTGCCCGATAGCCAGATGATCAGTGCATTATCAGTCACGTGATCAGTGTTTGATCAGCCAAGTAAAAAGTGCATGATAGCCAACTGATCAGTGTATGATCAGCCACGTGATCAGTGCATGATCAGTTACGTGAGCAGTGTATGATCAGCCACGTGATCAGTGCATGGTCAGACACGTGAACAGTGTATGATCAGCCACGTGATCAGTGCATGATAGCCACTTGATCAGTGCATTATCAGTTACGTGAGCAGTGTATGATCAGCCACGTGATCAGTGCATGATAGCCACGTGATCAGTGCATTATCAGTTACGTGAGCAGCGTATGATCAGCCACGTGAACAGTGCATGCTCAGTCACGTGATCTGGGCCTGCTGAGCTGCGTGATTACCGTCTGCTCATCTGCTTGACAATTGCCAGCTGAGCTGCACGATTCCTGCCTGTCATCTGCTTGACAATTATCAGCTGTGCTGCGTAATTCCTGCCTGCTCAGCTGCTTGATTATTGCCAGCTGAGCAGCATGATTCTTCACACCTGAGTTCCATGATTATTGCCTGCTGACTGTTTGATTCGTGCCTACTCAGCTCTTTGTTTATTGCCTCCAGAGGCACATGATCAGTGTATGATAGCAAACATGATCAGCGCATGATCAGTCACATGATCAGCGCCAGTAAGTCACGTGATCACTACATGATAGTCATGTGATCAGTCCATGCTCAGTCACGGTATCAGTGCATGATCAGCCACGTGATCAGTGCATGATCAGCCACATGATCAGTGCATGATCAATTACGTGATCAGTGCATGATCAGTCACGTGACCAGTATATGGTAGCTAGGTGATCATTGCATGATCAGCCACGTGAGCCGTGCATGATAGCCACGAGATCAGTGCATGATCAGTCACGTGATCAGTGCATGATCACTCACGTTAACAGTGCATGATAAGTCACCTGATCAGTGCATGATCAATTACGTGATCAGTGCATGATCACTCACGTGACCAGTACATGGTAGCTACGTGATCATTGCATGAACAGCCACGTGAGCAGTGCATGATAGCCACGTGATCAGTGCATGATCTGTTGCATGATCAGTGTATGATCATCCGGGTGATCAGTGCATGGGCAGAATGTGATCAGTGCATGATATAGACGTGATTAGTGCATGATCAGTCTCGTGATCAGTGTATGATCAACCACGTGATCAGTGCACGATAGCCAGTTAATGAGTGCACGATAGCCAGATGATCAGTGCATTATCAGTCACGTGATCAGTGTTTGATCAGACAAGTAAAAAGTGCATGATAGCCAACTGATCAGTGTATGATCAGCCACGTGATCAGTGCATGATCAGTTACGTGAGCAGTGTATGATCAGCCACGTGATCAGTGCATGGTCAGACACGAGAACAGTGTATGATCAGCCACGTGATCAGTGCATGATAGCCACTTGATCAGTGCATTATCAGTTACGTGAGCATTGTATGATCAGCCACGTGATCAGTGCATGATAGCCACGTGATCAGTGCATTATCAGTTACGTGAGCAGCGTATGATCAGCCACGTGAACAGTGCATGCTCAGTCACGTGATCTGGGCCTGCTGAGCTGCGTGATTACCGTCTGCTCATCTGCTTGACAATTGCCAGCTGAGCTGCACGATTCCTGCCTGTCATCTGCTTGACAATTATCAGCTGTGCTGCGTAATTTCTGCCTGCTCAGCTGCTTGATTATTGCCAGCTGAGCAGCATGATTCCTCACACCTGAGTTCCATGATTATTGCCTGCTGACTGTTTGATTCGTGCCTACTCAGCTCTTTGTTTATTGCCTCCAGAGGCACATGGTCAGTATATGATAGCAAACATGATCAGCGCATGATCAGTCACATGATCAGCGCCATTAAGTCACGTGATCACTACATGATAGTCATGTGATCAGTCCATGCTCAGTCACGGTATCAGTGCATGATCAGCCACGTGATCAGTGCATGATCAGCCAGGTGATCAGTTCATGATAGCTATGTGATCAGTTCATGATTTGTCACGTGATCTGTGCATGACCAGGCAGGTGATCAGTGTATGATCAGCCACGTGAACAGTGCATGATAGCCACGTGATCAGTGCATGATCCGTCACCTGATGGGTGTATGATCAGTCACCTGACCGCTACATGGTAGCTACATGACCATTGCATGATCAGCCACGTGAGTAGTGCATGATAGCCACGTGATCAGTGCATGATCAGTCACGTGATCAGTGCATGATCACTCACGTTAACAGTGCATGATAAGTCACCTGATCAGTGCATGATCAATTACATGATCAGTGCATGATCAGTCACGTGACCACTACATGGTAGCTACGTGATCATTGCGTGATCAGCCGCGTGATCAGTGCATGATAGCCACGTGATCATTGCATGATAGCCACGTGATCAGTGCATGATCAGTCACGTGACCAGTACATGGTAGCTACGTGATCATTGCATGAACAGCCGCGTGAGCAGTGCATGATAGCCACGTGATCAGTGCATGATCTGTCGCATGATCAGTGTATGATCATCCGGGTGATCAGTGCATGGGCAGTCATGTGATCAGTGCATGATATAGACGTGATTAGTGCATGATCAGTCTCGTGATCAGTGTATGATCAACCACGTGATCAGTGCACGATAGCCAGTTAATAAGTGCACGATAGCCAGATGATCAGTGCATTATCAGTCACGTGATCAGTGTTTGATCAGCCAAGTAAAAAGTGCATGATAGCCAACTGATCAGTGTATGATCAGCCACGTGATCAGTGCATGATCAGTTACGTGAGCAGTGTATGATCAGCCACGTGATCAGTGCATGGTCAGACACGTGAACAGTGTATGATCAGCCACGTGATCAGTGCATGATAGCCACTTGATCAGTGCATTATCAGTTACGTGAACAGTGTATGATCAGCCACGTGATCAGTGCATGATAGCCACTTGATCAGTGCATTATCAGTTACGTGAGCAGCGTATGATCAGCCACGTGAACAGTGCATGCTCAGTCACGTGTTCTGGGCCTGCTGAGCTGCGTGATTACCGTCTGCTCATCTGCTTGACAATTGCCAGCTGAGCTGCACGATTCCTGCCTGTCATCTGCTTGACAATTATCAGCTGTGCTGCGTAATTCCTGCCTGCTCAGCTGCTTGATTATTGCCAGCTGAGCAGCATGATTCCTCACACCTGAGTTCCATGATTATTGCCTGCTGACTGTTTGATTCGTGCCTACTCAGCTCTTTGTTTATTGCCTCCAGAGGCACATGATCAGTGTATGATAGCAAACATGATCAGCGCATGATCAGTCACATGATCAGCACCATTAAGTCACGTGATCACTACATGATAGTCATGTGATCAGTCCATGCTCAGTCACGGTATCAGTGCATGATCAGCCACGTGATCAGTGCATGATCAGCCAGGTGATCAGTTCATGATAGCTATGTGATCAGTTCATGATTTGTCACGTGATCTGTGCATGACCAGGCAGGTGATCAGTGTATGATCAGCCACGTGAACAGTGCATGATAGCCACGTGATCAGTGCATGATCCGTCACCTGATGGGTGTATGATCAGTCACCTGACCGGTACATGGTAGCTACATGATCATTGCATGATCAGCCACGTGAGTAGTGCATGATAGCCACGTGATCAGTGCATGATCAGTCACGTGATCAGTGCATGATCACTCACGTTAACAGTGCATGATAAGTCACCTGATCAGTGCATGATCAATTACGTGATCAGTGCATGATCACTCACGTGACCAGTACATGGTAGCTACGTGATCATTGCATGAACAGCCGCGTGAGCAGTGCATGATAGCCACGTGATCAGTGCATGATCTGTTGCATGATCAGTGTATGATCATCCGGGTGATCAGTGCATGGGCAGTCATGTGATCAGTGCATGATATAGACGTGATTAGTGCATGATCAGTCTCGTGATCAGTGTATGATCAACCACGTGATCAGTGCACGATAGCCAGTTAATGAGTGCACGATAGCCAGATGATCAGTGCATTATCAGTCACGTGATCAGTGTTTGATCAGCCAAGTAAAAAGTGCATGATAGCCAACTGATCAGTGTATGATCAGCCACGTGATCAGTGCATGATCAGTTACGTGAGCAGTGTATGATCAGCCACGTGATCAGTGCATGGTCAGACACGTGAACAGTGTATGATCAGCCACGTTATCAGTGCATGATAGCCACTTGATCAGTGCATTATCAGTTACGTGAGCAGTGTATGATCAGCCACGTGAGTAGTGCATGATAGCCACGTGATCAGTGCATGATCAGTCACGTGATCAGTGCATGATCACTCACGTTAACAGTGCATGATAAGTCACCTGATCAGTGCATGATCAATTACGTGATCAGTGCATGATCACTCACGTGACCAGTACATGGTAGCTACGTGATCATTGCATGAACAGCCGCGTGAGCAGTGCATGATAGCCACGTGATCAGTGCATGATCTGTCGCATGATCAGTGTATGATCATCCGGGTGATCAGTGCATGGGCAGTCATGTGATCAGTGCATGATATAGACGTGATTAGTGCATGATCAGTCTCGTGATCAGTGTATGATCAACCACGTGATCAGTGCACGATAGCCAGTTAATGAGTGCACGATAGCCAGATGATCAGTGCATTATCAGTCACGTGAACAGTGTATGATCAGCCACGTGATCAGTGCATGATAGCCACGTGATCAGTGCATTATCAGTTACGTGAGCAGCGTATGATCAGCCACGTGAACAGTGCATGCTCAGTCACGTGATCTGGGCCTGCTGAGCTGCGTGATTACCCTCTGCTCATCTGCTTGACAATTGCCAGCTGAGCTGCACGATTCCTGCCTGTCATCTGCTTGACAATTATCAGCTGTGCTGCGTAATTCCTGCCTGCTCAGCTGCTTGATTATTGCCAGCTGAGCAGCATGATTCCTCACACCTGAGTTCCATGATTATTGCCTGCTGACTGTTTGATTCGTGCCTACTCAGCTCTTTGTTTATTGCCTCCAGAGGCACATGATCAGTGTATGATAGCAAACATGATCAGCGCATGATCAGTCACATGATCAGCGCCATTAAGTCACGTGATCACTACATGATAGTCATGTGATCAGTCCATGCTCAGTCACGGTATCAGTGCATGATCAGCCACGTGATCAGTGCATGATCTGTCACATGATTAGTGTATGATCATCCACGTGATCAGTGCATGGGCAGTCATGTGATCAGTGCATGATATAGACGTGATCAGTGCATGATCAGTCTCGTGATCAGTGCATGATAGCCACGTGATCAGTGCACGATCAGTCACCTGATGGGTGTATGATCATTCACGTGACCTGTACATGGTAGCTACATGATCATTGCATGATCAGCCACGTGAGTAGTGCATGATAGCCACGTGATCACTACATGATAGTCATGTGATCAGTCCATGCTCAGTCACGGTATCAGTGCATGATCATCCACGTAATCAGTGCATGATCAGCCAGGTGATCAGTTCATGATAGCTATGTGATCAGTTCATGATTTGTCACGTGATCTGTGCATGACCAGGCAGGTGATCAGTGTATGATCAGCCACGTGGACAGTGCATGATAGCCACGTGATCAGTGCATGATCCGTCACCTGATGGGTGTATGATCAGTCAACTGACCGGTACATGTTAGCTACATGATCATTGCATGATCAGCCACGTGAGTAGTGCATGATAGCCACGTGATCAGTGCATGATCAGTCACGTGTTCAGTGCATGATCAGTCATGTAATCTGTGCATGACCAGGCACGTGATCAGTGTATGACCAGCCAAGTGATCAGTGCATGATAGCCACGTGATCAGTGCATGATCAGTCACGTGATCAGTGCATGATCAGTCACGTGATCAGTGGATGATCAGCCACGTGATCAGTGCATGATCAGCCACATGATCAGTGCATGATCAATTACGTGATCAGTGCATGATCAGTCACATGACCAGTATATGGTAGCTAGGTGATCATTGCATGATCAGCCACATGAGCCGTGCATGATAGCCACGAGATCAGTGGATGATCAGTCACGTGATCAGTGCATGATCACTCACGTTAACAGTGCATGATAAGTCACCTGATCAGTGCATGATCAAATACGTGATCAGTGCATGATCAGTCACGTGACCAGTACATGGTAGCTACGTGATCATTGCGTGATCAGCCGTGTGATCAGTGCATGATAGCCACGTGATCACTGCATGATAGCCACGTGATCAGTGCATGATCAGTCATGTGATAGGTGTGTGATCAGCCACGTGATCAGGGCATGATATCCACGTGATCAGTGCATGATAACCACGTGATCAGTGCATGAGGGCCACGTGATCAGTGCATGATCAGTCACGTGATACATGTGTGATCAGCCACGTGATCAGTGCATGATCAGTCACGTGATCAGTACATGATCAGTCCCGTGAACAGTGCATGATCATTTACGTGATCTGTGCATGATCAGTCACGTGAACAGTATATGGTAGCTATGTGATCATTCCATGACGAGCCACGTGAGCAGTGCATGATAGCCACGTGATGTGTGCATGATGAGTTACGTGAGCAGAGTATGATCAGCCACGTGATCAGTGCATGAGTGCCACGTGATCAGTGCATGATATGTCACGTGACAGGTGTGTGATCAGCCACGTGAACAGTGCATGTTCAGCCACGTGATCAGTCCATGATAGCCACGTGATCAGTGCATGATCAGTTACCTGAGCACTGTATGATCAGCCACGTGATCAGTGCATGGTCAGACACGTGAACAGTGTATGATCAGCCATGTGATCAGTGCATGATATCCAAGTGATCAGTGCATGATCATCACGTGATCAGTGTATGATCAGCCACGTGAACAGTGCCTGCTCAGTCACGTGATCAGGGCCTGCTGAGCTGCGTGATTACTGTCTGCTCATCTGCTTGACAATTGACAGCTGTGCTGCGTAATTCCTGCCTGCTAGCTGCTTGATTATTGCCAGCTGAGCAGCATGATTCCTCACAGCTGAGTTCCATGATTATTGCCTGCTGACTGTATAATTCGTGCCTACTCAGCTCTTTGTTTATTGCCTCCAGAGGCACATGATCAGTATATGATAGCAAACATTATCAGTGCATGATCAGTCACATGATCAGAGCCATTAAGTCACGTGATCACTACATGATAGTCATGTGATCAGTCCATGCTCAGTCACGGTATCAGTGCATGATCAGCCACGTGATCAGTGCATGATCAGCCAGGTGATCAGTTCATGATAGCTATGTGATCAGTTCATGATTTGTCACGTGATCTGTGCATGACCAGGCAGGTGATCAGTGCATGATCAGTCACGTGATCAGTGCATGATCAGTCACGTGATCAGTGGATGATCAGCCACGTGATCAGTGCATGATCAGCCACATGATCAGTGCATGATCAATTACGTGATCAGTGCATGATCAGTCACGTGACCAGTATATGGTAGCTAGGTGATCATTGCATGATCAGCCACATGAGCCGTGCATGATAGCCACGAGATCAGTGCATGATCAGTCACGGGATCAGTGCATGATCACTCACGTTAACAGTGCATGATAAGTCACCTGATCAGTGCATGATCAATTACGTGATCAGTGCATGATCACTCACGTGACCAGTACATGGTAGCTACGTGATCATTGCATGAACAGCCGCGTGAGCAGTGCATGATAGCCACGTGATCAGTGCATGATCTGTCGCATGATCAGTGTATGATCATCCGGGTGATCAGTGCATGGGCAGTCATGTGATCAGTGCATGATATAGACGTGATTAGTGCATGATCAGTCTCGTGATCAGTGTATGATCAACCACGTGATCAGTGCACGATAGCCAGTTAATGAGTGCACGATAGCCAGATGATCAGTGCATTATCAGTCACGTGATCAGTGTATGATCAGCCAAGTAATAAGTGCATGATAGCCAACTGATCAGTGTATGATCAGCCACGTGATCAGTGCATGATCAGTTACGTGAGCAGTGTATGATCAGCCATGTGATCAGTGCATGGTCAAACACGTGAACAGTGTATGATCAGCCACGTGATCAGTGCATGATAGCCACGTGATCAGTGCATTATCAGTTACGTGAGCAGCGTATGATCAGCCACGTGAACAGTGCATGCTCAGTCACGTGATCTGGCCCTGCTGAGCTGCGTGATTACCGTCTGCTCATCTGCTTGACAATTGCCAGCTGAGCTGCACGATTCCTGCCTGTCATCTGCTTGACAATTATCAGCTGTGCTGCGTAATTCCTGCCTGCTCAGCTGCTTGATTATTGCCAGCTGAGCAGCATGATTCCTCACACCTGAGTTCCATGATTATTGCCTGCTGACTGTTTGATTCGTGCCTACTCAGCTCTTTGTTTATTGCCTCCAGAGGCACATGATCAGTGTATGATAGCAAACATGATCAGCGCATGATCAGTCACATGATCAGCGCCATTAAGTCACGTGATCACTACATGATAGTCATGTGATCAGTCCATGCTCAGTCACGGTATCAGTGCATGATCAGCCACGTGAACAGTGCATGATAGCCACGTGATCAGTGCATGATCCGTCACCTGATGGGTGTATGATCAGTCACCTGACCGGTACATGGTAGCTACATGATCATTGCATGATCAGCCACGTGAGTAGTGCATGATAGCCACGTGATCAGTGCATGATCAGTCACGTGATCAGTGCATGATCAATTACGTGATCAGTGCATGATCACTCACGTGACCAGTACATGGTAGCTACGTGATCATTGCATGAACAGCCGCGTGAGCAGTGCATGATAGCCACGTGATCAGTGCATGATCTGTTGCATGATCAGTGTATGATCATCCGGTGATCAGTGCATGGGCAGAATGTGATCAGTGCATGATATAGACGTGATTAGTGCATGATCAGTCTCGTGATCAGTGTATGATCAACCACGTGATCAGTGCACGATAGCCAGTTAATGAGTGCACGATAGCCAGATGATCAGTGCATTATCAGTCACGTGATCAGTGTTTGATCAGCCAAGTAAAAAGTGCATGATAGCCAACTGATCAGTGTATGATCAGCCACGTGATCAGTGCATGATCAGTTACGTGAGCAGTGTATGATCAGCCACGTGATCAGTGCATGGTCAGACACGTGAACAGTGTATGATCAGCCACGTGATCAGTGCATGATAGCCACTTGATCAGTGCATTATCAGTTACGTGAGCATTGTATGATCAGCCACGTGATCAGTGCATGATAGCCACGTGATCAGTGCATTATCAGTTACGTGAGCAGCGTATGATCAGCCACGTGAACAGTGCATGCTCAGTCACGTGATCTGGGCCTGCTGAGCTGCGTGATTACCGTCTGCTCATCTGCTTGACAATTGCCAGCTGAGCTGCACGATTCCTGCCTGTCATCTGCTTGACAATTATCAGCTGTGCTGCGTAATTCCTGCCTGCTCAGCTGCTTGATTATTGCCAGCTGAGCAGCATGATTCCTCACACCTGAGTTCCATGATTATTGCCTGCTGACTGTTTGATTCGTGCCTACTCAGCTCTTTGTTTATTGCCTCCAGAGGCACATGATCAGTGTATGATAGCAAACATGATCAGCGCATGATCAGTCACATGATCAGCGCCATTAAGTCACGTGATCACTACATGATAGTCATGTGATCAGTCCATGCTCAGTCACGGTATCAGTGCATGATAGCCACGTGATCAGTGGATGATCAGTCACGTGATCAGTGCATGATCACTCACGTTAACAGTGCATGATAAGTCACCTGATCAGTGCATGATCAATTACATGATCAGTGCATGATCACTCACGTGACCAGTACATGGTAGCTACGTGATCATTGCATGAACAGCCGCGTGAGCAGTGCATGATAGCCACGTGATCAGTGCATGATCTGTCGCATGATCAGTGTATGATCATCCGGGTGATCAGTGCATGGGCAGTCATGTGGTCAGTGCATGATATAGACGTGATTAGTGCATGATCAGTCTCGTGATCAGTGTATGATCAACCACGTGATCAGTGCACGATAGCCAGTTAATAAGTGCACGATAGCCAGATGATCAGTGCATTATCAGTCACGTGATCAGTGTTTGATCAGCCAAGTAAAAAGTGCATGATAGCCAACTGATCAGTGTATGATCAGCCACGTGATCAGTGCATGATCAGTTACGTGAGCAGTGTATGATCAGCCACGTGATCAGTGGATGGTCAGACATGTGAACAGTGGATGATCAGCCACGTGATCAGTGCATGATAGCCACTTGATCAGTGCATTATCAGTTACGTGAGCAGTGTGTGATCAGCCACGTGATCAGTGCATGATAGCCACGTGATCAGTGCATTATCAGTTACGTGAGCAGCGTATGATCAGCCACGTGAACAGTGCATGCTCAGTCACGTGTTCTGGGCCTGCTGAGCTGCGTGATTACCGTCTGCTCATCTGCTTGACAATTGCCAGCTGAGCTGCACGATTCCTGCCTGTCATCTGCTTGACAATTATCAGCTGTGCTGCGTAATTCCTGGCTGCTCAGCTGCTTGATTATTGCCAGCTGAGCAGCATGATTCCTCACACCTGAGTTCCATGATTATTGCCTGCTGACTGTTTGATTCGTGCCTACTCAGCTCTTTGTTTATTGCCTCCAGAGGCACATGATCAGTGTATGATAGCAAACATGATCAGCGCATGATCAGTCACATGATCAGCGCCATTAAGTCACGTGATCACTACATGATAGTCATGTGATCAGTCCATGCTCAGTCACGGTATCAGTGCATGATAGCCACGTGATCAGTGCATGATCAGTCACGTGATCAGTGCATGATCACTCACGTTAACAGTGCATGATAAGTCACCTGATCAGTGCATGATCAATTACATGATCAGTGCATGATCAGTCACGTGACCAGTACATGGTAGCTACGTGATCATTGCATGAACAGCCGCGTGAGCAGTGCATGATAGCCACGTGATCAGTGCATGATCTGTCGCATGATCAGTGTATGATCATCCGGTGATCAGTGCATGGGCAGTCATGTGGTCAGTGCATGATATAGACGTGATTAGTGCATGATCAGTCTCGTGATCAGTGTATGATCAACCACGTGATCAGTGCACGATAGCCAGTTAATAAGTGCACGATAGCCAGATGATCAGTGCATTATCAGTCACGTGATCAGTGTTTGATCAGCCAAGTAAAAAGTGCATGATAGCCAACTGATCAGTGTATGATCAGCCACGTGATCAGTGCATGATCAGTTACGTGAGCAGTGTATGATCAGCCACGTGATCAGTGCATGGTCAGACACGTGAACAGTGTATGATCAGCCACGTGATCAGTGCATGATAGCCACTTGATCAGTGCATTATCAGTTACGTGAGCAGTGTATGATCAGCCACGTGATCAGTGCATGATAGCCACGTGATCAGTGCATTATCAGTTACGTGAGCAGCGTATGATCAGCCACGTGAACAGTGCATGCTCAGTCACGTGTTCTGGGCCTGCTGAGCTGCGTGATTACCGTCTGCTCATCTGCTTGACAATTGCCAGCTGAGCTGCACGATTCCTGCCTGTCATCTGCTTGACAATTATCAGCTGTGCTGCGTAATTCCTGGCTGCTCAGCTGATTGATTATTGCCAGCTGAGCAGCATGATTCCTCACACCTGAGTTCCATGATTATTGCCTGCTGACTGTTTGATTCGTGCCTACTCAGCTCTTTGTTTATTGCCTCCAGAGGCACATGATCAGTGTATGATAGCAAACATGATCAGCGCATGATGAGTCACATGATCAGCACCATTAAGTCACGTGATCACTACATGATAGTCATGTGATCAGTCCATGCTCAGTCACGGTGTCAGTGCATGATCAGCCACGTGATCAGTGCATGATCAGCCAGGTGATCAGTTCATGATAGCTATGTGATCAGTTCATGATTTGTCACGTGATCTGTGCATGACCAGGCAGGTGATCAGTGTATGATCAGCCACGTGAACAGTGCATGATAGCCACGTGATCAGTGCATGATCCGTCACCTGATGGGTGTATGATCAGTCACCTGACCGGTACATGGTAGCTACATGATCATTGCATGATCAGCCACGTGAGTAGTGCATGATAGCCACGTGATCAGTGCATGATCAGTCACGTGATCAGTGCATGATCACTCACGTTAACAGTGCATGATAAGTCACCTGATCAGTGCATGATCAATTACGTGATCAGTGCATGATCACTCACGTGACCAGTACATGGTAGCTACGTGATCATTGCATGAACAGCCGCGTGAGCAGTGCATGATAGCCACGTGATCAGTGCATGATCTGTTGCATGATCAGTGTATGATCATCCGGGTGATCAGTGCATGGGCAGAATGTGATCAGTGCATGATATAGACGTGATTAGTGCATGATCAGTCTCGTGATCAGTGTATGATCAACCACGTGATCAGTGCACGATAGCCAGTTAATGAGTGCACGATAGCCAGATGATCAGTGCATTATCAGTCACGTGATCAGTGTTTGATCAGCCAAGTAAAAGTGCATGATAGCCAACTGATCAGTGTATGATCAGCCACGTGATCAGTGCATGATCAGTTACGTGAGCAGTGTATGATCAGCCACGTGATCAGTGCATGGTCAGACACGTGAAGAGTGTATGATCAGCCACGTGATCAGTGCATGATAGCCACTTGATCAGTGCATTATCAGTTACGTGAGCATTGTATGATCAGCCACGTGATCAGTGCATGATAGCCACGTGATCAGTGCATTATCAGTTACGTGAGCAGCGTATGATCAGCCAGGTGAACAGTGCATGCTCAGTCACGTGATCTGGGCCTGCTGAGCTGCGTGATTACCGTCTGCTCATCTGCTTGACAATTGCCAGCTGAGCTGCACGATTCCTGCCTGTCATCTGCTTGACAATTATCAGCTGTGCTGCGTAATTCCTGCCTGCTCAGCTGCTTGATTATTGCCAGCTGAGCAGCATGATTCCTCACAGCTGAGTTCCATGATTATGGCCTGCTGACTGTTTGATTCGTGCCTACTCAGCTCTTTGTTTATTGCCTCCAGAGGCACATGATCAGTGTATGATAGCAAACATGATCAGTGCATGATCAGTCACATGATCAGAGCCATTAAGTCACGTGATCACTACATGATAGTCATGTGATCAGTCCATGCTCAGCCTCGTGATCAGTGCATGATCAGCCAGGTGATCAGTTCATGATAGCTATGTGATCAGTTCATGATTTGTCACGTGATCTGTGCATGACCAGGCAGGTGATCAGTGTATGATGAGCCACGTGAACAGTGCATGATAGCCACGTGATCAGTGCATGATCCGTCACCTGATGGGTGTATGATCAGTCACCTGACCGGTACATGGTAGCTACATGATCATTGCATGATCAGCCACGTGAGTAGTGCATGATAGCCACGTGATCATTGCATGATCCGTCACCTGATGGGTGTATGATCAGTCAACTGACCGGTACATGGTAGCTACATGATCATTGCATGATCAGCCACGTGAGTAGTGCATGATAGCCACGTGATCAGTGCATGATCAGTCACGTGTTCAGTGCATGATCAGTCATGTCATCTGTGCATGACCAGGCACGTGATCAGTGTATGACCAGCCAAGTGATCAGTGCATGATA
This sequence comes from Bos javanicus, assembly GCF_032452875.1. NCBI lineage: Eukaryota > Metazoa > Chordata > Mammalia > Artiodactyla > Bovidae > Bos > Bos javanicus. Next base: position 46,363 of record NW_026893840.1, read on the forward strand.
GCCACGTGATCAGTGCATGATCAGTGACGTGATCAGTGCATGATCAGTCACGTGATCAGTTGATGATCAGCCACGTGATCAGTGCATGATCAGCCATATGATCAGTGCATGATCAATTACGTGATCAGTGCATGATCAGTCACGTGACCAGTATATGGTAGCTAGGTGATCATTGCATGATCAGCCACGTGAGTAGTGCATGATAGCCACGTGATCAGTGCATGATCAGTCACGTGATCAGTGCATGATCACTCACGTTAACAGTGCATGATAAGTCACCTGATCAGTGCATGATCAATTACATGATCAGTGCATGATCAGTCACGTGACCAGTACATGGTAGCTACGTGATCATTGCGTGATCAGCCGCGTGATCAGTGCATGATAGCCACGTAATCACTGCATGATAGCCACGTGATCAGTGCATGATCAGTCACATGACCAGTACATGGTAGCTACGTGATCATTGCATGAACAGCCGCGTGAGCAGTGCATGATAGCCACGTGATCAGTGCATGATCTGTCGCATGATCAGTGTATGATCATCCGGGTGATCAGTGCATGGGCAGTCATGTGGTCAGTGCATGATATAGACGTGATTAGTGCATGATCAGTCTCGTGATCAGTGTATGATCAACCACGTGATCAGTGCACGATAGCCAGTTAATAAGTGCACGATAGCCAGATGATCAGTGCATTATCAGTCACGTGATCAGTGTTTGATCAGCCAAGTAAAAAGTGCATGATAGCCAACTGATCAGTGTATGATCAGCCACGTGATCAGTGCATGATCAGTTACGTGAGCAGTGTATGATCAGCCACGTGATCAGTGCATGGTCAGACACGTGAACAGTGTATGATCAGCCACGTGATCAGTGCATGATAGCCACTTGATCAGTGCATTATCAGTTACGTGAGCAGTGTATGATCAGCCACGTGATCAGTGCATGATAGCCACGTGATCAGTGCATTATCAGTTACGTGAGCAGCGTATGATCAGCCACGTGAACAGTGCATGCTCAGTCACGTGTTCTGGGCCTGCTGAGCTGCGTGATTACCGTCTGCTCATCTGCTTGACAATTGCCAGCTGAGCTGCACGATTCCTGCCTGTCATCTGCTTGACAATTATCAGCTGTGCTGCGTAATTCCTGCCTGCTCAGCTGCTTGATTATTGCCAGCTGAGCAGCATGATTCCTCACACCTGAGTTCCATGATTATTGCCTGCTGACTGTTTGATTCGTGCCTACTCAGCTCTTTGTTTATTGCCTCCAGAGGCACATGATCAGTGTATGATAGCAAACATGATCAGCGCATGATCAGTCACATGATCAGCACCATTAAGGCACGTGATCACTACATGATACTCATGTGATCAGTCCATGCTCAGTCACGGTATCAGTGCATGATCAGCCACGTGATCAGTGCATGATCAGCCAGGTGATCAGTTCATGATAGCTATGTGATCAGTTCATGATTTGTCACGTGATCTGTGCATTACCAGGCAGGTGATCAGTGTATGATCAGCCACGTGAACAGTGCATGATCCGTCACCTGATGGGTGTATGATCAGTCACCTGACCGGTACATTGTAGCTACATGATCATTGCATGATCAGCCACGTGAGTAGTGCATGATAGCCACGTGATCAGTGCATGATCAGTCACGTGATCAGTGCATGATCACTCACGTTAACAGTGCATGATAAGTCACCTGATCAGTGCATGATCAATTACGTGATCAGTGCATGATCACTCACGTGACCAGTACATGGTAGCTACGTGATCATTGCATGAACAGCCGCGTGAGCAGTGCATGATAGCCACGTGATCAGTGCATGATCTGTTGCATGATCAGTGTATGATCATCCGGGTGATCAGTGCATGGGCAGAATGTGATCAGTGCATGATATAGACGTGATTAGTGCATGATCAGTCTCGTGATCAGTGTATGATCAACCACGTGATCAGTGCACGATAGCCAGTTAATGAGTGCACGATAGCCAGATGATCAGTGCATTATCAGTCACGTGATCAGTGTTTGATCAGCCAAGTAAAAGTGCATGATAGCCAACTGATCAGTGTATGATCAGCCACGTGATCAGTGCATGATCAGTTACGTGAGCAGTGTATGATCAGCCACGTGATCAGTGCATGGTCAGACACGTGAACAGTGTATGATCAGCCACGTGATCAGTGCATGATAGCCACTTGATCAGTGCATTATCAGTTACGTGAGCATTGTATGATCAGCCACGTGATCAGTGCATGATAGCCACGTGATCAGTGCATTATCAGTTACGTGAGCAGCGTATGATCAGCCACGTGAACAGTGCATGCTCAGTCACGTGATCTGGGCCTGCTGAGCTGCGTGATTACCGTCTGCTCATCTGCTTGACAATTGCCAGCTGAGCTGCACGATTCCTGCCTGTCATCTGCTTGACAATTATCAGCTGTGCTGCGTAATTCCTGCCTGCTCAGCTGCTTGATTATTGCCAGCTGAGCAGCATGATTCCTCACACCTGAGTTCCATGATTATTGCCTGCTGACTGTTTGATTCGTGCCTACTCAGCTCTTTGTTTATTGCCTCCAGAGGCACATGATCAGTGTATGATAGCAAACATGATCAGCGCATGATCAGTCACATGATCAGCGCCATTAAGTCACGTGATCACTACATGATAGTCATGTGATCAGTCCATGCTCAGTCACGGTATCAGTGCATGATCAGCCACGTGATCAGTGCATGATCAGCCAGGTGATCAGTTCATGATAGCTATGTGATCAGTTCATGATTTGTCACGTGATCTGTGCATGACCAGGCAGGTGATCAGTGTATGATCAGCCACGCGAACAGTGCATGATAGCCACGTGATCAGTGCATGATCCGTCACCTGATGGGTGTATGATCAGTCACCTGACCGGTACATGGTAGCTACATGATCATTGCATGATCAGCCACGTGAGTAGTGCATGATAGCCACGTGATCAGTGCATGATCAGTCACGTGATCAGTGCATGATCACTCACGTTAACAGTGCATGATAAGTCACCTGATCAGTGCATGATCAAATACATGATCAGTGCATGATCAGTCACGTGACCAGTACATGGTAGCTACGTGATCGGCGTGATCAGCCGCGTGATCAGTGCATGATAGCCACGTGATCACTCCATGATAGCCACGTGATCAGTGCATGATCAGTCACGTGACCAGTACATGGTAGCTACGTGATCATTGCATGAACAGCCGCGTGAGCAGTGCATGATAGCCACGTGATCAGTGCATGATCTGTCGCATGATCAGTGTATGATCATCCGGGTGATCAGTGCATGGGCAGTCATGTGGTCAGTGCATGATATAGACGTGATTAGTGCATGATCAGTCTCGTGATCAGTGTATGATCAACCACGTGATCAGTGCACGATAGCCAGTTAATAAGTGCACGATAGCCAGATGATCAGTGCATTATCAGTCACGTGATCAGTGTTTGATCAGCCAAGTAAAAAGTGCATGATAGCCAACTGATCAGTGTATGATCAGCCACGTGATCAGTGCATGATCAGTTACGTGAGCAGTGTATGATCAGCCACGTGATCAGTGCATGGTCAGACACGTGAACAGTGTATGATCAGCCACATGATCAGTGCATGATAGCCACTTGATCAGTGCATTATCAGTTACGTGAGCAGTGTATGATCAGCCACGTGATCAGTGCATGATAGCCACGTGATCAGTGCATTATCAGTTACGTGAGCAGCGTATGATCAGCCACGTGAACAGTGCATGCTCAGTCACGTGTTCTGGGCCTGCTGAGCTGCGTGATTACCGTCTGCTCATCTGCTTGACAATTGCCAGCTGAGCTGCACGATTCCTGCCTGTCATCTGCTTGACAATTATCAGCTGTGCTGCGTAATTCCTGCCTGCTCAGCTGCTTGATTATTGCCAGCTGAGCAGCATGATTCCTCACACCTGAGTTCCATGATTATTGCCTGCTGACTGTTTGATTCGTGCCTACTCAGCTCTTTGTTTATTGCCTCCAGAGGCACATGATCAGTGTATGATAGCAAACATGATCAGCGCATGATCAGTCACATGATCAGCGCCATTAAGTCACGTGATCACTACATGATAGTCATGTGATCAGTCCATGCTCAGTCACGGTATCAGTGCATGATCAGCCACGTGATCAGTGCATGATCAGCCAGGTGATCAGTTCATGATAGCTATGTGATCAGTTCATGATTTGTCACGTGATCTGTGCATGACCAGGCAGGTGATCAGTGTATGATCAGCCACGTGAACAGTGCATGATAGCCACGTGATCAGTGCATGATCCGTCACCTGATGGGTGTATGATCAGTCACCTGACCGGTACATGGTAGCTACATGATCATTGCATGATCAGCCACGTGAGTAGTGCATGATAGCCACGTGATCAGTGCATGATCAGTCACGTGATCAGTGCATGATCACTCACGTTAACAGTGCATGATAAGTCACCTGATCAGTGCATGATCAATTACGTGATCAGTGCATGATCACTCACGTGACCAGTACATGGTAGCTACGTGATCATTGCATGAACAGCCGTGAGCAGTGCATGATAGCCACGTGATCAGTGCATGATCTGTTGCATGATCAGTGTATGATCATCCGGTGATCAGTGCATGGGCAGAATGTGATCAGTGCATGATATAGACGTGATTAGTGCATGATCAGTCTCGTGATCAGTGTATGATCAACCACGTGATCAGTGCACGATAGCCAGTTAATGAGTGCACGATAGCCAGATGATCAGTGCATTATCAGTCACGTGATCAGTGTTTGATCAGCCAAGTAAAAAGTGCATGATAGCCAACTGATCAGTGTATGATCAGCCACGTGATCAGTGCATGATCAGTTACGTGAGCAGTGTATGATCAGCCACGTGATCAGTGCATGGTCAGACACGTGAACAGTGTATGATCAGCCACGTGATCAGTGCATGATAGCCACTTGATCAGTGCATTATCAGTTACGTGAGCATTGTATGATCAGCCACGTGATCAGTGCATGATAGCCACGTGATCAGTGCATTATCAGTTACGTGAGCAGCGTATGATCAGCCACGTGAACAGTGCATGCTCAGTCACGTGATCTGGACCTGCTGAGCTGCGTGATTACCGTCTGCTCATCTGCTTGACAATTGCCAGCTGAGCTGCACGATTCCTGCCTGTCATCTGCTTGACAATTATCAGCTGTGCTGCGTAATTCCTGCCTGCTCAGCTGCTTGATTATTGCCAGCTGAGCAGCATGATTCCTCACAGCTGAGTTCCATGATTATTGCCTGCTGACTGTTTGATTCGTGCCTACTCAGCTCTTTGTTTATTGCCTCCAGAGGCACATGATCAGTGTATGATAGCAATCATGATCAGCGCATGATCAGTCACATGATCAGCGCCATTAAGTCACGTGATCACTACATGATAGTCATGTGATCAGTCCATGCTCAGTGACGGTATCAGTGCATGATAGCCACGTGATCAGTGCATGATCAGTCACGTGATCAGTGCATGATCACTCACGTTAACAGTGCATGATAAGTCACCTGATCAGTGCATGATCAATTACATGATCAGTGCATGATCAGTCACGTGACCAGTACATGGTAGCTACGTGATCATTGCATGAACAGCCGCGTGAGCAGTGCATGATAGCCACGTGATCAGTGCATGATCTGTCGCATGATCAGTGTATGATCATCCGGGTGATCAGTGCATGGGCAGTCATGTGGTCAGTGCATGATATAGACGTGATTAGTGCATGATCAGTCTCGTGATCAGTGTATGATCAACCACGTGATCAGTGCACGATAGCCAGTTAATAAGTGCACGATAGCCAGATGATCAGTGCATTATCAGTCACGTGATCAGTGTTTGATCAGCCAAGTAAAAAGTGCATGATAGCCAACTGATCAGTGTATGATCAGCCACGTGATCAGTGCATGATCAGTTACGTGAGCAGTGTATGATCAGCCACGTGATCAGTGCATGGTCAGACACGTGAACAGTGTATGATCAGCCACGTGATCAGTGCATGATAGCCACTTGATCAGTGCATTATCAGTTACGTGAGCAGTGTATGATCAGCCACGTGATCAGTGCATGATAGCCACGTGATCAGTGCATTATCAGTTACGTGAGCAGCGTATGATCAGCCACGTGAACAGTGCATGCTCAGTCACGTGTTCTGGGCCTGCTGAGCTGCGTGATTACCGTCTGCTCATCTGCTTGACAATTGCCAGCTGAGCTGCACGATTCCTGCCTGTCATCTGCTTGACAATTATCAGCTGTGCTGCGTAATTCCTGGCTGCTCAGCTGCTTGATTATTGCCAGCTGAGCAGCATGATTCCTCACACCTGAGTTCCATGATTATTGCCTGCTGACTGTTTGATTCGTGCCTACTCAGCTCTTTGTTTATTGCCTCCAGAGGCACATGATCAGTGTATGATAGCAAACATGATCAGCGCATGATCAGTCACATGATCAGCACCATTAAGGCACGTGATCACTACATGATAGTCATGTGATCAGTCCATGCTCAGTCACGGTATCAGTGCATGATCAGCCACGTGATCAGTGCATGATCAGCCAGGTGATCAGTTCATGATAGCTATGTGATCAGTTCATGATTTGTCACGTGATCTGTGCATGACCAGGCAGGTGATCAGTGTATGATCAGCCACGTGAACAGTGCATGATAGCCACGTGATCAGTGCATGATCCGTCACCTGATGGGTGTATGATCAGTCACCTGACCGGTACATGGTAGCTACATGATCATTGCATGATCAGCCACGTGAGTAGTGCATGATAGCCACGTGATCAGTGCATGATCAGTCACGTGATCAGTGCATGATCACTCACGTTAACAGTGCATGATAAGTCACCTGATCAGTGCATGATCAATTACGTGATCAGTGCATGATCACTCACGTGACCAGTACATGGTAGCTACGTGATCATTGCATGAACAGCCGCGTGAGCAGTGCATGATAGCCACGTGATCAGTGCATGATCTGTCGCATGATCAGCACCATTAAGGCACGTGATCACTACATGATAGTCATGTGATCAGTCCATGCTCAGCCTCGTGATCAGTGCATGATCAGACAAGTGATCAGTTCATGATAGTTATGTGATCAGTTCATGATTTGTCACGTGATCTGTGCATGACCAGGCAGGTGATCAGTGTATGATGAGCCACGTGAACAGTGCATGATAGCCACGTGATCAGTGCATGATCCGTCACCTGATGGGTGTATGATCAGTCACCTGACCGGTACATGGTAGCTACATGATCATTGCATGATCAGCCACGTGAGTAGTGCATGATAGCCACGTGATCAGTGCATGATCAGTCACGTGATCAGTGCATGATCACTCACGTTAACAGTGCATGATAAGTCACCTGATCAGTGCATGATCAATTACGTGATCAGTGCATGATCACTCACGTGACCAGTACATGGTAGCTACGTGATCATTGCATGAACAGCCGCGTGAGCAGTGCATGATAGCCACGTGATCAGTGCATGATCTGTTGCATGATCAGTGTATGATCATCCGGGTGATCAGTGCATGGGCAGAATGTGATCAGTGCATGATATAGACGTGATTAGTGCATGATCAGTCACGTGATCAGTGTATGATCAACCACGTGATCAGTGCACGATAGCCAGTTAATGAGTGCACGATAGCCAGATGATCAGTGCATTATCAGTCACGTGATCAGTGTTTGATCAGCCAAGTAAAAAGTGCATGATAGCCAACTGATCAGTGTATGATCAGCCACGTGATCAGTGCATGATCAGTTACGTGAGCAGTGTATGATCAGCCACGTGATCAGTGCATGGTCAGACACGTGAACAGTGTATGATCAGCCACGTGATCAGTGCATGATAGCCACTTGATCAGTGCATTATCAGTTACGTGAGCATTGTATGATCAGCCACGTGATCAGTGCATGATAGCCACGTGATCAGTGCATTATCAGTTACGTGAGCAGCGTATGATCAGCCACGTGAACAGTGCATGCTCAGTCACGTGATCTGGGCCTGCTGAGCTGCGTGATTACCGTCTGCTCATCTGCTTGACAATTGCCAGCTGAGCTGCACGATTCCTGCCTGTCATCTGCTTGACAATTATCAGCTGTGCTGCGTAATTCCTGCCTGCTCAGCTGCTTGATTATTGCCAGCTGAGCAGCATGATTCCTCACACCTGAGTTCCATGATTATTGCCTGCTGACTGTTTGATTCGTGCCTACTCAGCTCTTTGTTTATTGCCTCCAGAGGCACGTGATCAGTGTATGATAGCAAACATGATCAGCGCATGATCAGTCACATGATCAGCGCCATTAAGTCACGTGATCACTACATGATAGTCATGTGATCAGTCCATGCTCAGTCACGGTATCAGTGCATGATCAGCCACGTGATCAGTGCATGATCAGCCAGGTGATCAGTTCATGATAGCTATGTGATCAGTTCATGATTTGTCACGTGATCTGTGCATGACCAGGCAGGTGATCAGTGTATGATCAGCCACATGAACAGTGCATGATAGCCACGTGATCAGTGCATGATCCGTCACCTGATGGGTGTATGATCAGTCACCTGACCGGTACATGGTAGCTACATGATCATTGCATGATCAGCCACGTGAGTAGTGCATGATAGCCACGTGATCAGTGCATGATCAGTCACGTGATCAGTGCATGATCACTCACGTTAACAGTGCATGATAAGTCACCTGATCAGTGCATGATCAATTACGTGATCAGTGCATGATCACTCACGTGACCAGTACATGGTAGCTACGTGATCATTGCATGAACAGCCGCGTGAGCAGTGCATGATAGCCACGTGATCAGTGCATGATCTGTCGCATGATCAGTGTATGATCATCCGGGTGATCAGTGCATGGGCAGTCATGTGATCAGTGCATGATATAGACGTGATCAGTGCATGATCAGTCGTGATCAGTGTATGATCAACCACGTGATCAGTGCACGATAGCCAGTTAATGAGTGCATGATAGCCAGATGATCAGTGCATTATCAGTCACGTGATCAGTGTTTGATCAGCCAAGTAAAAAGTGCATGATAGCCAACTGATCAGTGTATGATCAGCCACGTGATCAGTGCATGATCAGTTACGTGAGCAGTGTATGATCAGCCACGTGATCAGTGCATGATCAGACACGTGAACAGTGTATGGTCAGCCACGTGATCAGTGCATGATAGCCACTTGATCAGTGCATTATCAGTTACGTGATCAGTGTATGATCAGCCACGTGATCAGTGCATGATAGCCACTTGATCAGTGCATTATCAGTCACGTGAGCAGCGTATGATCAGCCACGTGAACGGTGCATGCTCAGTCACGTGTTCTGGGCCTGCTGAGCTGCGTGATTACCGTCTGCTCATCTGCTTGACAATTGCCAGCTGAGCTGCACGATTCCTGCCTGTCATCTGCTTGACAATTATCAGCTGTGCTGCGTAATTCCTGCCTGCTCAGCTGCTTGATTATTGCCAGCTGAGCAGCATGATTCCTCACAGCTGAGTTCCATGATTATTGCCTGCTGACTGTTTGATTCGTGCCTACTCAGCTCTTTGTTTATTGCCTCCAGAGGCACATGATCAGTGTATGATAGCAAACATGATCAGCGCATGATCAGTCACATGATCAGCGCCATTAAGTCACGTGATCACTACATGATAGTCATGTGATCAGTCCATGCTCAGTCACGTGATCAGTGCATGATCACTCACGTTAACAGTGCATGATAAGTCACCTGATCAGTGCATGATCAATTACGTGATCAGTGCATGATCACTCACGTGATCAGTACATGGTAGCTACGTGATCATTGCATGAACAGCCGCGTGAGCAGTGCATGATAGCCACGTGATCAGTGCATGATCTGTTGCATGATCAGTGTATGATCATCCGGGTGATCAGTGCATGGGCAGAATGTGATCAGTGCATGATATAGACGTGATTAGTGCATGATCAGTCTCGTGATCAGTGTATGATCAACCACGTGATCAGTGCACGATAGCCAGTTAATGAGTGCACGATAGCCAGATGATCAGTGCATTATCAGTCACGTGATCAGTGTTTGATCAGCCAAGTAAAAAGTGCATGATAGCCAACTGATCAGTGCATGATCAGCCACGTGATCAGTGCATGATCAGTTACGTGAGCAGTGCATGATCAGCCACGTGATCAGTGCATGGTCAGACACGTGAACAGTGTATGATCAGCCACGTGATCAGTGCATGATAGCCACGTGATCAGTGCATTATCAGTTACCTGAGCATTGTATGATCAGCCACGTGATCAGTGCATGATAGCCACGTGATCAGTGCATTATCAGTTACGTGAGCAGCGTATGATCAGCCACGTGAACACTGCATGCTCAGTCACGTGATCTGGGCCTGCTGAGCTGCGTGATTACCGTCTGCTCATCTGCTTGACAATTGCCAGCTGAGCTGCACGATTCCTGCCTGTCATCTGCTTGACAATTATCAGCTGTGCTGCGTAATTCCTGCCTGCTCAGCTGCTTGATTATTGCCAGCTGAGCAGCATGATTCCTCACACCTGAGTTCCATGATTATTGCCTGCTGACTGTTTGATTCGTGCCTACTCAGCTCTTTGTTTATTGCCTCCAGAGGCACATGGTCAGTATATGATAGCAAACATGATCAGCGCATGATCAGTCACATGATCAGCGCCATTAAGTCACGTGATCACTACATGATAGTCATGTGATCAGTCCATGCTCAGTCACGGTATCAGTGCATGATCAGCCACGTGATCAGTGCATGATCAGCCAGGTGATCAGTTCATGATAGCTATGTGATCAGTTCATGATTTGTCACGTGATCTGTGCATGACCAGGCAGGTGATCAGTGTATGATCAGCCACGTGAACAGTGCATGATAGCCACGTGATCAGTGCATGATCCGTCACCTGATGGGTGTATGATCAGTCACCTGACCGCTACATGGTAGCTACATGACCATTGCATGATCAGCCACGTGAGTAGTGCATGATAGCCACGTGATCAGTGCATGATCAGTCACGTGATCAGTGCATGATCAGTCACGTGAACAGTGCATGATAAGTCACCTGATCAGTGCATGATCAATTACGTGATCAGTGCATGATCAGTCACGTGACCACTACATGGTAGCTACGTGATCAGTGCATGATCAGCCTCGTGATCAGTGCATGATAGCCACGTGATCAGTGCATGATAGCCACGTGATCAGTGCATGATCAGTCACGTGATCAGTACATGGTAGCTACGTGATCATTGCATGAACAGCCGCGTGATCAGTGCATGATAGCCACGTGATCAGTGCATGATCTGTCGCATGATCAGTGTATGATCATCCGGTGATCAGTGCATGGGCAGTCATGTGATCAGTGCATGATATAGACGTGATTAGTGCATGATCAGTCTCGTGATCAGTGTATGATCAACCACGTGATCAGTGCATGATAGCCAGTTAATAAGTGCATGATAGCCAGATGATCAGTGCATTATCAGTCACGTGATCAGTGTTTGATCAGCCAAGTAATCAGTGCATGATAGCCAACTGATCAGTGTATGATCAGCCACGTGATCAGTGCATGATCAGTTACGTGAGCAGTGTATGATCAGCCACGTGATCAGTGCATGATCAGACACGTGATCAGTGCATGATCAGCCACGTGATCAGTGCATGATAGCCACGTGATCAGTGCATTATCAGTTACGTGAACAGTGTATGATCAGCCACGTGATCAGTGCATGATAGCCACGTGATCAGTGCATTATCAGTTACGTGAGCAGCGTATGATCAGCCACGTGAACAGTGCATGCTCAGTCACGTGTTCTGGGCCTGCTGAGCTGCGTGATTACCGTCTGCTCATCTGCTTGACAATTGCCAGCTGAGCTGCACGATTCCTGCCTGTCATCTGCTTGACAATTATCAGCTGTGCTGTGTAATTCCTGCCTGCTCAGCTGCTTGATTATTGCCAGCTGAGCAGCATGATTCCTCACACCTGAGTTCCATGATTATTGCCTGCTGACTGTTTGATTCGTGCCTACTCAGCTCTTTGTTTATTGCCTCCAGAGGCACATGATCAGTGTATGATAGCAAACATGATCAGCGCATGATCAGTCACATGATCAGCACCATTAAGTCACGTGATCACTACATGATAGTCATGTGATCAGTCCATGCTCAGTCACGGTATCAGTGCATGATCAGCCACGTGATCAGTGCATGATCAGCCACGTGATCAGTTCATGATAGCTATGTGATCAGTTCATGATTTGTCACGTGATCAGTGCATGACCAGGCAGGTGATCAGTGTATGATCAGCCACGTGATCAGTGCATGATAGCCACGTGATCAGTGCATGATCAGTCACCTGATGGGTGTATGATCAGTCACCTGACCGGTACATGGTAGCTACATGATCATTGCATGATCAGCCACGTGAGTAGTGCATGATAGCCACGTGATCAGTGCATGATCAGTCACGTGATCAGTGCATGATCACTCACGTTAACAGTGCATGATAAGTCACCTGATCAGTGCATGATCAATTACGTGATCAGTGCATGATCACTCACGTGACCAGTACATGGTAGCTACGTGATCATTGCATGAACAGCCGCGTGAGCAGTGCATGATAGCCACGTGATCAGTGCATGATCTGTCGCATGATCAGTGTATGATCATCCGGGTGATCAGTGCATGGGCAGTCATGTGATCAGTGCATGATATAGACGTGATTAGTGCATGATCAGTCTCGTGATCAGTGTATGATCAACCACGTGATCAGTGCACGATAGCCAGTTAATGAGTGCATGATAGCCAGATGATCAGTGCATTATCAGTCACGTGATCAGTGTATGATCAGCCACGTGATCAGTGCATGATAGCCACGTGATCAGTGCATGATCAGTCACGTGAGCAGCGTATGATCAGCCACGTGAACAGTGCATGCTCAGTCACGTGATCTGGGCCTGCTGAGCTGCGTGATTACCCTCTGCTCATCTGCTTGGCAATTGCCAGCTGAGCTGCACGATTCCTGCCTGTCATCTGCTTGACAATTATCAGCTGTGCTGCGTAATTCCTGCCTGCTCAGCTGCTTGATTATTGCCAGCTGAGCAGCATGATTCCTCACACCTGAGTTCCATGATTATTGCCTGCTGACTGTTTGATTCGTGCCTACTCAGCTCTTTGTTTATTGCCTCCAGAGGCACATGATCAGTGTATGATAGCAAACATGATCAGCGCATGATCAGTCACATGATCAGCGCCATTAAGTCACGTGATCACTACATGATAGTCATGTGATCAGTCCATGCTCAGTCACGGTATCAGTGCATGATCAGCCACGTGATCAGTGCATGATCTGTCACATGATTAGTGTATGATCATCCACGTGATCAGTGCATGGGCAGTCATGTGATCAGTGCATGATATAGACGTGATCAGTGCATGATCAGTCTCGTGATCAGTGCATGATAGCCACGTGATCAGTGCATGATCAGTCACCTGATGGGTGTATGATCATTCACGTGACCTGTACATGGTAGCTACATGATCATTGCATGATCAGCCACGTGAGTAGTGCATGATAGCCACGTGATCACTACATGATAGTCATGTGATCAGTCCATGATCATCACGTGATCAGTGCATGATCAGCCACGTGATCAGTGCATGATCAGCCAGGTGATCAGTTCATGATAGCTATGTGATCAGTTCATGATTTGTCACGTGATCAGTGCATGACCAGGCACGTGATCAGTGCATGATCAGCCACGTGATCAGTGCATGATAGCCACGTGATCAGTGCATGATCAGTCACCTGATGGGTGCATGATCAGTCACCTGATCAGTACATGGTAGCTACATGATCAGTGCATGATCAGCCACGTGAGTAGTGCATGATAGCCACGTGATCAGTGCATGATCAGTCACGTGACCAGTATATGGTAGCTAGGTGATCAGTGCATGATCAGCCACATGAGCCGTGCATGATAGCCACGAGATCAGTGGATGATCAGTCACGTGATCAGTGCATGATCAGCCACGTTAACAGTGCATGATAAGTCACGTGATCAGTGCATGATCAAATACGTGATCAGTGCATGATCAGTCACGTGACCAGTACATGGTAGCTACGTGATCAGTGCATGATCAGCCACGTGATCAGTGCATGATAGCCACGTGATCACTGCATGATAGCCACGTGATCAGTGCATGATCAGTCACGTGATAGTGTGTGATCAGCCACGTGATCAGGGCATGATATCCACGTGATCAGTGCATGATAGCCACGTGATCAGTGCATGATAGCCACGTGATCAGTGCATGATCAGTCACGTGATACATGTGTGATCAGCCACGTGATCAGTGCATGATCAGTCACGTGATCAGTACATGATCAGTCACGTGAACAGTGCATGATCATTTACGTGATCTGTGCATGATCAGTCACGTGACCAGTATATGGTAGCTACGTGATCATTCCATGACGAGCCACGTGAGCAGTGCATGATAGCCACGTGATGTGTGCATGATGAGTTACGTGAGCAGAGTATGATCAGCCACGTGATCAGTGCATGAGTGCCACGTGATCAGTGCATGATATGTCACGTGACAGGTGTGTGATCAGCCACGTGAACAGTGCATGTTCAGCCACGTGATCAGTCCATGATAGCCACGTGATCAGTGCATGATCAGTTACCTGAGCACTGTATGATCAGCCACGTGATCAGTGCATGGTCAGACACGTGAACAGTGTATGATCAGCCACGTGATCAGTGCATGATATCCAAGTGATCAGTGCATGATCATCACGTGATCAGTGTATGATCAGCCACGTGAACAGTGCATGCTCAGTCACGTGATCAGGGCCTGCTGAGCTGCGTGATTACTGTCTGCTCATCTGCTTGACAATTGCCAGCTGAGCTGCACGATTCCTGCCTGTCATCTGCTTGACAATTGACAGCTGTGCTGCGTAATTCCTGCCTGCTAGCTGCTTGATTATTGCCAGCTGAGCAGCATGATTCCTCACACCTGAGTTCCATGATTATTGCCTGCTGACTGTATAATTCGTGCCTACTCAGCTCTTTGTTTATTGCCTCCAGAGGCACATGATCAGTATATGATAGCAAACATTATCAGTGCATGATCAGTCACATGATCAGAGCCATTAAGTCACGTGATCACTACATGATAGTCATGTGATCAGTCCATGCTCAGTCACGGTATCAGTGCATGATCAGCCACGTGATCAGTTCATGATAGCTATGTGATCAGTTCATGATTTGTCACGTGATCTGTGCATGACCAGGCAGGTGATCAGTGTATGATCAGCCACGTGAACAGTGCATGATAGCCACGTGATCAGTGCATGATCCGTCACCTGATGGGTGTATGATCAGTCACGTGACCGTACATGGTAGCTACATGATCATTGCATGATCAGCCACGTGAGTAGTGCATGATAGCCACGTGATCAGTGCATGATCAGTCACGTGATCAGTGCATGATCACTCACGTTAACAGTGCATGATAAGTCACCTGATCAGTGCATGATCAATTACGTGATCAGTGCATGATCAGTCACGTGACCAGTACATGGTAGCTACGTGATCATTGCATGAACAGCCGCGTGAGCAGTGCATGATAGCCACGTGATCAGTGCATGATCTGTCGCATGATCAGTGTATGATCATCCGGGTGATCAGTGCATGGGCAGTCATGTGATCAGTGCATGATATAGACGTGATTAGTGCATGATCAGTCACGTGATCAGTGTATGATCAACCACGTGATCAGTGCACGATAGCCAGTTAATGAGTGCACGATAGCCAGATGATCAGTGCATTATCAGTCACGTGATCAGTGCTTGATCAGCCAAGTAAAAAGTGCATGATAGCCAACTGATCAGTGTATGATCAGCCACGTGATCAGTGCATGATCAGTTACGTGAGCAGTGTATGATCAGCCACGTGATCAGTGCATGGTCAGACACGTGAACAGTGCATGATCAGCCACGTGATCAGTGCATGATAGCCACGTGATCAGTGCATTATCAGTTACGTGAGCAGTGTATGATCAGCCACGTGATCAGTGCATGATAGCCACGTGATCAGTGCATTATCAGTTACGTGATCAGCGTATGATCAGCCACGTGAACAGTGCATGCTCAGTCACGTGATCTGGGCCTGCTGAGCTGCGTGATTACCGTCTGCTCATCTGCTTGACAATTGCCAGATGAGCTGCACGATTCCTGCCTGTCATCTGCTTGACAATTATCAGCTGTGCTGCGTAATTCCTGGCTGCTCAGCTGCTTGATTATTGCCAGCTGAGCAGCATGATTCCTCACACCTGAGTTCCATGATTATTGCCTGCTGACTGTTTGATTCGTGCCTACTCAGCTCTTTGTTTATTGCCTCCAGAGGCACATGGTCAGTATATGATAGCAAACATGATCAGCGCATGATCAGTCACATGATCAGCGCCATTAAGTCACGTGATCACTACATGATAGTCATGTGATCAGTCCATGCTCAGTCACGGTATCAGTGCATGATCAGCCACGTGATCAGTGCATGATCAGCCAGGTGATCAGTTCATGATAGCTATGTGATCAGTTCATGATTTGTCACGTGATCTGTGCATGACCAGGCAGGTGATCAGTGCATGATCAGCCACGTGAACAGTGCATGATAGCCACGTGATCAGTGCATGATCAGTCACCTGATGGGTGTATGATCAGTCACGTGACCGGTACATGGTAGCTACATGATCATTGCATGATCAGCCACGTGAGTAGTGCATGATAGCCACGTGATCAGTGCATGATCAGTCACGTGATCAGTGCATGATCAGTCACGTGAACAGTGCATGATAAGTCACCTGATCAGTGCATGATCAATTACGTGATCAGTGCATGATCACTCACGTGACCAGTACATGGTAGCTACGTGATCATTGCATGATCAGCCACGTGATCAGTGCATGATAGCCACGTGATCAGTGCATGATCTGTCGCATGATCAGTGTATGATCATCCGGTGATCAGTGCATGGGCAGTCATGTGATCAGTGCATGATATAGACGTGATCAGTGCATGATCAGTCTCGTGATCAGTGTATGATCAACCACGTGATCAGTGCATGATAGCCAGTTAATCAGTGCATGATAGCCAGATGATCAGTGCATGATCAGTCACGTGATCAGTGTTTGATCAGCCAAGTGAACAGTGCATGATAGCCAACTGATCAGTGCATGATCAGCCACGTGATCAGTGCATGATCAGTTACGTGAGCAGTGTATGATCAGCCACGTGATCAGTGCATGGTCAGACACGTGATCAGTGCATGATCAGCCACGTGATCAGTGCATGATAGCCACGTGATCAGTGCATGATCAGTTACGTGAGCAGTGTATGATCAGCCACGTGATCAGTGCATGATAGCCACGTGATCAGTGCATGATCAGTCACGTGATCAGTGTATGATCAGCCACGTGAACAGTGCATGCTCAGTCACGTGATCTGGGCCTGCTGAGCTGCGTGATTACCGTCTGCTCATCTGCTTGACAATTGCCAGCTGAGCTGCACGATTCCTGCCTGTCATCTGCTTGACAATTATCAGCTGTGCTGCGTAATTCCTGCCTGCTCAGCTGCTTGATTATTGCCAGCTGAGCAGCATGATTCCTCACAGCTGAGTTCCATGATTATTGCCTGCTGACTGTTTGATTCGTGCCTACTCAGCTCTTTGTTTATTGCCTCCAGAGGCACATGATCAGTGTATGATAGCAAACATGATCAGCGCATGATCAGTCACATGATCAGCGCCATTAAGTCACGTGATCACTACATGATAGTCATGTGATCAGTCCATGCTCAGTCACGTGATCAGTGCATGATCAGCCACGTGATCAGTGCATGATCAGTCACGTGATCAGTGCATGATCAATTACGTGATCAGTGCATGATCAGTCACGTGATCAGTACATGGTAGCTACGTGATCATTGCATGATCAGCCACGTGATCAGTGCATGATAGCCACGTGATCAGTGCATGATCAGTCACATGATCAGTGTATGATCATCCACGTGATCAGTGCATGGGCAGAATGTGATCAGTGCATGATATAGACGTGATCAGTGCATGATCAGTCACGTGATCAGTGCATGATCAGCCACGTGATCAGTGCATGATAGCCAGTTAATGAGTGCATGATAGCCAGATGATCAGTGCATGATCAGTCACGTGATCAGTGCATGATCAGCCACGTGATCAGTGCATGATAGCCACTGATCAGTGCATGATCAGCCACGTGATCAGTGCATGATCAGTTACGTGAGCAGTGCATGATCAGCCACGTGATCAGTGCATGATCAGACACGTGATCAGTGCATGATCAGCCACGTGATCAGTGCATGATAGCCACGTGATCAGTGCATGATCAGTTACGTGAGCAGTGTATGATCAGCCACGTGATCAGTGCATGATAGCCACGTGATCAGTGCATGATCAGTCACGTGATCAGTGTATGATCAGCCACGTGAACAGTGCATGCTCAGTCACGTGATCTGGGCCTGCTGAGCTGCGTGATTACTGTCTGCTCATCTGCTTGACAATTGCCAGCTGAGCTGCACGATTCCTGCCTGTCATCTGCTTGACAATTATCAGCTGTGCTGCGTAATTCCTGCCTGCTCAGCTGCTTGATTATTGCCAGCTGAGCAGCATGATTCCTCACAGCTGAGTTCCATGATTATTGCCTGCTGACTGTTTGATTCGTGCCTACTCAGCTCTTTGTTTATTGCCTCCAGAGGCACATGATCAGTGTATGATAGCAAACATGATCAGCGCATGATCAGTCACATGATCAGCGCCATTAAGTCACGTGATCACTACATGATAGTCATGTGATCAGTCCATGCTCAGTCACGGTATCAGTGCATGATCAGCCACGTGATCAGTGCATGATCAGCCAGGTGATCAGTTCATGATAGCCACGTGATCAGTGCATGATTTGTCACGTGATCAGTGCATGACCAGGCAGGTGATCAGTGCATGATCAGCCACGTGATCAGTGCATGATAGCCACGTGATCAGTGCATGATCAGTCACCTGATGGGTGTATGATCAGTCACGTGACCGTACATGGTAGCTACATGATCATTGCATGATCAGCCACGTGAGTAGTGCATGATAGCCACGTGATCAGTGCATGATCAGTCACGTGATCAGTGCATGATCAGTCACGTGAACAGTGCATGATAAGTCACGTGATCAGTGCATGATCAATTACGTGATCAGTGCATGATCAGTCACGTGATCAGTGCATGATAGCTACGTGATCAGTGCATGATCAGCCACGTGATCAGTGCATGATAGCCACGTGATCAGTGCATGATAGCCACGTGATCAGTGCATGATCAGTCACGTGATCAGTACATGGTAGCTACGTGATCATTGCATGATCAGCCACGTGATCAGTGCATGATAGCCACGTGATCAGTGCATGATCTGTCGCATGATCAGTGTATGATCATCCGGGTGATCAGTGCATGGGCAGTCATGTGATCAGTGCATGATATAGACGTGATCAGTGCATGATCAGTCACGTGATCAGTGTATGATCAACCACGTGATCAGTGCATGATAGCCAGTGAATCAGTGCATGATAGCCAGATGATCAGTGCATGATCAGTCACGTGATCAGTGCATGATCAGCCACGTGATCAGTGCATGATAGCCACTGATCAGTGCATGATCAGCCACGTGATCAGTGCATGATCAGTTACGTGAGCAGTGCATGATCAGCCACGTGATCAGTGCATGATCAGACACGTGATCAGTGCATGATCAGCCACGTGATCAGTGCATGATAGCCACGTGATCAGTGCATGATCAGTTACGTGAACAGTGTATGATCAGCCACGTGATCAGTGCATGATAGCCACGTGATCAGTGCATGATCAGTCACGTGATCAGTGTATGATCAGCCACGTGAACAGTGCATGCTCAGTCACGTGATCTGGGCCTGCTGAGCTGCGTGATTACTGTCTGCTCATCTGCTTGACAATTGCCAGCTGAGCTGCACGATTCCTGCCTGTCATCTGCTTGACAATTATCAGCTGTGCTGCGTAATTCCTGCCTGCTCAGCTGCTTGATTATTGCCAGCTGAGCAGCATGATTCCTCACACCTGAGTTCCATGATTATTGCCTGCTGACTGTTTGATTCGTGCCTACTCAGCTCTTTGTTTATTGCCTCCAGAGGCACATGATCAGTGTATGATAGCAAACATGATCAGCGCATGATCAGTCACATGATCAGCGCCATTAAGTCACGTGATCACTACATGATAGTCATGTGATCAGTCCATGCTCAGTCACGGTATCAGTGCATGATCAGCCACGTGATCAGTGCATGATCAGCCAGGTGATCAGTTCATGATAGCTATGTGATCAGTTCATGATTTGTCACGTGATCAGTGCATGACCAGGCAGGTGATCAGTGCATGATCAGCCACGTGATCAGTGCATGATAGCCACGTGATCAGTGCATGATCCGTCACCTGATGGGTGTATGATCAGTCACGTGACCAGTACATGGTAGCTACATGATCATTGCATGATCAGCCACGTGAGTAGTGCATGATAGCCACGTGATCAGTGCATGATCAGTCACGTGATCAGTGCATGATCAGTCACGTGAACAGTGCATGATAAGTCACGTGATCAGTGCATGATCAATTACGTGATCAGTGCATGATCAGTCACGTGACCAGTACATGGTAGCTACGTGATCATTGCATGATCAGCCACGTGAGCAGTGCATGATAGCCACGTGATCAGTGCATGATCAGTCACATGATCAGTGTATGATCATCCGCGTGATCAGTGCATGATCAGTCACGTGATCAGTGCATGATATAGACGTGATCAGTGCATGATCAGTCACGTGATCAGTGCATGATCAGCCACGTGATCAGTGCATGATAGCCAGTGATCAGTGCATGATAGCCAGTGATCAGTGCATGATCAGTCACGTGATCAGTGTATGATCAGCCACGTGATCAGTGCATGATAGCCACGTGATCAGTGCATGATCAGTCACGTGATCAGTGTATGATCAGCCACGTGAACAGTGCATGCTCAGTCACGTGATCTGGGCCTGCTGAGCTGCGTGATTACTGTCTGCTCATCTGCTTGACAATTGCCAGCTGAGCTGCACGATTCCTGCCTGTCATCTGCTTGACAATTATCAGCTGTGCTGCGTAATTCCTGCCTGCTCAGCTGCTTGATTATTGCCAGCTGAGCAGCATGATTCCTCACACCTGAGTTCCATGATTATTGCCTGCTGACTGTTTGATTCGTGCCTACTCAGCTCTTTGTTTATTGCCTCCAGAGGCACATGATCAGTGTATGATAGCAAACATGATCAGCGCATGATCAGTCACATGATCAGCGCCATTAAGTCACGTGATCACTACATGATAGTCATGTGATCAGTCCATGCTCAGTCACGGTATCAGTGCATGATCAGCCACGTGATCAGTGCATGATCTGTCACATGATTAGTGTATGATCATCCACGTGATCAGTGCATGGGCAGTCATGTGATCAGTGCATGATATAGACGTGATCAGTGCATGATCAGTCTCGTGATCAGTGCATGATAGCCACGTGATCAGTGCATGATCAGTCACCTGATGGGTGTATGATCATTCACGTGACCTGTACATGGTAGCTACATGATCATTGCATGATCAGCCACGTGAGTAGTGCATGATAGCCACGTGATCACTGCATGATCAGTCACGTGATCAGTGCATGATCAGTCACGTGATCAGTGCATGATCAGCCACGTGATCAGTGCATGATCAGCCACGTGATCAGTGCATGATAGCCACGTGATCAGTGCATGATCAGTCACGTGATCAGTGCATGATCAGGCACGTGATCAGTGCATGATCAGCCACGTGATCAGTGCATGATAGCCACGTGATCAGTGCATGATCAGTCACGTGATCAGTGCATGATCAGTCACGTGATCAGTGCATGATAGCTACGTGATCAGTGCATGATCAGCCACGTGATCAGTGCATGATAGCCACGTGATCAGTGCATGATCAGTCACGTGATCAGTGCATGATAGCTACGTGATCAGTGCATGATCAGCCACGTGATCAGTGCATGATAGCCACGTGATCAGTGCATGATCAGTCACGTGATCAGTGCATGATCACCACGTGATCAGTGCATGATCAGTCACGTGATCAGTGCATGATCAGTACGTGATCAGTGCATGATCAGTCACGTGATCAGTGCATGATAGCTACGTGATCAGTGCATGATCAGCCACGTGATCAGTGCATGATAGCCACGTGATCAGTGCATGATAGCCACGTGATCAGTGCATGATCAGTCACGTGATCAGTGCATGATCAGCCACGTGATCAGTGCATGATAGCCACGTGATCAGTGCATGATCAGCCACGTGATCAGTGCATGATAGCCACGTGATCAGTGCATGATCAGTCACGTGATCAGTGTGATCAGCCACGTGATCAGTGCATGATCAGTCACGTGATCAGTACATGATCAGTCACGTGAACAGTGCATGATCATTTACGTGATCTGTGCATGATCAGTCACGTGACCAGTATATGGTAGCTACGTGATCATTCCATGACGAGCCACGTGAGCAGTGCATGATAGCCACGTGATGTGTGCATGATGAGTTACGTGAGCAGAGTATGATCAGCCACGTGATCAGTGCATGAGTGCCACGTGATCAGTGCATGATATGTCACGTGACAGGTGTGTGATCAGCCACGTGAACAGTGCATGTTCAGCCACGTGATCAGTGCATGATAGCCACGTGATCAGTGCATGATCAGTTACGTGAGCAGTGTATGATCAGCCACGTGATCAGTGCATGGTCAGACACGTGAACAGTGTATGATCAGCCACGTGATCAGTGCATGATATCCAAGTGATCAGTGCATGATCATCACGTGATCAGTGTATGATCAGCCACGTGAACAGTGCATGCTCAGTCACGTGATCAGGGCCTGCTGAGCTGCGTGATTACTGTCTGCTCATCTGCTTGACAATTGCCAGCTGAGCTGCACGATTCCTGCCTGTCATCTGCTTGACAATTGCCAGCTGTGCTGCGTAATTCCTGCCTGCTCAGCTGCTTGATTATTGCCAGCTGAGCAGCATGATTCCTCACAGCTGAGTTCCATGATTATTGCCTGCTGACTGTTTGATTCGTGCCTACTCAGCTCTTTGTTTATTGCCTCCAGAGGCACATGATCAGTGTATGATAGCAAACATGATCAGTGCATGATCAGTCACATGATCAGCGCCATTAAGTCACGTGATCACTACATGATAGTCATGTGATCAGTCCATGCTCAGTCACGGTATCAGTGCATGATCAGCCACGTGATCAGTGCATGATCAGCCAGGTGATCAGTTCATGATAGCTATGTGATCAGTGCATGATTTGTCACGTGATCAGTGCATGATCAGGCAGGTGATCAGTGCATGATCAGTCACGTGATCAGTGCATGATCAGTCACGTGATCAGTGCATGATCAGCCACGTGATCAGTGCATGATCAGCCACGTGATCAGTGCATGATCAGTCACGTGATCAGTGCATGATCAGTCACGTGACCAGTACATGGTAGCTACGTGATCATTGCATGATCAGCCACGTGAGCAGTGCATGATAGCCACGTGATCAGTGCATGATCAGTCACGTGATCAGTGCATGATCACTCACGTGATCAGTGCATGATAAGTCACGTGATCAGTGCATGATCAATTACGTGATCAGTGCATGATCAGTCACGTGACCAGTACATGGTAGCTACGTGATCATTGCATGATCAGCCACGTGAGCAGTGCATGATAGCCACGTGATCAGTGCATGATCAGTCGCATGATCAGTGTATGATCATCCGGGTGATCAGTGCATGGGCAGTCATGTGATCAGTGCATGATATAGACGTGATCAGTGCATGATCAGTCTCGTGATCAGTGTATGATCAACCACGTGATCAGTGCATGATAGCCAGTTAATGAGTGCATGATAGCCAGATGATCAGTGCATGATCAGTCACGTGATCAGTGTATGATCAGCCACGTAATCAGTGCATGATAGCCACTGATCAGTGCATGATCAGCCACGTGATCAGTGCATGATCAGTTACGTGAGCAGTGTATGATCAGCCACGTGATCAGTGCATGGTCAGACACGTGAACAGTGTATGATCAGCCACGTGATCAGTGCATGATAGCCACGTGATCAGTGCATGATCAGTTACGTGATCAGTGTATGATCAGCCACGTGAACAGTGCATGCTCAGTCACGTGATCTGGGCCTGCTGAGCTGCGTGATTACTGTCTGCTCATCTGCTTGACAATTGCCAGCTGAGCTGCACGATTCCTGCCTGTCATCTGCTTGACAATTATCAGCTGTGCTGCGTAATTCCTGCCTGCTCAGCTGCTTGATTATTGCCAGCTGAGCAGCATGATTCCTCACACCTGAGTTCCATGATTATTGCCTGCTGACTGTTTGATTCGTGCCTACTCAGCTCTTTGTTTATTGCCTCCAGAGGCACATGATCAGTGTATGATAGCAAACATGATCAGCGCATGATCAGTCACATGATCAGCGCCATTAAGTCACGTGATCACTACATGATAGTCATGTGATCAGTCCATGCTCAGTCACGGTATCAGTGCATGATCAGCCACGTGATCAGTGCATGATAGCCACGTGATCAGTGCATGATCAGTCACGTGATCAGTGCATGATCAGTCACGTGATCAGTGCATGGTAGCTACAGTGATCAGTGCATGATCAGCCACGTGATCAGTGCATGATAGCCACGTGATCAGTGCATGATCAGTCACGTGATCAGTGCATGATCACCACGTGATCAGTGCATGATAAGTCACCTGATCAGTGCATGATCAATTACGTGATCAGTGCATGATCAGTCACGTGACCAGTACATGGTAGCTACGTGATCAGTGCATGATCAGCCACGTGATCAGTGCATGATAGCCACGTGATCAGTGCATGATCAGTTGCATGATCAGTGTATGATCATCCGGTGATCAGTGCATGGGCAGTCATGTGATCAGTGCATGATATAGACGTGATCAGTGCATGATCAGTCACGTGATCAGTGTATGATCAGCCACGTGATCAGTGCATGATAGCCAGTGATGAGTGCATGATAGCCAGATGATCAGTGCATGATCAGTCACGTGATCAGTGCATGATCAGCCACGTGATCAGTGCATGATAGCCACTGATCAGTGCATGATCAGCCACGTGATCAGTGCATGATCAGTTACGTGAAGTGCATGATCAGCCACGTGATCAGTGCATGATCAGACACGTGATCAGTGCATGATCAGCCACGTGATCAGTGCATGATAGCCACGTGATCAGTGCATGATCAGTTACGTGAGCAGTGTATGATCAGCCACGTGATCAGTGCATGATAGCCACGTGATCAGTGCATGATCAGTTACGTGATCAGTGTATGATCAGCCACGTGAACAGTGCATGCTCAGTCACGTGATCTGGGCCTGCTGAGCTGCGTGATTACTGTCTGCTCATCTGCTTGACAATTGCCAGCTGAGCTGCACGATTCCTGCCTGTCATCTGCTTGACAATTGCCAGCTGTGCTGCGTAATTCCTGCCTGCTCAGCTGCTTGATTATTGCCAGCTGAGCAGCATGATTCCTCACAGCTGAGTTCCATGATTATTGCCTGCTGACTGTTTGATTCGTGCCTACTCAGCTCTTTGTTTATTGCCTCCAGAGGCACATGATCAGTGTATGATAGCAAACATGATCAGTGCATGATCAGTCACATGATCAGCGCCATTAAGTCACGTGATCACTACATGATAGTCATGTGATCAGTCCATGCTCAGTCACGGTATCAGTGCATGATCAGCCACGTGATCAGTGCATGATCAGTCACGTGATCAGTGCATGATCACCACGTGATCAGTGCATGATCAGTCACGTGATCAGTGCATGATCAATTACGTGATCAGTGCATGATCAGTCACGTGACCAGTGCATGATAGCACGTGATCATTGCATGATCAGCCACGTGAGCAGTGCATGATAGCCACGTGATCAGTGCATGATCAGTCACATGATCAGTGCATGATCATCCACGTGATCAGTGCATGATCAGTCATGTGATCAGTGCATGATATAGACGTGATCAGTGCATGATCAGTCACGTGATCAGTGTATGATCAGCCACGTGATCAGTGCATGATAGCCAGTGATCAGTGCATGATAGCCAGATGATCAGTGCATGATCAGTCACGTGATCAGTGCATGATCAGCCGTGATCAGTGCATGATAGCCACTGATCAGTGCATGATCAGCCACGTGATCAGTGCATGATCAGTCACGTGAGCAGTGCATGATCAGCCACGTGATCAGTGCATGATCAGACACGTGATCAGTGCATGATCAGCCACGTGATCAGTGCATGATAGCCACGTGATCAGTGCATGATCAGTTACGTGAGCAGTGTATGATCAGCCACGTGATCAGTGCATGATAGCCACGTGATCAGTGCATGATCAGTTACGTGATCAGTGTATGATCAGCCACGTGAACAGTGCATGCTCAGTCACGTGATCTGGGCCTGCTGAGCTGCGTGATTACCGTCTGCTCATCTGCTTGACAATTGCCAGCTGAGCTGCACGATTCCTGCCTGTCATCTGCTTGACAATTATCAGCTGTGCTGCGTAATTCCTGCCTGCTCAGCTGCTTGATTATTGCCAGCTGAGCAGCATGATTCCTCACACCTGAGTTCCATGATTATTGCCTGCTGACTGTTTGATTCGTGCCTACTCAGCTCTTTGTTTATTGCCTCCAGAGGCACATGATCAGTGTATGATAGCAAACATGATCAGCGCATGATCAGTCACATGATCAGCGCCATTAAGTCACGTGATCACTACATGATAGTCATGTGATCAGTCCATGCTCAGTCACGGTATCAGTGCATGATCAGCCACGTGATCAGTGCATGATCAGCCACGTGATCAGTTCATGATAGCTATGTGATCAGTGCATGATTTGTCACGTGATCAGTGCATGACCAGGCAGGTGATCAGTGCATGATCAGCCACGTGATCAGTGCATGATAGCCACGTGATCAGTGCATGATCAGTCACCTGATGGGTGTATGATCAGTCACGTGACCAGTACATGGTAGCTACATGATCATTGCATGATCAGCCACGTGAGTAGTGCATGATAGCCACGTGATCAGTGCATGATCAGTCACGTGATCAGTGCATGATCAGTCACGTTAACAGTGCATGATAAGTCACGTGATCAGTGCATGATCAATTACGTGATCAGTGCATGATCACTCACGTGACCAGTACATGGTAGCTACGTGATCATTGCATGATCAGCCACGTGATCAGTGCATGATAGCCACGTGATCAGTGCATGATCAGTCACATGATCAGTGTATGATCATCCACGTGATCAGTGCATGGGCAGTCATGTGATCAGTGCATGATATAGACGTGATCAGTGCATGATCAGTCACGTGATCAGTGTATGATCAGCCACGTGATCAGTGCATGATAGCCAGTTAATGAGTGCATGATAGCCAGATGATCAGTGCATGATCAGTCACGTGATCAGTGCATGATCAGCCACGTGATCAGTGCATGATAGCCACTGATCAGTGCATGATCAGCCACGTGATCAGTGCATGATCAGTTACGTGATCAGTGCATGATCAGCCACGTGATCAGTGCATGATCAGACACGTGATCAGTGCATGATCAGCCACGTGATCAGTGCATGATAGCCACGTGATCAGTGCATTATCAGTTACGTGAGCAGTGTATGATCAGCCACGTGATCAGTGCATGATAGCCACGTGATCAGTGCATGATCAGTCACGTGATCAGTGTATGATCAGCCACGTGAACAGTGCATGCTCAGTCACGTGATCTGGGCCTGCTGAGCTGCGTGATTACCGTCTGCTCATCTGCTTGACAATTGCCAGCTGAGCTGCACGATTCCTGCCTGTCATCTGCTTGACAATTATCAGCTGTGCTGCGTAATTCCTGCCTGCTCAGCTGCTTGATTATTGCCAGCTGAGCAGCATGATTCCTCACAGCTGAGTTCCATGATTATTGCCTGCTGACTGTTTGATTCGTGCCTACTCAGCTCTTTGTTTATTGCCTCCAGAGGCACATGATCAGTGTATGATAGCAAACATGATCAGTGCATGATCAGTCACATGATCAGCGCCATTAAGTCACGTGATCACTACATGATAGTCATGTGATCAGTCCATGCTCAGTCACGTGATCAGTGCATGATCAGCCACGTGATCAGTGCATGATAGCCACGTGATCAGTGCATGATCAGTCACGTGATCAGTGCATGATCAGTCACGTGATCAGTGCATGATCAGTCACGTGATCAGTGCATGATCAATTACGTGATCAGTGCATGATCAGTCACGTGACCAGTACATGGTAGCTACGTGATCATTGCATGATCAGCCACGTGAGCAGTGCATGATAGCCACGTGATCAGTGCATGATCAGTCACGTGATCAGTGTATGATCATCCACGTGATCAGTGCATGATCAGTCATGTGATCAGTGCATGATATAGACGTGATCAGTGCATGATCAGTCACGTGATCAGTGTATGATCAACCACGTGATCAGTGCATGATAGCCAGTGAATCAGTGCATGATAGCCAGATGATCAGTGCATGATCAGTCACGTGATCAGTGCATGATCAGCCACGTGATCAGTGCATGATAGCCACTGATCAGTGCATGATCAGCCACGTGATCAGTGCATGATCAGTCACGTGATCAGTGCATGATCAGCCACGTGATCAGTGCATGATCAGACACGTGATCAGTGCATGATCAGCCACGTGATCAGTGCATGATAGCCACGTGATCAGTGCATGATCAGTTACGTGATCAGTGTATGATCAGCCACGTGATCAGTGCATGATAGCCACGTGATCAGTGCATGATCAGTCACGTGATCAGTGTATGATCAGCCACGTGAACAGTGCATGCTCAGTCACGTGATCTGGGCCTGCTGAGCTGCGTGATTACTGTCTGCTCATCTGCTTGACAATTGCCAGCTGAGCTGCACGATTCCTGCCTGTCATCTGCTTGACAATTATCAGCTGTGCTGCGTAATTCCTGCCTGCTCAGCTGCTTGATTATTGCCAGCTGAGCAGCATGATTCCTCACACCTGAGTTCCATGATTATTGCCTGCTGACTGTTTGATTCGTGCCTACTCAGCTCTTTGTTTATTGCCTCCAGAGGCACATGATCAGTGTATGATAGCAAACATGATCAGCGCATGATCAGTCACATGATCAGTGCCATTAAGTCACGTGATCACTACATGATAGTCATGTGATCAGTCCATGCTCAGTCACGGTATCAGTGCATGATCAGCCACGTGATCAGTGCATGATCAGCCAGGTGATCAGTTCATGATAGCTACGTGATCAGTGCATGATTTGTCACGTGATCAGTGCATGACCAGGCAGGTGATCAGTGCATGATCAGCCACGTGATCAGTGCATGATAGCCACGTGATCAGTGCATGATCAGTCACCTGATGGGTGTATGATCAGTCACGTGACCAGTACATGGTAGCTACATGATCATTGCATGATCAGCCACGTGAGTAGTGCATGATAGCCACGTGATCAGTGCATGATCAGTCACGTGATCAGTGCATGATCAGTCACGTGAACAGTGCATGATAAGTCACGTGATCAGTGCATGATCAATTACGTGATCAGTGCATGATCAGTCACGTGACCAGTACATGGTAGCTACGTGATCATTGCATGAACAGCCACGTGAGCAGTGCATGATAGCCACGTGATCAGTGCATGATCAGTCGCATGATCAGTGTATGATCATCCGTGATCAGTGCATGGGCAGTCATGTGATCAGTGCATGATATAGACGTGATCAGTGCATGATCAGTCACGTGATCAGTGTATGATCAGCCACGTGATCAGTGCATGATAGCCAGTTAATGAGTGCATGATAGCCAGATGATCAGTGCATGATCAGTCACGTGATCAGTGCATGATCAGCCACGTGATCAGTGCATGATAGCCACTGATCAGTGCATGATCAGCCACGTGATCAGTGCATGATCAGTTACGTGATCAGTGCATGATCAGCCACGTGATCAGTGCATGATCAGACACGTGATCAGTGCATGATCAGCCACGTGATCAGTGCATGATAGCCACGTGATCAGTGCATGATCAGTTACGTGAGCAGTGTATGATCAGCCACGTGATCAGTGCATGATAGCCACGTGATCAGTGCATGATCAGTCACGTGATCAGTGTATGATCAGCCACGTGAACAGTGCATGCTCAGTCACGTGATCTGGGCCTGCTGAGCTGCGTGATTACTGTCTGCTCATCTGCTTGACAATTGCCAGCTGAGCTGCACGATTCCTGCCTGTCATCTGCTTGACAATTATCAGCTGTGCTGCGTAATTCCTGCCTGCTCAGCTGCTTGATTATTGCCAGCTGAGCAGCATGATTCCTCACAGCTGAGTTCCATGATTATTGCCTGCTGACTGTTTGATTCGTGCCTACTCAGCTCTTTGTTTATTGCCTCCAGAGGCACATGATCAGTGTATGATAGCAAACATGATCAGTGCATGATCAGTCACATGATCAGCGCCATTAAGTCACGTGATCACTACATGATAGTCATGTGATCAGTCCATGCTCAGTCACGTGATCAGTGCATGATCAGCCACGTGATCAGTGCATGATAGCTATGTGATCAGTTCATGATTTGTCACGTGATCAGTGCATGACCAGGCAGGTGATCAGTGCATGATCAGCCACGTGATCAGTGCATGATAGCCACGTGATCAGTGCATGATCAGTCACCTGATGGGTGTATGATCAGTCACGTGACCGGTACATGGTAGCTACATGATCATTGCATGATCAGCCACGTGAGTAGTGCATGATAGCCACGTGATCAGTGCATGATCAGTCACGTGATCAGTGCATGATCAGTCACTGACCAGTACATGGTAGCTACGTGATCAGTGCATGATCAGCCACGTGATAGTGCATGATAGCCACGTGATCAGTGCATGATCAGTCACGTGATCAGTGCATGATCAGTCACGTGATCAGTGCATGATCAGGCACGTGATCAGTGCATGATCAGCCACGTGATCAGTGCATGATAGCCACGTGATCAGTGCATGATCAGTCACGTGATCAGTGCATGATCAGTCACGTGATCAGTGCATGATCAGCCACGTGATCAGTGCATGATCAGCCACGTGATCAGTGCATGATCAATTACGTGATCAGTGCATGATCAGTCACGTGACCAGTACATGGTAGCTACGTGATCATTGCATGATCAGCCACGTGATCAGTGCATGATAGCCACGTGATCAGTGCATGATCAGTCACGTGATCAGTGCATGATCAGTCACGTGATCAGTGCATGATCAGTCACGTGATCAGTGCATGATCAGCCACGTGATCAGTGCATGATCAGTCACGTGATCAGTGCATGATAGCCACGTGATCAGTGCATGATCAGCCACGTGATCAGTGCATGATAGCCACGTGATCAGTGCATGATCAGCCACGTGATCAGTGCATGATCAGTCACGTGACCAGTACATGGTAGCTACGTGATCATTGCATGATCAGCCACGTGAGCAGTGCATGATAGCCACGTGATCAGTGCATGATCAGTCACATGATCAGTGCATGATCATCCGGTGATCAGTGCATGATCAGCATGTGATCAGTGCATGATATAGACGTGATCAGTGCATGATCAGTCACGTGATCAGTGTATGATCAGCCACGTGATCAGTGCATGATAGCCAGTGATCAGTGCATGATAGCCAGTGATCAGTGCATGATCAGTCACGTGATCAGTGCATGATCAGCCACGTGATCAGTGCATGATAGCCACTGATCAGTGCATGATCAGCCACGTGATCAGTGCATGATCAGTCACGTGATCAGTGCATGATCAGCCACGTGATCAGTGCATGATCAGCCACGTGATCAGTGCATGATCAGCCACGTGATCAGTGCATGATAGCCACGTGATCAGTGCATGATCAGTCACGTGAGTGTATGATCAGCCACGTGATCAGTGCATGATAGCCACGTGATCAGTGCATGATCAGTCACGTGAGCAGCGTATGATCAGCCACGTGAACAGTGCATGCTCAGTCACGTGATCTGGGCCTGCTGAGCTGCGTGATTACTGTCTGCTCATCTGCTTGACAATTGCCAGCTGAGCTGCACGATTCCTGCCTGTCATCTGCTTGACAATTATCAGCTGTGCTGCGTAATTCCTGCCTGCTCAGCTGCTTGATTATTGCCAGCTGAGCAGCATGATTCCTCACACCTGAGTTCCATGATTATTGCCTGCTGACTGTTTGATTCGTGCCTACTCAGCTCTTTGTTTATTGCCTCCAGAGGCACATGATCAGTGTATGATAGCAAACATGATCAGTGCATGATCAGTCACATGATCAGCGCCATTAAGTCACGTGATCACTACATGATAGTCATGTGATCAGTCCATGCTCAGTCACGTGATCAGTGCATGATCAGCCACGTGATCAGTGCATGATAGCTATGTGATCAGTGCATGATCAGTCACGTGATCAGTGCATGATCAGGCACGTGATCAGTGCATGATCAGCCACGTGATCAGTGCATGATAGCCACGTGATCAGTGCATGATCAGTCACCTGATGGGTGTATGATCAGTCACGTGACCAGTACATGGTAGCTACATGATCATTGCATGATCAGCCACGTGAGTAGTGCATGATAGCCACGTGATCAGTGCATGATCAGTCACGTGATCAGTGCATGATCAGTCACTGACCAGTACATGGTAGCTACGTGATCATTGCATGATCAGCCACGTGATCAGTGCATGATAGCCACGTGATCAGTGCATGATCAGTCACGTGATCAGTGCATGATCAGTCATGTGATCAGTGCATGATCAGGCACGTGATCAGTGCATGATCAGCCACGTGATCAGTGCATGATAGCCACGTGATCAGTGCATGATCAGTCACGTGATCAGTGCATGATCAGTCACGTGATCAGTGATGATCAGCCACGTGATCAGTGCATGATCAGCCACGTGATCAGTGCATGATCAATTACGTGATCAGTGCATGATCAGTCACGTGACCAGTACATGGTAGCTACGTGATCATTGCATGATCAGCCACGTGATCAGTGCATGATAGCCACGTGATCAGTGCATGATCAGTCACGTGATCAGTGCATGATCAGTCACGTGATCAGTGCATGATCAGTCACGTGATCAGTGCATGATCAATTACGTGATCAGTGCATGATCAGTCACGTGATCAGTGCATGATAGCTACGTGATCATTGCATGATCAGCCACGTGATCAGTGCATGATAGCCACGTGATCAGTGCATGATCAGCCACGTGATCAGTGCATGATCAGTCACGTGATCAGTACATGGTAGCTACGTGATCATTGCATGATCAGCCACGTGAGCAGTGCATGATAGCCACGTGATCAGTGCATGATCAGTCACATGATCAGTGCATGATCATCCACGTGATCAGTGCATGATCAGTCACGTGATCAGTGCATGATATAGACGTGATCAGTGCATGATCAGTCACGTGATCAGTGTATGATCAGCCACGTGATCAGTGCATGATAGCCAGTGAATCAGTGCATGATAGCCAGTGATCAGTGCATGATCAGTCACGTGATCAGTGCATGATCAGCCACGTGATCAGTGCATGATAGCCACGTGATCAGTGCATGATCAGCCACGTGATCAGTGCATGATCAGCCACGTGATCAGTGCATGATCAGCCACGTGATCAGTGCATGATAGCCACGTGATCAGTGCATGATCAGTTACGTGAGCAGTGTATGATCAGCCACGTGATCAGTGCATGATAGCCACGTGATCAGTGCATGATCAGTCACGTGATCAGTGTATGATCAGCCACGTGAACAGTGCATGCTCAGTCACGTGATCTGGGCCTGCTGAGCTGCGTGATTACTGTCTGCTCATCTGCTTGACAATTGCCAGCTGAGCTGCACGATTCCTGCCTGTCATCTGCTTGACAATTATCAGCTGTGCTGCGTAATTCCTGCCTGCTCAGCTGCTTGATTATTGCCAGCTGAGCAGCATGATTCCTCACACCTGAGTTCCATGATTATTGCCTGCTGACTGTTTGATTCGTGCCTACTCAGCTCTTTGTTTATTGCCTCCAGAGGCACATGATCAGTGTATGATAGCAAACATGATCAGCGCATGATCAGTCACATGATCAGCGCCATTAAGTCACGTGATCACTACATGATAGTCATGTGATCAGTCCATGCTCAGTCACGGTATCAGTGCATGATCAGCCACGTGATCAGTGCATGATCAGCCAGGTGATCAGTTCATGATAGCTATGTGATCAGTGCATGATCAGTCACGTGATCAGTGCATGACCAGGCAGGTGATCAGTGCATGATCAGCCACGTGATCAGTGCATGATAGCCACGTGATCAGTGCATGATCAGTCACCTGATGGGTGTATGATCAGTCACGTGACCAGTACATGGTAGCTACATGATCATTGCATGATCAGCCACGTGAGTAGTGCATGATAGCCACGTGATCAGTGCATGATCAGTCACGTGATCAGTGCATGATCAGTCACGTGACAGTGCATGATAAGTCACGTGATCAGTGCATGATCAATTACGTGATCAGTGCATGATCAGTCACGTGACCAGTACATGGTAGCTACGTGATCATTGCATGATCAGCCACGTGATCAGTGCATGATAGCCACGTGATCAGTGCATGATCAGTTGCATGATCAGTGTATGATCATCCGGGTGATCAGTGCATGGGCAGTCATGTGATCAGTGCATGATATAGACGTGATCAGTGCATGATCAGTCACGTGATCAGTGTATGATCAACCACGTGATCAGTGCATGATAGCCAGTGAATGAGTGCATGATAGCCAGTGATCAGTGCATGATCAGTCACGTGATCAGTGCATGATCAGCCACGTGATCAGTGCATGATAGCCACTGATCAGTGCATGATCAGCCACGTGATCAGTGCATGATCAGTTACGTGATCAGTGCATGATCACGTGATCAGTGCATGATCAGCCACGTGATCAGTGCATGATCAGCCACGTGATCAGTGCATGATAGCCACGTGATCAGTGCATGATCAGTTACGTGAGCAGTGTATGATCAGCCACGTGATCAGTGCATGATAGCCACGTGATCAGTGCATGATCAGTCACGTGATCAGTGTATGATCAGCCACGTGAACAGTGCATGCTCAGTCACGTGATCTGGGCCTGCTGAGCTGCGTGATTACTGTCTGCTCATCTGCTTGACAATTGCCAGCTGAGCTGCACGATTCCTGCCTGTCATCTGCTTGACAATTATCAGCTGTGCTGCGTAATTCCTGCCTGCTCAGCTGCTTGATTATTGCCAGCTGAGCAGCATGATTCCTCACAGCTGAGTTCCATGATTATTGCCTGCTGACTGTTTGATTCGTGCCTACTCAGCTCTTTGTTTATTGCCTCCAGAGGCACATGATCAGTGT
The DNA here is from genome assembly GCF_032452875.1 of Bos javanicus. Lineage (NCBI taxonomy): Eukaryota > Metazoa > Chordata > Mammalia > Artiodactyla > Bovidae > Bos > Bos javanicus. The sequence goes on from NW_026893840.1 coordinate 82,191, forward strand.
ATGATAGCAAACATGATCAGTGCATGATCAGTCACATGATCAGCGCCATTAAGTCACGTGATCACTACATGATAGTCATGTGATCAGTCCATGCTCAGCCACGTGATCAGTGCATGATCAGCCACGTGATCAGTGCATGATAGCTATGTGATCAGTTCATGATCAGTCACGTGATCAGTGCATGATCAGGCAGGTGATCAGTGCATGATCAGCCACGTGATCAGTGCATGATAGCCACGTGATCAGTGCATGATCAGTCACCTGATGGGTGTATGATCAGTCACGTGACCAGTACATGGTAGCTACATGATCATTGCATGATCAGCCACGTGAGTAGTGCATGATAGCCACGTGATCAGTGCATGATCAGTCACGTGATCAGTGCATGATCAGTCACTGACCAGTACATGGTAGCTACGTGATCATTGCATGATCAGCCACGTGAGCAGTGCATGATAGCCACGTGATCAGTGCATGATCAGTCACGTGATCAGTGCATGATCAGTCATGTGATCAGTGCATGATCAGGCACGTGATCAGTGCATGATCAGCCACGTGATCAGTGCATGATAGCCACGTGATCAGTGCATGATCAGTCACGTGATCAGTGCATGATCAGTCACGTGATCAGTGATGATCAGCCACGTGATCAGTGCATGATCAGCCACGTGATCAGTGCATGATCAATTACGTGATCAGTGCATGATCAGTCACGTGACCAGTACATGGTAGCTACGTGATCATTGCATGATCAGCCACGTGATCAGTGCATGATAGCCACGTGATCAGTGCATGATCAGTCACGTGATCAGTGCATGATCAGTCACGTGATCAGTGCATGATCAGTCACGTGATCAGTGCATGATCAATTACGTGATCAGTGCATGATCAGTCACGTGATCAGTGCATGATAGCTACGTGATCATTGCATGATCAGCCACGTGATCAGTGCATGATAGCCACGTGATCAGTGCATGATCAGCCACGTGATCAGTGCATGATCAGTCACGTGACCAGTACATGGTAGCTACGTGATCATTGCATGATCAGCCACGTGAGCAGTGCATGATAGCCACGTGATCAGTGCATGATCAGTCACATGATCAGTGTATGATCATCCACGTGATCAGTGCATGATCAGTCATGTGATCAGTGCATGATATAGACGTGATCAGTGCATGATCAGTCACGTGATCAGTGCATGATCAGCCACGTGATCAGTGCATGATAGCCAGTGAATCAGTGCATGATAGCCAGTGATCAGTGCATGATCAGTCACGTGATCAGTGCATGATCAGCCACGTGATCAGTGCATGATAGCCACTGATCAGTGCATGATCAGCCACGTGATCAGTGCATGATCAGCCACGTGATCAGTGCATGATCAGCCACGTGATCAGTGCATGATAGCCACGTGATCAGTGCATGATCAGTTACGTGAGCAGTGTATGATCAGCCACGTGATCAGTGCATGATAGCCACGTGATCAGTGCATGATCAGTCACGTGATCAGTGTATGATCAGCCACGTGAACAGTGCATGCTCAGTCACGTGATCTGGGCCTGCTGAGCTGCGTGATTACTGTCTGCTCATCTGCTTGACAATTGCCAGCTGAGCTGCACGATTCCTGCCTGTCATCTGCTTGACAATTATCAGCTGTGCTGCGTAATTCCTGCCTGCTCAGCTGCTTGATTATTGCCAGCTGAGCAGCATGATTCCTCACACCTGAGTTCCATGATTATTGCCTGCTGACTGTTTGATTCGTGCCTACTCAGCTCTTTGTTTATTGCCTCCAGAGGCACATGATCAGTGTATGATAGCAAACATGATCAGCGCATGATCAGTCACATGATCAGCGCCATTAAGTCACGTGATCACTACATGATAGTCATGTGATCAGTCCATGCTCAGTCACGGTATCAGTGCATGATCAGCCACGTGATCAGTGCATGATCAGCCACGTGATCAGTTCATGATAGCCACGTGATCAGTGCATGATCAGTCACGTGATCAGTGCATGACCAGGCAGGTGATCAGTGCATGATCAGCCACGTGATCAGTGCATGATAGCCACGTGATCAGTGCATGATCAGTCACCTGATGGGTGTATGATCAGTCACGTGACCAGTACATGGTAGCTACATGATCATTGCATGATCAGCCACGTGAGTAGTGCATGATAGCCACGTGATCAGTGCATGATCAGTCACGTGATCAGTGCATGATCAGTCACGTGAACAGTGCATGATAAGTCACGTGATCAGTGCATGATCAATTACGTGATCAGTGCATGATCAGTCACGTGATCAGTACATGGTAGCTACGTGATCATTGCATGATCAGCCACGTGATCAGTGCATGATAGCCACGTGATCAGTGCATGATCAGTTGCATGATCAGTGTATGATCATCCACGTGATCAGTGCATGGGCAGTCATGTGATCAGTGCATGATATAGACGTGATCAGTGCATGATCAGTCACGTGATCAGTGTATGATCAGCCACGTGATCAGTGCATGATAGCCAGTTAATGAGTGCATGATAGCCAGTGATCAGTGCATGATCAGTCACGTGATCAGTGCATGATCAGCCACGTGATCAGTGCATGATAGCCACTGATCAGTGCATGATCAGCCACGTGATCAGTGCATGATCAGTTACGTGATCAGTGCATGATCAGCCACGTGATCAGTGCATGATCAGCCACGTGATCAGTGCATGATCAGCCACGTGATCAGTGCATGATAGCCACGTGATCAGTGCATGATCAGTTACGTGAGCAGTGTATGATCAGCCACGTGATCAGTGCATGATAGCCACGTGATCAGTGCATGATCAGTCACGTGATCAGTGTATGATCAGCCACGTGAACAGTGCATGCTCAGTCACGTGATCTGGGCCTGCTGAGCTGCGTGATTACTGTCTGCTCATCTGCTTGACAATTGCCAGCTGAGCTGCACGATTCCTGCCTGTCATCTGCTTGACAATTATCAGCTGTGCTGCGTAATTCCTGCCTGCTCAGCTGCTTGATTATTGCCAGCTGAGCAGCATGATTCCTCACAGCTGAGTTCCATGATTATTGCCTGCTGACTGTTTGATTCGTGCCTACTCAGCTCTTTGTTTATTGCCTCCAGAGGCACATGATCAGTGTATGATAGCAAACATGATCAGCGCATGATCAGTCACATGATCAGCGCCATTAAGTCACGTGATCACTACATGATAGTCATGTGATCAGTCCATGCTCAGTCACGGTATCAGTGCATGATCAGCCACGTGATCAGTGCATGATCAGCCACATGATCAGTGCATGATCAATCACGTGATCAGTGCATGATCAGTCACGTGATCAGTGCATGATAGCTAGGTGATCAGTGCATGATCAGCCACGTGATCAGTGCATGATAGCCACGTGATCAGTGCATGATCAGTCACGTGATCAGTGCATGATCACTCACGTGAACAGTGCATGATAAGTCACGTGATCAGTGCATGATCAATTACGTGATCAGTGCATGATCAGTCACGTGACCAGTACATGGTAGCTACGTGATCATTGCATGATCAGCCACGTGAGCAGTGCATGATAGCCACGTGATCAGTGCATGATCAGTCACATGATCAGTGCATGATCATCCACGTGATCAGTGCATGATCAGTCATGTGATCAGTGCATGATATAGACGTGATCAGTGCATGATCAGTCACGTGATCAGTGCATGATCAGCCACGTGATCAGTGCATGATAGCCAGTGAATGAGTGCATGATAGCCATGATCAGTGCATGATCAGTCACGTGATCAGTGCATGATCAGCCACGTGATCAGTGCATGATAGCCACGTGATCAGTGCATGATCAGCCACGTGATCAGTGCATGATCAGTCACGTGATCAGTGCATGATCAGCCACGTGATCAGTGCATGATCAGCCACGTGATCAGTGCATGATCAGCCACGTGATCAGTGCATGATAGCCACGTGATCAGTGCATGATCAGTTACGTGAGCAGTGTATGATCAGCCACGTGATCAGTGCATGATAGCCACGTGATCAGTGCATGATCAGTCACGTGATCAGTGTATGATCAGCCACGTGAACAGTGCATGCTCAGTCACGTGATCTGGGCCTGCTGAGCTGCGTGATTACTGTCTGCTCATCTGCTTGACAATTGCCAGCTGAGCTGCACGATTCCTGCCTGTCATCTGCTTGACAATTGCCAGCTGTGCTGCGTAATTCCTGCCTGCTCAGCTGCTTGATTATTGCCAGCTGAGCAGCATGATTCCTCACAGCTGAGTTCCATGATTATTGCCTGCTGACTGTTTGATTCGTGCCTACTCAGCTCTTTGTTTATTGCCTCCAGAGGCACATGATCAGTGTATGATAGCAAACATGATCAGCGCATGATCAGTCACATGATCAGCGCCATTAAGTCACGTGATCACTACATGATAGTCATGTGATCAGTCCATGCTCAGTCACGGTATCAGTGCATGATCAGCCACGTGATCAGTGCATGATCAGCCACGTGATCAGTTCATGATAGCCACGTGATCAGTGCATGATCAGTCACGTGATCAGTGCATGACCAGGCAGGTGATCAGTGCATGATCAGCCACGTGATCAGTGCATGATAGCCACGTGATCAGTGCATGATCAGTCACCTGATGGGTGTATGATCAGTCACGTGACCGTACATGGTAGCTACATGATCATTGCATGATCAGCCACGTGAGTAGTGCATGATAGCCACGTGATCAGTGCATGATCAGTCACGTGATCAGTGCATGATCAGTCACGTGATCAGTGCATGATCAGTCACGTGATCAGTGCATGATCAGCCACGTGATCAGTGCATGATCAGTCACGTGATCAGTGCATGATAGCACGTGATCAGTGCATGATCAGCCACGTGATCAGTGCATGATAGCCACGTGATCAGTGCATGATAGCCACGTGATCAGTGCATGATCAGTCACGTGATCAGTACATGGTAGCTACGTGATCAGTGCATGATCAGCCACGTGATCAGTGCATGATAGCCACGTGATCAGTGCATGATCAGTCACATGATCAGTGCATGATCATCCGGTGATCAGTGCATGATCAGTCACGTGATCAGTGCATGATATAGACGTGATCAGTGCATGATCAGTCACGTGATCAGTGCATGATCAGCCACGTGATCAGTGCATGATAGCCAGTGATCAGTGCATGATAGCCAGTGATCAGTGCATGATCAGTCACGTGATCAGTGCATGATCAGCCACGTGATCAGTGCATGATAGCCACGTGATCAGTGCATGATCAGCCACGTGATCAGTGCATGATCAGTCACGTGATCAGTGCATGATCAGCCACGTGATCAGTGCATGATCAGCCACGTGATCAGTGCATGATCAGCCACGTGATCAGTGCATGATAGCCACGTGATCAGTGCATGATCAGTTACGTGAACAGTGTATGATCAGCCACGTGATCAGTGCATGATAGCCACGTGATCAGTGCATGATCAGTCACGTGATCAGTGTATGATCAGCCACGTGAACAGTGCATGCTCAGTCACGTGATCTGGGCCTGCTGAGCTGCGTGATTACTGTCTGCTCATCTGCTTGACAATTGCCAGCTGAGCTGCACGATTCCTGCCTGTCATCTGCTTGACAATTGCCAGCTGTGCTGCGTAATTCCTGCCTGCTCAGCTGCTTGATTATTGCCAGCTGAGCAGCATGATTCCTCACACCTGAGTTCCATGATTATTGCCTGCTGACTGTTTGATTCGTGCCTACTCAGCTCTTTGTTTATTGCCTCCAGAGGCACATGATCAGTGTATGATAGCAAACATGATCAGCGCATGATCAGTCACATGATCAGCGCCATTAAGTCACGTGATCACTACATGATAGTCATGTGATCAGTCCATGCTCAGTCACGGTATCAGTGCATGATCAGCCACGTGATCAGTGCATGATCAGCCACGTGATCAGTGCATGATAGCCACGTGATCAGTGCATGATCAGTCACGTGATCAGTGCATGATCAGGCACGTGATCAGTGCATGATCAGCCACGTGATCAGTGCATGATAGCCACGTGATCAGTGCATGATCAGTCACCTGATGGGTGTATGATCAGTCACGTGACCAGTACATGGTAGCTACATGATCATTGCATGATCAGCCACGTGAGTAGTGCATGATAGCCACGTGATCAGTGCATGATCAGTCACGTGATCAGTGCATGATCAGTCACGTGATCAGTGCATGATAAGTCACGTGATCAGTGCATGATCAGCCACGTGATCAGTGCATGATCAGTCACGTGATCAGTGCATGATAGCTACGTGATCAGTGCATGATCAGCCACGTGATCAGTGCATGATAGCCACGTGATCAGTGCATGATCAGTCACATGATCAGTGTATGATCATCCACGTGATCAGTGCATGATCAGTCACGTGATCAGTGCATGATATAGACGTGATCAGTGCATGATCAGTCACGTGATCAGTGCATGATCAGCCACGTGATCAGTGCATGATAGCCAGTGATCAGTGCATGATAGCCAGTGATCAGTGCATGATCAGTCACGTGATCAGTGCATGATCAGCCACGTGATCAGTGCATGATAGCCACGTGATCAGTGCATGATCAGCCACGTGATCAGTGCATGATCAGTCACGTGATCAGTGCATGATCAGCCACGTGATCAGTGCATGATCAGCCACGTGATCAGTGCATGATCAGCCACGTGATCAGTGCATGATAGCCACGTGATCAGTGCATGATCAGTCACGTGATCAGTGCATGATCAGCCACGTGATCAGTGCATGATAGCCACGTGATCAGTGCATGATCAGTCACGTGATCAGTGCATGATCAGCCACGTGATCAGTGCATGATCAGTCACGTGATCAGTGCATGATCAATTACGTGATCAGTGCATGATCAGTCACGTGACCAGTACATGGTAGCTACGTGATCATTGCATGATCAGCCACGTGATCAGTGCATGATAGCCACGTGATCAGTGCATGATCAGTCACGTGATCAGTGCATGATCATCCACGTGATCAGTGCATGATCAGTCACGTGATCAGTGCATGATATAGACGTGATCAGTGCATGATCAGTCACGTGATCAGTGCATGATCAGCCACGTGATCAGTGCATGATAGCCAGTGATCAGTGCATGATAGCCAGTGATCAGTGCATGATCAGTCACGTGATCAGTGCATGATCAGCCACGTGATCAGTGCATGATCAGCCACGTGATCAGTGCATGATCAGCCACGTGATCAGTGCATGATCAGTTACGTGAGCAGTGTATGATCAGCCACGTGATCAGTGCATGGTCAGACACGTGAACAGTGTATGATCAGCCACGTGATCAGTGCATGATAGCCACGTGATCAGTGCATGATCAGTCACGTGATCAGTGTATGATCAGCCACGTGAACAGTGCATGCTCAGTCACGTGATCAGGGCCTGCTGAGCTGCGTGATTACTGTCTGCTCATCTGCTTGACAATTGCCAGCTGAGCTGCACGATTCCTGCCTGTCATCTGCTTGACAATTGCCAGCTGTGCTGCGTAATTCCTGCCTGCTCAGCTGCTTGATTATTGCCAGCTGAGCAGCATGATTCCTCACACCTGAGTTCCATGATTATTGCCTGCTGACTGTTTGATTCGTGCCTACTCAGCTCTTTGTTTATTGCCTCCAGAGGCACATGATCAGTGTATGATAGCAAACATGATCAGCGCATGATCAGTCACATGATCAGCGCCATTAAGTCACGTGATCACTACATGATAGTCATGTGATCAGTCCATGCTCAGTCACGGTATCAGTGCATGATCAGCCACGTGATCAGTGCATGATCTGTCACATGATTAGTGTATGATCATCCACGTGATCAGTGCATGGGCAGTCATGTGATCAGTGCATGATATAGACGTGATCAGTGCATGATCAGTCACGTGATCAGTGCATGATAGCCACGTGATCAGTGCATGATCAGTCACCTGATGGGTGTATGATCATTCACGTGACCTGTACATGGTAGCTACATGATCATTGCATGATCAGCCACGTGAGTAGTGCATGATAGCCACGTGATCAGTGCATGATCAGTCACGTGATCAGTGCATGATCAGTCACGTGATCAGTGCATGATCAGCCACGTGATCAGTGCATGATCAGCCACGTGATCAGTGCATGATAGCCACGTGATCAGTGCATGATCAGTCACGTGATCAGTGCATGATCAGTCACGTGATCAGTGCATGATCAGCCACGTGATCAGTGCATGATAGCCACGTGATCAGTGCATGATCAGTCACGTGATCAGTGCATGATCAGTCACGATCAGACAGTACATGATAGCTACGTGATCAGTGCATGATCAGTGATCAGTGCACGTGATCAGTGCATGATAGCCACGTGATCAGTGCATGATCAGTCACGTGATCAGTGCATGATCATCACGTGATCAGTGCATGATCAGTCACGTGATCAGTGCATGATAGCCACGTGATCAGTGCATGATCAGTCACGTGATCAGTGCATGATCAGCCACGTGATCAGTGCATGATAGCCACGTGATCAGTGCATGATAGCCACGTGATCAGTGCATGATCAGTCACGTGATCAGCAGATTCACAGTCACAGTGCATCAGTGCATGATAGTCATCAGTGATCAGTGATCAGTGCATCAGTCACGTGATCAGTGCATGATCAGCCACGTGATCAGTGCATGATCAGCCACGTGATCAGTGCATGATCAGCCACGTGATCAGTGCATGATCAGTCACGTGATCAGTGCATGATCAGTGCACGTGATCAGTGCATGATCAGCCACGTGATCAGTGCATGATAGCCACGTGATCAGTGCATGATCAGTCACGTGATCAGTGCATGATCAGTCACGTGACCAGTACATGGTAGCTACGTGATCATTGCATGATCAGCCACGTGATCAGTGCATGATAGCCACGTGATCAGTGCATGATCAGTCACGTGATCAGTGCATGATCAGTCATGTGATCAGTGCATGATCAGCCACGTGATCAGTGCATGATCAGCCACGTGATCAGTGCATGATAGCCACGTGATCAGTGCATGATCAGCCACGTGATCAGTGCATGATCAGCCACGTGATCAGTGCATGATCAGTCACGTGATCAGTGCATGATCAGTCACGTGATCAGTGCATGGTAGCTACGTGATCAGTGCATGATCAGCCACGTGATCAGTGCATGATAGCCACGTGATCAGTGCATGATCAGTCACGTGATCAGTGCATGATCAGTCACGTGATCAGTGCATGATCAGTCACGTGATCAGTGCATGATCAGTCACGTGATCAGTGCATGATCAGTCACGTGATCAGTGCATGATAGCTACGTGATCAGTGCATGATCAGCCACGTGATCAGTGCATGATAGCCACGTGATCAGTGCATGATCAGTCACGTGATCAGTGCATGATCAGCCACGTGATCAGTGCATGATCAGTCACGTGATCAGTGCATGATCAGTCACGTGATCAGTGCATGATAGCTGCGTGATCATGCATGATCAGCCACGTGATCAGTGCATGATAGCCACGTGATCAGTGCATGATCAGTCACGTGATCAGTGCATGATCAGTCACGTGATCAGTGCATGATCAGTCACGTGATCAGTGCATGATCAATTACGTGATCAGTGCATGATCAGTCACGTGACCAGTACATGGTAGCTACGTGATCATTGCATGATCAGCCACGTGATCAGTGCATGATAGCCACGTGATCAGTGCATGATCAGTCATGATCAGTGCATGATCATCCACGTGATCAGTGCATGATCAGTCACGTGATCAGTGCATGATATAGACGTGATCAGTGCATGATCAGTCACGTGATCAGTGCATGATCAGCCACGTGATCAGTGCATGATAGCCAGTGATCAGTGCATGATAGCCAGTGATCAGTGCATGATCAGTCACGTGATCAGTGTATGATCAGCCACGTGATCAGTGCATGATCAGCCACGTGATCAGTGCATGATCAGCCACGTGATCAGTGCATGATCAGTTACGTGAGCAGTGTATGATCAGCCACGTGATCAGTGCATGGTCAGACACGTGAACAGTGTATGATCAGCCACGTGATCAGTGCATGATAGCCACGTGATCAGTGCATGATCAGTCACGTGATCAGTGTATGATCAGCCACGTGAACAGTGCATGCTCAGTCACGTGATCTGGGCCTGCTGAGCTGCGTGATTACTGTCTGCTCATCTGCTTGACAATTGCCAGCTGAGCTGCACGATTCCTGCCTGTCATCTGCTTGACAATTGCCAGCTGTGCTGCGTAATTCCTGCCTGCTCAGCTGCTTGATTATTGCCAGCTGAGCAGCATGATTCCTCACACTGAGTTCCATGATTATTGCCTGCTGACTGTTTGATTCGTGCCTACTCAGCTCTTTGTTTATTGCCTCCAGAGGCACATGATCAGTGTATGATAGCAAACATGATCAGCGCATGATCAGTCACATGATCAGCGCCATTAAGTCACGTGATCACTACATGATAGTCATGTGATCAGTCCATGCTCAGTCACGGTATCAGTGCATGATCAGCCACGTGATCAGTGCATGATCTGTCACATGATTAGTGTATGATCATCCACGTGATCAGTGCATGGGCAGTCATGTGATCAGTGCATGATATAGACGTGATCAGTGCATGATCAGTCACGTGATCAGTGCATGATAGCCACGTGATCAGTGCATGATCAGTCACCTGATGGGTGTATGATCATTCACGTGACCTGTACATGGTAGCTACATGATCATTGCATGATCAGCCACGTGAGTAGTGCATGATAGCCACGTGATCAGTGCATGATCAGTCACGTGATCAGTGCATGATCAGTCACGTGATCAGTGCATGATCAGCCACGTGATCAGTGCATGATCAGCCACGTGATCAGTGCATGATAGCCACGTGATCAGTGCATGATCAGTCACGTGATCAGTGCATGATCAGTCACGTGATCAGTGCATGATCAGCCACGTGATCAGTGCATGATAGCCACGTGATCAGTGCATGATCAGTCACGTGATCAGTGCATGATCAGTCACGTGACCAGTACATGGTAGCTACGTGATCAGTGCATGATCAGCCACGTGATCAGTGCATGATAGCCACGTGATCAGTGCATGATCAGTCACGTGATCAGTGCATGATCAGTCACGTGATCAGTGCATGATCAGCCACGTGATCAGTGCATGATCAGCCACGTGATCAGTGCATGATAGCCACGTGATCAGTGCATGATCAGTCACGTGATCAGTGCATGATCAGTCACGTGATCAGTGCATGATCAGCCACGTGATCAGTGCATGATCAGCCACGTGATCAGTGCATGATCAATTACGTGATCAGTGCATGATCAGTCACGTGATCAGTGCATGATAGCTACGTGATCAGTGCATGATCAGCCACGTGATCAGTGCATGATAGCCACGTGATCAGTGCATGATCAGCCACGTGATCAGTGCATGATCAGTCACGTGATCAGTGCATGATCAGCCACGTGATCAGTGCATGATCAGTCACGTGATCAGTGCATGATCAGCCACGTGATCAGTGCATGATAGCCACGTGATCAGTGCATGATCAGTCACGTGATCAGTGCATGATCAGTCATGTGATCAGTGCATGATCAGGCACGTGATCAGTGCATGATCAGCCACGTGATCAGTGCATGATAGCCACGTGATCAGTGCATGATCAGCCACGTGATCAGTGCATGATCAGACACGTGATCAGTGCATGATCAGCCACGTGATCAGTGCATGATAGCCACGTGATCAGTGCATGATCAGTCACGTGATCAGTGCATGATCAGTCATGTGATCAGTGCATGATCAGCCACGTGATCAGTGCATGATCAGCCACGTGATCAGTGCATGATAGCCACGTGATCAGTGCATGATCAGTCACGTGATCAGTGCATGATCAGTCACGTGATCAGTGCATGATCAGCCACGTGATCAGTGCATGATCAGCCACGTGATCAGTGCATGATCAATCACGTGATCAGTGCATGATCAGTCACGTGACCAGTACATGGTAGCTACGTGATCATTGCATGATCAGCCACGTGATCAGTGCATGATAGCCACGTGATCAGTGCATGATCAGTCACGTGATCAGTGCATGATCAGTCACGTGATCAGTGCATGATCAATTACGTGATCAGTGCATGATCAGTCACGTGACCAGTACATGGTAGCTACGTGATCATTGCATGATCAGCCACGTGATCAGTGCATGATAGCCACGTGATCAGTGCATGATCAGTCACGTGATCAGTGCATGATCATCCACGTGATCAGTGCATGATCAGTCACGTGATCAGTGCATGATATAGACGTGATCAGTGCATGATCAGTCACGTGATCAGTGCATGATCAGCCACGTGATCAGTGCATGATAGCCAGTGATCAGTGCATGATAGCCAGTGATCAGTGCATGATCAGTCACGTGATCAGTGCATGATCAGCCACGTGAACAGTGCATGATCAGCCACGTGATCAGTGCATGATCAGCCACGTGATCAGTGCATGATCAGTTACGTGAGCAGTGTATGATCAGCCACGTGATCAGTGCATGATCAGACACGTGAACAGTGTATGATCAGCCACGTGATCAGTGCATGATAGCCACGTGATCAGTGCATGATCAGTCACGTGATCAGTGTATGATCAGCCACGTGAACAGTGCATGCTCAGTCACGTGATCTGGGCCTGCTGAGCTGCGTGATTACTGTCTGCTCATCTGCTTGACAATTGCCAGCTGAGCTGCACGATTCCTGCCTGTCATCTGCTTGACAATTGCCAGCTGTGCTGCGTAATTCCTGCCTGCTCAGCTGCTTGATTATTGCCAGCTGAGCAGCATGATTCCTCACACCTGAGTTCCATGATTATTGCCTGCTGACTGTTTGATTCGTGCCTACTCAGCTCTTTGTTTATTGCCTCCAGAGGCACATGATCAGTGTATGATAGCAAACATGATCAGCGCATGATCAGTCACATGATCAGCGCCATTAAGTCACGTGATCACTACATGATAGTCATGTGATCAGTCCATGCTCAGTCACGGTATCAGTGCATGATCAGCCACGTGATCAGTGCATGATCTGTCACATGATTAGTGTATGATCATCCACGTGATCAGTGCATGGGCAGTCATGTGATCAGTGCATGATATAGACGTGATCAGTGCATGATCAGTCTCGTGATCAGTGCATGATAGCCACGTGATCAGTGCATGATCAGTCACCTGATGGGTGTATGATCATTCACGTGACCTGTACATGGTAGCTACATGATCATTGCATGATCAGCCACGTGAGTAGTGCATGATAGCCACGTGATCACTGCATGATCAGTCACGTGATCAGTGCATGATCAGTCATGTGACCAGTACATGGTAGCTGCGTGATCATGCATGATCAGCCACGTGATCAGTGCATGATCAGCCACGTGATCAGTGCATGATCAGCCACGTGATCAGTGCATGATCAGTCACGTGATCAGTGCATGATCAGTCACGTGATCAGTGCATGATACCACGTGATCAGTGCATGATCAGCCACGTGATCAGTGCATGATAGCCACGTGATCAGTGCATGATCAGTCACGTGATCAGTGCATGATCAGTCACGTGATCAGTGCATGATCAGCCACGTGATCAGTGCATGATCAGCCACGTGATCAGTGCATGATAGCCACGTGATCAGTGCATGATCAGTCACGTGATCAGTGCATGATCAGTCACGTGACCAGTGCATGGTACCTACGTGATCAGTGCATGATCAGCCACGTGATCAGTGCATGATAGCCACGTGATCAGTGCATGATCAGTCACGTGATCAGTGCATGATCAGTCACGTGATCAGTGCATGATCAGCCACGTGATCAGTGCATGATCAGCCACGTGATCAGTGCATGATAGCCACGTGATCAGTGCATGATCAGTCACGTGATCAGTGCATGATCAGTCACGTGATCAGTGCATGATCAGCCACGTGATCAGTGCATGATCAGCCACGTGATCAGTGCATGATCAATTACGTGATCAGTGCATGATCAGTCACGTGACAGTGCATGGTAGCTACGTGATCAGTGCATGATCAGTCACGTGATCAGTGCATGATAGCCACGTGATCAGTGCATGATCAGTCACGTGATCAGTGCATGATCAGTCACGTGATCAGTGCATGATCAGCCACGTGATCAGTGCATGATCAGCCACGTGATCAGTGCATGATCAGTCACGTGATCAGTGCATGATCAGTCACGTGATCAGTGCATGATCAGCCACGTGATCAGTGCATGTCAGTCATGTGATCAGTGCATGATAGCCCGTGATCAGTGCATGATCAGTCCCGTGATCAGTGCATGATCAGCCACGTGATCAGTGCATGATAGCCACGTGATCAGTGCATGATCAGCCACGTGATCAGTGCATGATAGCCACGTGATCAGTGCATGACAGTCACGTGATCAGTGCATGATCAGTCACGTGATCAGTGCATGATAGCCACGTGATCAGTGCATGATCAGTCACGTGATCAGTGTATGATCAGCCACGTGAACAGTGCATGCTCAGTCACGTGATCAGGGCCTGCTGAGCTGCGTGATTACTGTCTGCTCATCTGCTTGACAATTGCCAGCTGAGCTGCACGATTCCTGCCTGTCATCTGCTTGACAATTGCCACCTGTGCTGCATAATTCCTGCCTGCTCATCAGTTGATTATTGCCAGCTGAGCAGCATGATTTATCACAGCTGAGTTCCATGATTATAGCCTGCTGACTGATTCCTGCCTACTCAGCTCTTTGTTCATTGCCTGCAGATGCACATGATCAGTGTATGACACCAAACATGATCAGCACATGATCAGTCACATGATCAGTGCATGATAAGCCACGTGATCAGTGCATGATCAGTCACGTGATCAGTGCATGATCAGTCACGTGATCAGTGCATGATCAGCCACGTGATCAGTGCATGATCAGTCACGTGATCAGTGCATGATCAGTCACGTGATCAGTGCATGGTAGCTACGTGATCATGCATGATCAGCCACGTGATCAGTGCATGATCCATTACGTGATCAGTGCATGATCAGCCACGTGATCAGTGCATGATAGCCACGTGATCAGTGCATGATCAGTTACGTGATCAGTGCATGATCAGCCACGTGATCAGTGCATGATCAGCCACGTGATCAGTGCATGATCAGCCACGTGATCAGTGCATGATAGCCACGTGATCAGTGCATGATCAGTTACGTGAGCAGTGTATGATCAGCCACGTGATCAGTGCATGGTCAGACACGTGAACAGTGTATGATCAGCCACGTGATCAGTGCATGATATCCAAGTGATCAGTGCATGATCAATCACGTGATCAGTGTATGATCAGCCACGTGAACAGTGCATGCTCAGTCACGTGATCAGGGCCTGCTGAGCTGCGTGATTACTGTCTGCTCATCTGCTTGACAATTGCCAGCTGAGCTGCACGATTCCTGCCTGTCATCTGCTTGACAATTGCCAGCTGTGCTGCGTAATTCCTGCCTGCTCAGCTGCTTGATTATTGCCAGCTGAGCAGCATGATTCCTCACAGCTGAGTTCCATGATTATTGCCTGCTGACTGTTTGATTCGTGCCTACTCAGCTCTTTGTTTATTGCCTCCAGAGGCACATGATCAGTGTATGATAGCAAACATGATCAGCGCATGATCAGTCACATGATCAGCGCCATTAAGTCACGTGATCACTACATGATAGTCATGTGATCAGTCCATGCTCAGTCACGGTATCAGTGCATGATCAGCCACGTGATCAGTGCATGATCTGTCACATGATTAGTGTATGATCATCCACGTGATCAGTGCATGGGCAGTCATGTGATCAGTGCATGATTAGACGTGATCAGTGCATGATCAGTCTCGTGATCAGTGCATGATAGCCACGTGATCAGTGCATGATCAGTCACCTGATGGGTGTATGATCATTCACGTGACCAGTACATGGTAGCTACATGATCAGTGCATGATCAGCCACGTGATCAGTGCATGATAGCCACGTGATCAGTGCATGATCAGTCACGTGATCAGTGCATGATCAGCCACGTGATCAGTGCATGATCAGCCACGTGATCAGTGCATGATCAGCCACGTGATCAGTGCATGATCAGTCACGTGATCAGTGCATGATAGCTGCGTGATCAGTGCATGATCAGCCACGTGATCAGTGCATGATAGCCACGTGCATGATCAGTCACGTGATCAGTGCATGATCAGTCACGTGATCAGTGCATGATCAGCCACGTGATCAGTGCATGATCAATTACGTGATCAGTGCATGATCAGTCACGTGATCAGTGCATGGTAGCTACGTGATCAGTGCATGATCAGCCACGTGATCAGTGCATGATAGCCACGTGATCAGTGCATGATCAGTCACGTGATCAGTGCATGATCAGTCACGTGATCAGTGCATGATCAGCCACGTGATCAGTGCATGATCAGTCACGTGATCAGTGCATGATAGCCACGTGATCAGTGCATGATCAGTCACGTGATAGTGTGTGATCAGCCACGTGATCAGTGCATGATAGCCACGTGATCAGTGCATGATAGCCACGTGATCAGTGCATGATAGCCACGTGATCAGTGCATGATCAGTCACGTGATCAGTGTGTGATCAGCCACGTGATCAGTGCATGATCAGTCACGTGATCAGTGCATGATAGCTACGTGATCAGTGCATGATCAGCCACGTGATCAGTGCATGATCAGTTACGTGATCAGTGCATGATCAGCCACGTGATCAGTGCATGATAGCCACGTGATCAGTGCATGATCAGTCACGTGACAGTGTGTGATCAGCCACGTGATCAGTGCATGATCAGCCACGTGATCAGTGCATGATAGCCACGTGATCAGTGCATGATCAGTTACGTGATCAGTGCATGATCAGCCACGTGATCAGTGCATGATCAGACACGTGATCAGTGCATGATCAGCCACGTGATCAGTGCATGATAGCCATGTGATCAGTGCATGATCAGTCACGTGATCAGTGCATGATCAGTCACGTGATCAGTGCATGATCAGCCACGTGATCAGTGCATGATCAGTCACGTGATCAGTGCATGATAGCTACGTGATCAGTGCATGATCAGCCACGTGATCAGTGCATGATAGCCACGTGATCAGTGCATGATAGCCACGTGATCAGTGCATGATCAGTCACGTGATCAGTGCATGATCAGCCACGTGATCAGTGCATGACAGGCACGTGATCAGTATGATCAGCCACGTGATCAGTGCATGATAGCCACGTGATCAGTGCATGATCAGTCACGTGATCAGTGCATGATCAGTCACGTGATCAGTGCATGATCAGCCACGTGATCAGTGCATGATCAGCCACGTGATCAGTGCATGATCAATTACGTGATCAGTGCATGATCAGTCACGTGATCAGTACATGGTAGCTACGTGATCATTGCATGATCAGCCACGTGATCAGTGCATGATAGCCACGTGATCAGTGCATGATCAGCCACGTGATCAGTGCATGATCAGTCACGTGATCAGTGCATGATCAGTCACGTGATCAGTGCATGATCAGCCACGTGATCAGTGCATGTCAGTCATGTATCAGTGCATGATAGCGCCGTGATCAGTGCATGATCAGTCCCGTGATCAGTGCATGATCAGCCACGTGATCAGTGCATGATAGCCACGTGATCAGTGCATGATCAGTCACGTGATCAGTGCATGATCAGCCACGTGATCAGTGCATGATAGCCACGTGATCAGTGCATGACAGCCACGTGATCAGTGCATGATCAGTCACGTGATCAGTGCATGATCAGCCACGTGATCAGTGCATGATCAGTCACGTGATCAGGGCCTGCTGAGCTGCGTGATTACTGTCTGCTCATCTGCTTGACAATTGCCAGCTGAGCTGCACGATTCCTGCCTGTCATCTGCTTGACAATTGCCACCTGTGCTGCATAATTCCTGCCTGCTCATCTACTTGATTATTGCCAGCTGAGCAGCATGATTTCTCAGTGCTGAGTTCCATGATTATAGCCTGCTGACTGATTCCTGCCTACTCAGCTCTTTGTTCATTGCCTCCAGAGGCACATGATCAGTGTATGACACCAAACATGATCAGCACATGATCAGTCACATGATCAGTGCATGATAAGCCACGTGATCAGTGCATGATCAGTCACGTGATCAGTGCATGATCAGTCACGTGATCAGTGCATGTAGCCACGTGATCAGTGCATGATCAGCCACGTGATCAGTGCATGATAGCCACGTGATCAGTGCATGATCAGTCACGTGATCAGTGCATGATCAGTCACGTGATCAGTGCATGATCAGCCACGTGATCAGTGCATGATAGCCACGTGATCAGTGCATGATCAGTCACGTGATCAGTGCATGATCAGCCACGTGATCAGTGCATGATCAGCCACGTGATCAGTGCATGATAGCCACGTGATCAGTGCATGATCAGTCACGTGATCAGTGCATGATCAGTCACGTGATCAGTGCATGATCAGCCACGTGATCAGTGCATGATAGCCACGTGATCAGTGCATGATCAGTCACGTGATCAGTGCATGATCAGTCACGTGATCAGTGCATGATCAGCCACGTGATCAGTGCATGATCAATTACGTGATCAGTGCATGATCAGTCACGTGACAGTGCATGGTAGCTACGTGATCATTGCATGATCAGCCACGTGATCAGTGCATGATAGCCACGTGATCAGTGCATGATCAGTCACGTGATCAGTGCATGATCAGTCACGTGATCAGTGCATGATCAGTCACGTGATCAGTGCATGATCAGTCACATGATCAGTGCATGATAGCTACGTGATCAGTGCATGATCAGCCACGTGATCAGTGCATGATAGCCACGTGATCAGTGCATGATCAGTCACGTGATCAGTGCATGATCAGCACGTGATCAGTGCATGATCAGTCACGTGATCAGTGCATGATCAGCCACGTGATCAGTGCATGATCAGTCACGTGATCAGTGCATGATCAGTCACGTGATCAGTGCATGATAGCTACGTGATCAGTGCATGATCAGCCACGTGATCAGTGCATGATCAGTCACGTGATCAGTGCATGATCAGCCACGTGATCAGTGCATGATCAGTCACGTGATCAGTGCATGATCAGTCACGTGATCAGTGCATGATAGCTACGTGATCAGTGCATGATCAGCCACGTGATCAGTGCATGATAGCCACGTGATCAGTGCATGATCAGTCACGTGATCAGTGCATGATCAGTCACGTGATCAGTGCATGATCAGTCACGTGATCAGTGCATGATCAGCCACGTGATCAGTGCATGATCAGTCACGTGATCAGTGCATGATAGCCACGTGATCAGTGCATGATCAGCCACGTGATCAGTGCATGATAGCCACGTGATCAGTGCATGATCAGTCACGTGATCAGTGCATGATCAGCCACGTGATCAGTGCATGATCAGTCACGTGATCAGTGCATGATCAGTCACGTGATCAGTGCATGTCAGTCATGTAGTGAATGCATGATCAGCCACGTGATCAGTGCATGATCAGCCACGTGATCAGTGCATGATCAGTCACGTGATCAGTACATGATCAGTCACGTGAACAGTGCATGATCATTTACGTGATCTGTGCATGATCAGTCACGTGACCAGTATATGGTAGCTACGTGATCATTCCATGACGAGCCACGTGAGCAGTGCATGATAGCCACGTGATGTGTGCATGATGAGTTACGTGAGCAGAGTATGATCAGCCACGTGATCAGTGCATGAGTGCCACGTGATCAGTGCATGATATGTCACGTGACAGGTGTGTGATCAGCCACGTGAACAGTGCATGTTCAGCCACGTGATCAGTGCATGATAGCCACGTGATCAGTGCATGATCAGTTACGTGAGCAGTGTATGATCAGCCACGTGATCAGTGCATGGTCAGACACGTGAACAGTGTATGATCAGCCACGTGATCAGTGCATGATATCCAAGTGATCAGTGCATGATCAATCACGTGATCAGTGTATGATCAGCCACGTGAACAGTGCATGCTCAGTCACGTGATCAGGGCCTGCTGAGCTGCGTGATTACTGTCTGCTCATCTGCTTGACAATTGCCAGCTGAGCTGCACGATTCCTGCCTGTCATCTGCTTGACAATTGCCAGCTGTGCTGCGTAATTCCTGCCTGCTCAGCTGCTTGATTATTGCCAGCTGAGCAGCATGATTCCTCACAGCTGAGTTCCATGATTATTGCCTGCTGACTGTTTGATTCGTGCCTACTCAGCTCTTTGTTTATTGCCTCCAGAGGCACATGATCAGTGTATGATAGCAAACATGATCAGCGCATGATCAGTCACATGATCAGCGCCATTAAGTCACGTGATCACTACATGATAGTCATGTGATCAGTCCATGCTCAGTCACGGTATCAGTGCATGATCAGCCACGTGATCAGTGCATGATCAGTCACGTGATCAGTGCATGATCAGCCACGTGATCAGTGCATGATCAGTCACGTGATCAGTGCATGATCAGGCACGTGATCAGTGCATGATCAGTCACGTGATCAGTGCATGATAGCCACGTGATCAGTGCATGATCAGTCACCTGATGGGTGTATGATCAGTCACGTGACCTGTACATGGTAGCTACATGATCATTGCATGATCAGCCACGTGAGTAGTGCATGATAGCCACGTGATCAGTGCATGATCAGTCACGTGATCAGTGCATGATCAGTCATGTGATCAGTGCATGATCAGGCACGTGATCAGTGCATGATCAGCCACGTGATCAGTGCATGATAGCCACGTGATCAGTGCATGATCAGTCACGTGATCAGTGCATGATCAGTCACGTGATCAGTGCATGATCAGCCACGTGATCAGTGCATGATCAGCCACGTGATCAGTGCATGATAGCCACGTGATCAGTGCATGATCAGTCACGTGATCAGTGCATGATCAGCACGTGATCAGTGCATGATCAGCCACGTGATCAGTGCATGATCAATTACGTGATCAGTGCATGATCAGTCACGTGACCAGTACATGGTAGCTACGTGATCATTGCATGATCAGCCACGTGATCAGTGCATGATAGCCACGTGATCAGTGCATGATCAGTCACGTGATCAGTGCATGATCATCCACGTGATCAGTGCATGATCAGTCACGTGATCAGTGCATGATATCACGTGATCAGTGCATGATCAGTCACGTGATCAGTGCATGATCAGCCACGTGATCAGTGCATGATAGCCAGTGATCAGTGCATGATAGCCAGTGATCAGTGCATGATCAGTCACGTGATCAGCACATCAGTCACGTGATCAGTGCATGATAGTCACGTGATCAGTGCATGATCAGTCACGTGATCAGTGCATGATCAGCCACGTGATCAGTGCATGATAGCCACGTGATCAGTGCATGATCAGTCACGTGATCAGTGCATGATCAGTCACGTGATCAGTGCATGATCAGCCACGTGATCAGTGCATGATCAGCCACGTGATCAGTGCATGATAGCCACGTGATCAGTGCATGATCAGTCACGTGATCAGTGTATGATCAGCCACGTGATCAGTGCATGATAGCCACGTGATCAGTGCATGATAGCCACGTGATCAGTGCATGATCAGCCACGTGATCAGTGCATGATAGCCACGTGATCAGTGCATGATCAGTCACGTGATCGTGCATGATCAGCCACGTGATCAGTGCATGATCAGCCACGTGATCAGTGCATGATCAGTCACGTGATCAGTGCATGATCAGCCACGTGATCAGTGCATGATAGCCACGTGATCAGTGCATGATCAGCCACGTGATCAGTGCATGATAGCCACGTGATCAGTGCATGATCAGTCACGTGATCATGTGTGATCAGCCACGTGATCAGTGCATGATCAGCCACGTGATCAGTGCATGATCAGTCACGTGATCAGTGCATGATCAGCCACGTGATCAGTGCATGATCAGTCACGTGATCAGTGCATGATCAGTCACGTGATCAGTGCATGATAGTCACGTGATCAGTGCATGATCAGCCACGTGATCAGTGCATGATCAGCCACGTGATCAGTGCATGATCAGCCACGTGATCAGTGCATGATCAGTCACGTGATCAGTGCATGATCAGTCACGTGATCAGTGCATGATAGCTACGTGATCAGTGCATGATCAGCCACGTGATCAGTGCATGATAGCCACGTGATCAGTGCATGATCAGTCACGTGATCAGTGCATGATCAGCCACGTGATCAGTGCATGATCAGTCACGTGATCAGTGCATGATCAATCACGTGATCAGTGCATGATCAGTCACGTGATCAGTGCATGATAGCTACGTGATCAGTGCATGATCAGCCACGTGATCAGTGCATGATAGCCACGTGATCAGTGCATGATCAGTCACGTGATCAGTGCATGATCATCCACGTGATCAGTGCATGATCAGTCACGTGATCAGTGCATGATCAGACGTGATCAGTGCATGATCAGTCACGTGATCAGTGCATGATCAGCCACGTGATCAGTGCATGATCAGCCACGTGATCAGTGCATGATAGCCACGTGATCAGTGCATGATCAGTCACGTGATCAGTGCATGATCAGCCACGTGATCAGTGCATGATAGCCACGTGATCAGTGCATGATCAGTCACGTGATCAGTGCATGATCAGTCACGTGATCAGTGCATGATCAGTCACGTGATCAGTGCATGATCAGCCACGTGATCAGTGCATGATCAGTCACGTGATCAGTGCATGATAGCCCGTGATCAGTGCATGATCAGTCACGTGATCAGTGCATGATCAGCCACGTGATCAGTGCATGATAGCCACGTGATCAGTGCATGATCAGCCACGTGATCAGTGCATGATCAGCCACGTGATCAGTGCATGATCAGCCACGTGATCAGTGCATGACAATTACGTGATCAGTGCATGATCAGCCACGTGATCAGTGCATGATAGCCACGTGATCAGTGCATGATCAGTCACGTGATCAGTGTATGATCAGCCACGTGAACAGTGCATGCTCAGTCACGTGATCAGGGCCTGCTGAGCTGCGTGATTACTGTCTGCTCATCTGCTTGACAATTGCCAGCTGAGCTGCACGATTCCTGCCTGTCATCTGCTTGACAATTGCCAGCTGTGCTGCATAATTCCTGCCTGCTCAGCTGCTTGATTATTGCCAGCTGAGCAGCATGATTTCTCACAGCTGAGTTCCATGATTATTGCCTGCTGACTGATTCGTGCCTACTCAGCTCTTTGTTCATTGCCTCCAGAGGCACATGATCAGTGTATGATAGCAAACATGATCAGCACATGATCAGTCACATGATCAGTGCATGATAAGCCACGTGATCAGTGCATGATCAGTACGTGATCAGTGCATGATCAGTCACGTGATCAGTGCATGGTAGCTGCGTGATCAGTGCATGATCAGCCACGTGATCAGTGCATGATAGCCACGTGATCAGTGCATGATCAGCCACGTGATCAGTGCATGATCAGTCACGTGATCAGTGCATGATCAGCCACGTGATCAGTGCATGATCAGTCACGTGATCAGTGCATGGTAGCTACGTGATCATTGCATGATCAGCCACGTGATCAGTGCATGATAGCCACGTGATCAGTGCATGATCAGTCACGTGATCAGTGCATGATCAGCCACGTGATCAGTGCATGATAGCCACGTGATCAGTGCATGATCAGCCACGTGATCAGTGCATGATAGCCACGTGATCAGTGCATGATCAGCCACGTGATCAGTGCATGATCAGTCACGTGATCAGTGCATGATCAGCCACGTGATCAGTGCATGATCAGTCACGTGATCAGTGCATGTAGCTACGTGATCAGTGCATGATCAGCCACGTGATCAGTGCATGATAGCCACGTGATCAGTGCATGATCAGTCACGTGATCAGTGCATGATCAGCCACGTGATCAGTGCATGATAGCCACGTGATCAGTGCATGATCAGCCACGTGATCAGTGCATGATCAGCCACGTGATCAGTGCATGATCAGCCACGTGATCAGTGCATGATCAGCCACGTGATCAGTGCATGATCAGTCACGTGATCAGTGCATGATCAGCCACGTGATCAGTGCATGATCAGCCACGTGATCAGTGCATGATCAGTCACGTGATCAGTGCATGATAGCCACGTGATCAGTGCATGATCAGCCACGTGATCAGTGCATGATAGCCACGTGATCAGTGCATGATAGCCACGTGATCAGTGCATGATCAGTCACGTGATCAGTGCATGATCAGCCACGTGATCAGTGCATGATCAGTCACGTGATCAGTGCATGATCAGCCACGTGATCAGTGCATGATAGCCACGTGATCAGTGCATGATCAGCACGTGATCAGTGCATGATCAGTCATGTGTCAGTGCATGATAGCCCGTGATCAGTGCATGATCAGTCCCGTGATCAGTGCATGATCAGCCACGTGATCAGTGCATGATAGCCACGTGATCAGTGCATGATCAGTCACGTGATCAGTGCATGATCAGCCACGTGATCAGTGCATGATCAGCCACGTGATCAGTGCATGATCAGTCACGTGATCAGTGCATGATCAATCACGTGATCAGTGCATGATCAGTCACGTGATCAGTGCATGGTAGCTACGTGATCAGTGCATGATCAGCCACGTGATCAGTGCATGATAGCCACGTGATCAGTGCATGATCAGTCACGTGATCAGTGCATGATCAGTCACGTGATCAGTGCATGATCAGTCACGTGATCAGTGCATGATCAGTCACGTGATCAGTGCATGATCAGTCACGTGATCAGTGCATGGTAGCTACGTGATCAGTGCATGATCAGCCACGTGATCAGTGCATGATAGCCACGTGATCAGTGCATGATCAGTCACGTGATCAGTGCATGATCAGCCACGTGATCAGTGCATGATCAGCCACGTGATCAGTGCATGATCAGTCACGTGATCAGTGCATGATCAGCCACGTGATCAGTGCATGATCAGTCACGTGATCAGTGCATGATCAGTCACGTGATCAGTGCATGATCAGCCACGTGATCAGTGCATGATCAGCCACGTGATCAGTGCATGATCAGCCACGTGATCAGTGCATGATCAGTCACGTGATCAGTGCATGATCAGTCACGTGATCAGTGCATGATCAGCCACGTGATCAGTGCATGATCAGTCACGTGATCAGTGCATGATCAGCCACGTGATCAGTGCATGATTCCATGATCAGTGCATGCTGACTGTTTGATCGTGCCTATCAGCTCTTTGATCATTGCCTCCAGAGGCACATGATCAGTGCATGATAGCAACATGATCAGTGCATGATCAGTCACATGATCAGTGCATTAGTCACGTGATCAGTGCATGATAGTCACGTGATCAGTGCATGATCAGTCACGTGATCAGTGCATGATCAGCCACGTGATCAGTGCATGATCAGTCACGTGATCAGTGCATGATCAGCCACGTGATCAGTGCATGATCAGACACGTGATCAGTGTATGATCAGCCACGTGATCAGTGCATGATAGCCACGTGATCAGTGCATGATCAGTCACGTGATCAGTGTATGATCAGCCACGTGAACAGTGCATGCTCAGTCACGTGATCAGGGCCTGCTGAGCTGCGTGATTACTGTCTGCTCATCTGCTTGACAATTGCCAGCTGAGCTGCATGATTCCTGCCTGTCATCTGCTTGACAATTGCCAGCTGTGCTGTGTAATTCCTGCCTGCTCAGCTGCTTGATTATTGCCAGCTGAGCAGCATGATTCCTCACAGCTGAGTTCCATGATTATTGCCTGCTGACTGTTTGATTCGTGCCTACTCAGCTCTTTGTTTATTGCCTCCAGAGGCACATGATCAGTGTATGATAGCAAACATGATCAGTGCATGATCAGTCACATGATCAGCGCCATTAAGTCACGTGATCACTACATGATAGTCATGTGATCAGTCCATGCTCAGTCACGGTATCAGTGCATGATCAGCCACGTGATCAGTGCATGATACCACGTGATCAGTGCATGATCAGCCACGTGATCAGTGCATGATAGCACGTGATCAGTGCATGATCAGTCACGTGATCAGTGCATGATCAGTCACGTGATCAGTGCATGATCAGCCACGTGATCAGTGCATGATAGCCACGTGATCAGTGCATGATCAGTCACGTGATGGGTGCATGATCAGTCACGTGACTGGTACATGGTAGCTACGTGATCATTGCATGATCAGCCACGTGATCAGTGCATGATAGCCACGTGATCAGTGCATGATCAGTCACGTGATCAGTGCATGATCAGTCACGTGATCAGTGCATGATCAGCCACGTGATCAGTGCATGATAGCCACGTGATCAGTGCATGATCAGTTACGTGATCAGTGCATGATCAGCCACGTGATCAGTGCATGATCAGACACGTGATCAGTGTATGATCAGCCACGTGATCAGTGCATGATAGCCACGTGATCAGTGCATGATCAGTCACGTGATCAGTGTATGATCAGCCACGTGAACAGTGCATGCTCAGTCACGTGATCAGGGCCTGCTGAGCTGCGTGATTACTGTCTGCTCATCTGCTTGACAATTGCCAGCTGAGCTGCACGATTCCTGCCTGTCATCTGCTTGACAATTGCCAGCTGTGCTGCGTAATTCCTGCCTGCTCAGCTGCTTGATTATTGCCAGCTGAGCAGCATGATTCCTCACAGCTGAGTTCCATGATTATTGCCTGCTGACTGTTTGATTCGTGCCTACTCAGCTCTTTGTTTATTGCCTCCAGAGGCACATGATCAGTGTATGATAGCAAACATGATCAGTGCATGATCAGAGCCATTAAGTCACGTGATCACTACATGATAGTCATGTGATCAGTCCATGCTCAGTCACGGTATCAGTGCATGATCAGCCACGTGATCAGTGCATGATCTGTCACGTGATTAGTGTATGATCATCCACGTGATCAGTGCATGGGCAGTCATGTGATCAGTGCATGATTAGACGTGATCAGTGCATGATCAGTCTCGTGATCAGTGCATGATAGCCACGTGATCAGTGCATGATCAGTCACCTGATGGGTGTATGATCATTCACGTGACCAGTACATGGTAGCTACATGATCAGTGCATGATCAGCCACGTGATCAGTGCATGATAGCCACGTGATCAGTGCATGATCAGCCACGTGATCAGTGCATGATCAGTCACGTGATCAGTGCATGATCAGCCACGTGATCAGTGCATGATCAGCCACGTGATCAGTGCATGATCAGTCACGTGATCAGTGCATGATAGCTGCGTGATCAGTGCATGATCAGCCACGTGATCAGTGCATGATAGCCACGTGATCAGTGCATGATCAGTCACGTGATCAGTGCATGATCAGTCACGTGATCAGTGCATGATCAGCCACGTGATCAGTGCATGATCAATTACGTGATCAGTGCATGATCAGTCACGTGATCAGTGCATGATAGCTACGTGATCAGTGCATGATCAGCCAGTGATCAGTGCATGATAGCCACGTGATCAGTGCATGATCAGTCACGTGATCAGTGCATGATCAGTCACGTGATCAGTGCATGATCAATCACGTGATCAGTGCATGATCAGTCACGTGATCAGTGCATGATAGCTACGTGATCAGTGCATGATCAGCCACGTGATCAGTGCATGATAGCCACGTGATCAGTGCATGATAGCCACGTGATCAGTGCATGATCAGTCACGTGATCAGTGCATGATCAGCCACGTGATCAGTGCATGATAGCCACGTGATCAGTGCATGATAGCCACGTGATCAGTGCATGATAGCCACGTGATCAGTGCATGATCAGTCACGTGATCAGTGCATGATCAGCCACGTGATCAGTGCATGATCAGTCACGTGATCAGTGCATGATCAATCACGTGATCAGTGCATGATCAGCCACGTGATCAGTGCATGATTGCTACGTGATCAGTGCATGATCAGCCACGTGATCAGTGCATGATAGCCACGTGATCAGTGCATGATAGCCACGTGATCAGTGCATGATCAGTCACGTGATCAGTGCATGATCAGTCACGTGATCAGTGCATGATCAGTCACTGATCAGTGCATGATCATTTACGTGATCAGTGCATGATCAGTCACGTGATCAGTGCATGGTAGCTACGTGATCAGTGCATGATCAGCCACGTGATCAGTGCATGATAGCCACGTGATCAGTGCATGATCAGTCACGTGATCAGTGTATGATCAGCCACGTGATCAGTGCATGATGCCACGTGATCAGTGCATGATCAGTCACGTGACAGTGTGTGATCAGCCACGTGATCAGTGCATGATCAGCCACGTGATCAGTGCATGATAGCCACGTGATCAGTGCATGATCAGTCACGTGATCAGTGCATGATCAGCCACGTGATCAGTGCATGATCAGACACGTGATCAGTGCATGATCAGCCACGTGATCAGTGCATGATAGCCACGTGATCAGTGCATGATCAGTCACGTGATCAGTGCATGATCAGTCACGTGATCAGTGCATGATCAGTCACGTGATCAGTGCATGATCAGTCACGTGATCAGTACATGGTAGCTACGTGATCAGTGCATGATCAGCCACGTGATCAGTGCATGATAGCCACGTGATCAGTGCATGATCAGTCACGTGATCAGTATGATCAGCCACGTGATCAGTGCATGATAGCCACGTGATCAGTGCATGATCAGTCACGTGATCAGTGCATGATCAGTCACGTGATCAGTGCATGATCAGCCACGTGATCAGTGCATGATCAGTCACGTGATCAGTGCATGATCAGTCACGTGATCAGTGCATGATAGCTACGTGATCAGTGCATGATCAGCCACGTGATCAGTGCATGATAGCCACGTGATCAGTGCATGATCAGCCACGTGATCAGTGCATGATCAGTCACGTGATCAGTGCATGATCAGCCACGTGATCAGTGCATGATCAGCCACGTGATCAGTGCATGATCAGCCACGTGATCAGTGCATGATCAGCCACGTGATCAGTGCATGATCAGTCACGTGATCAGTGTATGATCAGCCACGTGAACAGTGCATGCTCAGTCACGTGATCAGGGCCTGCTGAGCTGCGTGATTACTGTCTGCTCATCTGCTTGACAATTGCCAGCTGAGCTGCATGATTCCTGCCTGTCATCTGCTTGACAATTGCCAGCTGTGCTGCGTAATTCCTGCCTGCTCAGCTGCTTGATTATTGCCAGCTGAGCAGCATGATTCCTCACAGCTGAGTTCCATGATTATTGCCTGCTGACTGTTTGATTCGTGCCTACTCAGCTCTTTGTTTATTGCCTCCAGAGGCACATGATCAGTGTATGATAGCAAACATGATCAGCGCATGATCAGTCACATGATCAGCGCCATTAAGTCACGTGATCACTACATGATAGTCATGTGATCAGTCCATGCTCAGTCACGGTATCAGTGCATGATCAGCCACGTGATCAGTGCATGATCAGCCACGTGATCAGTGCATGATCAGCCACGTGATCAGTGCATGATCAGCCACGTGATCAGTGCATGATAGCTACGTGATCAGTGCATGATCAGTCACGTGATCAGTGCATGACAGGCACGTGATCAGTGCATGATCAGCCACGTGATCAGTGCATGATAGCCACGTGATCAGTGCATGATCAGTCACGTGATCAGTGCATGATCAGTCACGTGATCAGTGCATGATAGCTACGTGATCAGTGCATGATCAGCCACGTGATCAGTGCATGATAGCCACGTGATCAGTGCATGATCAGCCACGTGATCAGTGCATGATCAGTCACGTGATCAGTGCATGATCAGCCACGTGATCAGTGCATGATCAGTCACGTGATCAGTGCATGATCAGTCACGTGATCAGTGCATGATAGCTACGTGATCAGTGCATGATCAGCCACGTGATCAGTGCATGATAGCCACGTGATCAGTGCATGATCAGTCACGTGATCAGTGCATGATCAGCCACGTGATCAGTGCATGATCAGTTACGTGATCAGTGCATGATCAGTCACGTGATCAGTGCATGATAGCTACGTGATCAGTGCATGATCAGCCACGTGATCAGTGCATGATAGCCACGTGATCAGTGCATGATCAGTCACGTGATCAGTGCATGATCAGCCACGTGATCAGTGCATGATCAGCCACGTGATCAGTGCATGATCAGTCACGTGATCAGTGCATGATAGCCACGTGATCAGTGCATGATCAGCCACGTGATCAGTGCATGATAGCCACGTGATCAGTGCATGATCAGCCACGTGATCAGTGCATGATCAGTCACGTGATCAGTGCATGATCAGCCACGTGATCAGTGCATGATAGCCACGTGATCAGTGCATGATCAGTCACGTGATCAGTGCATGATCAGCCACGTGATCAGTGCATGATCAGCCACGTGATCAGTGCATGATCAGCCACGTGATCAGTGCATGATCAGTCACGTGATCAGTGCATGATCAGCCACGTGATCAGTGCATGATCAGTCACGTGATCAGTGCATGATCAGCCACGTGATCAGTGCATGATCAGCCACGTGATCAGTATGATCAGCCACGTGATCAGTGCATGATAGCCACGTGATCAGTGCATGATCAGTCACGTGATCAGTGCATGATCAGCCACGTGATCAGTGCATGATCAGCCACGTGATCAGTGCATGATAGCCACGTGATCAGTGCATGATCAGCCACGTGATCAGTGCATGATCAGCCACGTGATCAGTATGATCAGTCACGTGATCAGTGCATGATCAGCCACGTGATCAGTGCATGATAGCCACGTGATCAGTGCATGATCAGTCACGTGATCAGTGCATGATCAGCCACGTGATCAGTGCATGATCAGCACGTGATCAGTATGATCAGCCACGTGATCAGTGCATGATAGCCACGTGATCAGTGCATGATCAGTCACGTGATCAGTGCATGATCAGTCACGTGATCAGTGCATGATAGCTACGTGATCAGTGCATGATCAGCCACGTGATCAGTGCATGATAGCCACGTGATCAGTGCATGATCAGCCACGTGATCAGTGCATGATCAGTCACGTGATCAGTGCATGATCAGCCACGTGATCAGTGCATGATAGCCACGTGATCAGTGCATGATAGCCACGTGATCAGTGCATGATCAGTCACGTGATCAGTGCATGATCAGCCACGTGATCAGTGCATGATCAGTCACGTGATCAGTGCATGATCAGCCACGTGATCAGTGCATGATCAGCCACGTGATCAGTGCATGATCAGCCACGTGATCAGTGCATGATAGCCACGTGATCAGTGCATGATCAGTCACGTGATCAGTGCATGATCAGCCACGTGATCAGTGCATGATAGCCACGTGATCAGTGCATGATCAGCCACGTGATCAGTGCATGATCAGCCACGTGATCAGTGCATGATCAGTCACGTGATCAGTGCATGATCAGTCACGTGATCAGTGCATGATAGCCACGTGATCAGTGCATGATAGCCACGTGATCAGTGCATGATCAGTCACGTGATCAGTGCATGATCAGCCACGTGATCAGTGCATGATCAGCCACGTGATCAGTATGATCAGCCACGTGATCAGTGCATGATAGCCACGTGATCAGTGCATGATCAGTCACGTGATCAGTGCATGATCAGCCACGTGATCAGTGCATGATCAGCCACGTGATCAGTGCATGATAGCCACGTGATCAGTGCATGATCAGTCACGTGATCAGTGCATGATCAGCCACGTGATCAGTGCATGATCAGCCACGTGATCAGTATGATCAGTCACGTGATCAGTGCATGATAGCCACGTGATCAGTGCATGATCAGTCACGTGATCAGTGCATGATCAGTCACGTGATCAGTGCATGATAGCACGTGATCAGTGCATGATCAGCCACGTGATCAGTGCATGATCAGCCACGTGATCAGTGCATGATCAGTCACGTGATCAGTGCATGATCAGTCACGTGATCAGTGCATGATCAGCCACGTGATCAGTGCATGATCAGTCATGTATCAGTGCATGATAGCCCGTGATCAGTGCATGATCAGCCACGTGATCAGTGCATGATCAGCCACGTGATCAGTGCATGATAGCCACGTGATCAGTGCATGATCAGTCACGTGATCAGTGCATGATCAGCCACGTGATCAGTGCATGATCAGCCACGTGATCAGTGCATGACAATCACGTGATCAGTGCATGATCAGCACGTGATCAGTGCATGATAGCCACGTGATCAGTGCATGATCAGTCACGTGATCAGTGTATGATCAGCCACGTGAACAGTGCATGCTCAGTCACGTGATCAGGGCCTGCTGAGCTGCGTGATTACTGTCTGCTCATCTGCTTGACAATTGCCAGCTGAGCTGCACGATTCCTGCCTGTCATCTGCTTGACAATTGCCACCTGTGCTGCATAATTCCTGCCTGCTCATCTGCTTGATTATTGCCAGCTGAGCAGCATGATTTCTCAGAGCTGAGTTCCATGATTATAGCCTGCTGACTGATTCCTGCCTACTCAGCTCTTTGTTCATTGCCTCCAGAGGCACATGATCAGTGTATGATACCAAACATGATCAGCACATGATCAGTCACATGATCAGTGCATGATAAGCCACGTGATCAGTGCATGATCAGTCACGTGATCAGTGCATGATCAGTCACGTGATCAGTGCATGATCAGCCACGTGATCAGTGCATGATCAGACACGTGATCAGTGTATGATCAGCCACGTGATCAGTGCATGATATCCACGTGATCAGTGCATGATCAGTCACGTGATCAGTGTATGATCAGCCACGTGATCAGTGCATGCTCAGTCACGTGATCAGGGCCTGCTGAGCTGCGTGATTCCTGTCTGCTCATCTGCTTGACAATTGCCAGCTGAGCTGCATGATTCCTGCCTGTCATCTGCTTGACAATTGCCAGCTGTGCTGTGTAATTCCTGCCTGCTCAGCTGCTTGATTATTGCCAGCTGAGCAGCATGATTCCTCACAGCTGAGTTCCATGATTATTGCCTGCTGACTGTTTGATTCGTGCCTACTCAGCTCTTTGTTTATTGCCTCCAGAGGCACATGATCAGTGTATGATAGCAAACATGATCAGCGCATGATCAGTCACATGATCAGCGCCATTAAGTCACGTGATCAGTGCATGATAGTCATGTGATCAGTCCATGATCAGTCACGGTATCAGTGCATGATCAGCCACGTGATCAGTGCATGATACCACGTGATCAGTGCATGATCAGCCACGTGATCAGTGCATGATAGCTACGTGATCAGTGCATGATCAGTCACGTGATCAGTGCATGATCAGGCACGTGATCAGTGCATGATCAGCCACGTGATCAGTGCATGATAGCCACGTGATCAGTGCATGATCAGTCACGTGATGGGTGCATGATCAGTCACGTGACTGGTACATGGTAGCTACGTGATCAGTGCATGATCAGCCACGTGATCAGTGCATGATAGCCACGTGATCAGTGCATGATCAGTCACGTGATCAGTGCATGATCAGTCACGTGATCAGTGCATGATCAGCCACGTGATCAGTGCATGATAGCCACGTGATCAGTGCATGATCAGTTACGTGAGCAGTGTATGATCAGCCACGTGATCAGTGCATGATCAGACACGTGAACAGTGTATGATCAGCCACGTGATCAGTGCATGATATCCAAGTGATCAGTGCATGATCAATCACGTGATCAGTGTATGATCAGCCACGTGAACAGTGCATGCTCAGTCACGTGATCAGGGCCTGCTGAGCTGCGTGATTACTGTCTGCTCATCTGCTTGACAATTGCCAGCTGAGCTGCACGATTCCTGCCTGTCATCTGCTTGACAATTGCCAGCTGTGCTGCGTAATTCCTGCCTGCTCAGCTGCTTGATTATTGCCAGCTGAGCAGCATGATTCCTCACAGCTGAGTTCCATGATTATTGCCTGCTGACTGTTTGATTCGTGCCTACTCAGCTCTTTGTTTATTGCCTCCAGAGGCACATGATCAGTGTATGATAGCAAACATGATCAGTGCATGATCAGCCATTAAGTCACGTGATCACTACATGATAGTCATGTGATCAGTCCATGCTCAGTCACGGTATCAGTGCATGATCAGCCACGTGATCAGTGCATGATCTGTCACGTGATTAGTGTATGATCATCCACGTGATCAGTGCATGGGCAGTCATGTGATCAGTGCATGATTAGACGTGATCAGTGCATGATCAGTCTCGTGATCAGTGCATGATAGCCACGTGATCAGTGCATGATCAGTCACCTGATGGGTGTATGATCATTCACGTGACCAGTACATGGTAGCTACATGATCAGTGCATGATCAGCCACGTGATCAGTGCATGATAGCCACGTGATCAGTGCATGATCAGTCACGTGATCAGTGCATGATCAGTCACGTGATCAGTGCATGATCAGCCACGTGATCAGTGCATGATCAATTACGTGATCAGTGCATGATCAGTCACGTGATCAGTGCATGATAGCTGCGTGATCAGTGCATGATCAGCCACGTGATCAGTGCATGATAGCCACGTGATCAGTGCATGATCAGTCACGTGATCAGTGCATGATCAGTCACGTGATCAGTGCATGATCAGCCACGTGATCAGTGCATGATCAATTACGTGATCAGTGCATGATCAGTCACGTGATCAGTACATGGTAGCTACGTGATCATTGCATGATCAGCCAGTGATCAGTGCATGATAGCCACGTGATCAGTGCATGATCAGTCACGTGATCAGTGCATGATCAGTCACGTGATCAGTGCATGATCAATTACGTGATCAGTGCATGATCAGTCACGTGATCAGTGCATGATAGCTACGTGATCATTGCATGATCAGCCACGTGATCAGTGCATGATAGCCACGTGATCAGTGCATGATAGCCACGTGATCAGTGCATGATCAGTCACGTGATCAGTGCATGATCAGCCACGTGATCAGTGCATGATATCCACGTGATCAGTGCATGATAGCCACGTGATCAGTGCATGATAGCCACGTGATCAGTGCATGATCAGTCACGTGATAGTGTGTGATCAGCCACGTGATCAGTGCATGATCAGTCACGTGATCAGTGCATGATCAATCACGTGATCAGTGCATGATCAGCCACGTGATCAGTGCATGATTGCTACGTGATCAGTGCATGATCAGCCACGTGATCAGTGCATGATAGCCACGTGATCAGTGCATGATAGCCACGTGATCAGTGCATGATCAGTCACGTGATCAGTGCATGATCAGTCACGTGATCAGTGCATGATCAGTCACTGATCAGTGCATGATCATTTACGTGATCAGTGCATGATCAGTCACGTGATCAGTGCATGGTAGCTACGTGATCAGTGCATGATCAGCCACGTGATCAGTGCATGATAGCCACGTGATCAGTGCATGATCAGTCACGTGATCAGTGTATGATCAGCCACGTGATCAGTGCATGATGCCACGTGATCAGTGCATGATCAGTCACGTGACAGTGTGTGATCAGCCACGTGATCAGTGCATGATCAGCCACGTGATCAGTGCATGATAGCCACGTGATCAGTGCATGATCAGTCACGTGATCAGTGCATGATCAGCCACGTGATCAGTGCATGATCAGACACGTGATCAGCCATGATCAGCCACGTGATCAGTGCATGATAGCCACGTGATCAGTGCATGATCAGTCACGTGATCAGTGCATGATCAGTCACGTGATCAGTGCATGATCAGTCACGTGATCAGTGCATGATCAGTCACGTGATCAGTACATGATAGCTACGTGATCAGTGCATGATCAGCCACGTGATCAGTGCATGATAGCCACGTGATCAGTGCATGATCAGTCACGTGATCAGTATGATCAGCCACGTGATCAGTGCATGATAGCCACGTGATCAGTGCATGATCAGTCACGTGATCAGTGCATGATCAGTCACGTGATCAGTGCATGATCAGCCACGTGATCAGTGCATGATCAGTTACGTGATCAGTGCATGATCAGTCACGTGATCAGTGCATGATAGCACGTGATCAGTGCATGATCAGCCACGTGATCAGTGCATGATAGCCACGTGATCAGTGCATGATCAGCCACGTGATCAGTGCATGATCAGTCACGTGATCAGTGCATGATCAGCCACGTGATCAGTGCATGATCAGCCACGTGATCAGTGCATGATCAGCCACGTGATCAGTGCATGATCAGCCACGTGATCAGTGCATGATCAGTCACGTGATCAGTGTATGATCAGCCACGTGAACAGTGCATGCTCAGTCACGTGATCAGGGCCTGCTGAGCTGCGTGATTACTGTCTGCTCATCTGCTTGACAATTGCCAGCTGAGCTGCATGATTCCTGCCTGTCATCTGCTTGACAATTGCCAGCTGTGCTGCGTAATTCCTGCCTGCTCAGCTGCTTGATTATTGCCAGCTGAGCAGCATGATTCCTCACAGCTGAGTTCCATGATTATTGCCTGCTGACTGTTTGATTCGTGCCTACTCAGCTCTTTGTTTATTGCCTCCAGAGGCACATGATCAGTGTATGATAGCAAACATGATCAGCGCATGATCAGTCACATGATCAGCGCCATTAAGTCACGTGATCACTACATGATAGTCATGTGATCAG
Source organism: Bos javanicus (assembly GCF_032452875.1). Taxonomy (NCBI): domain Eukaryota; kingdom Metazoa; phylum Chordata; class Mammalia; order Artiodactyla; family Bovidae; genus Bos; species Bos javanicus. The sequence goes on from NW_026893840.1 coordinate 119,012, forward strand.
TCCATGCTCAGTCACGGTATCAGTGCATGATCAGCCACGTGATCAGTGCATGATAGCCACGTGATCAGTGCATGATAGCCACGTGATCAGTGCATGATCAGCCACGTGATCAGTGCATGATAGCTACGTGATCAGTGCATGATCAGTCACGTGATCAGTGCATGACAGGCACGTGATCAGTGCATGATCAGCCACGTGATCAGTGCATGATAGCCACGTGATCAGTGCATGATCAGTCACGTGATCAGTGCATGATCAGTCACGTGACCAGTACATGGTAGCTACGTGATCAGTGCATGATCAGCCACGTGATCAGTGCATGATAGCCACGTGATCAGTGCATGATCAGCCACGTGATCAGTGCATGATCAGTCACGTGATCAGTGCATGATCAGCCACGTGATCAGTGCATGATCAATTACGTGATCAGTGCATGATCAGTCACGTGATCAGTGCATGGTAGCTACGTGATCAGTGCATGATCAGCCACGTGATCAGTGCATGATAGCCACGTGATCAGTGCATGATCAGTCACGTGATCAGTGCATGATCAGCCACGTGATCAGTGCATGATCAGTCACGTGATCAGTGCATGATCAGTCACGTGACCAGTGCATGGTAGCTACGTGATCAGTGCATGATCAGCCACGTGATCAGTGCATGATAGCCACGTGATCAGTGCATGATCAGCCACGTGATCAGTGCATGATCAGTCACGTGATCAGTGCATGATCAGCCACGTGATCAGTGCATGATCAGCCACGTGATCAGTATGATCAGCCACGTGATCAGTGCATGATAGCCACGTGATCAGTGCATGATCAGTCACGTGATCAGTGCATGATCAGTCACGTGATCAGTGCATGATAGCCACGTGATCAGTGCATGATAGCCACGTGATCAGTGCATGATCAGTCACGTGATCAGTGCATGATCAGCCACGTGATCAGTGCATGATCAGCCACGTGATCAGTGCATGATAGCCACGTGATCAGTGCATGATCAGTCACGTGATCAGTGCATGATCAGCCACGTGATCAGTGCATGATCAGTCACGTGATCAGTGCATGATCAGCCACGTGATCAGTGCATGATCAGTCACGTGATCAGTGCATGATCAGCCACGTGATCAGTGCATGATCAGTCACGTGATCAGTGCATGATCAGCCACGTGATCAGTGCATGATAGCCACGTGATCAGTGCATGATAGCCACGTGATCAGTGCATGATCAGTCACGTGATCAGTGCATGATCAGCCACGTGATCAGTGCATGATCAGTCACGTGATCAGTGCATGATCAGCCACGTGATCAGTGCATGATCAGTCACGTGATCAGTATGATCAGCCACGTGATCAGTGCATGATAGCCACGTGATCAGTGCATGATCAGTCACGTGATCAGTGCATGATCAGCCACGTGATCAGTGCATGATCAGCCACGTGATCAGTGCATGATCAGCCACGTGATCAGTGCATGATCAGCCACGTGATCAGTGCATGATCAGCCGTGATCAGTATGATCAGTCACGTGATCAGTGCATGATAGCCACGTGATCAGTGCATGATAGCCACGTGATCAGTGCATGATCAGTCACGTGATCAGTGCATGATCAGCCACGTGATCAGTGCATGATCAGCACGTGATCAGTATGATCAGCCACGTGATCAGTGCATGATAGCCACGTGATCAGTGCATGATCAGTCACGTGATCAGTGCATGATCAGTCACGTGATCAGTGCATGATAGCTACGTGATCAGTGCATGATCAGCCACGTGATCAGTGCATGATAGCCACGTGATCAGTGCATGATCAGCCACGTGATCAGTGCATGATCAGTCACGTGATCAGTGCATGATCAGCCACGTGATCAGTGCATGATAGCCACGTGATCAGTGCATGATAGCCACGTGATCAGTGCATGATCAGTCACGTGATCAGTGCATGATCAGCCACGTGATCAGTGCATGATCAGTCACGTGATCAGTGCATGATCAGCCACGTGATCAGTGCATGATCAGTCACGTGATCAGTGCATGATCAGCCACGTGATCAGTGCATGATCAGCCACGTGATCAGTGCATGATCAGCCACGTGATCAGTGCATGATCAGTCACGTGATCAGTGCATGATCAGCCACGTGATCAGTGCATGATAGCCACGTGATCAGTGCATGATCAGCCACGTGATCAGTGCATGATCAGCCACGTGATCAGTGCATGATCAGTCACGTGATCAGTATGATCAGTCACGTGATCAGTGCATGATAGCCACGTGATCAGTGCATGATAGCCACGTGATCAGTGCATGATCAGTCACGTGATCAGTGCATGATCAGCCACGTGATCAGTGCATGATCAGCCACGTGATCAGTATGATCAGCCACGTGATCAGTGCATGATAGCCACGTGATCAGTGCATGATCAGTCACGTGATCAGTGCATGATCAGCCACGTGATCAGTGCATGATCAGCCACGTGATCAGTGCATGATAGCCACGTGATCAGTGCATGATCAGTCACGTGATCAGTGCATGATCAGCCACGTGATCAGTGCATGATCAGCACGTGATCAGTATGATCAGTCACGTGATCAGTGCATGATAGCCACGTGATCAGTGCATGATCAGTCACGTGATCAGTGCATGATCAGTCACGTGATCAGTGCATGATAGTTACGTGATCAGTGCATGATCAGCCACGTGATCAGTGCATGATCAGCCACGTGATCAGTGCATGATCAGTCACGTGATCAGTGCATGATCAGTCACGTGATCAGTGCATGATCAGCCACGTGATCAGTGCATGATCAGTCATGTATCAGTGCATGATAGCCCGTGATCAGTGCATGATCAGCCACGTGATCAGTGCATGATCAGCCACGTGATCAGTGCATGATAGCCACGTGATCAGTGCATGATCAGTCACGTGATCAGTGCATGATCAGCCACGTGATCAGTGCATGATAGCCACGTGATCAGTGCATGACAATTACGTGATCAGTGCATGATCAGTCACGTGATCAGTGCATGATAGCCACGTGATCAGTGCATGATCAGTCACGTGATCAGTGTGTGATCAGCCACGTGAACAGTGCATGCTCAGTCACGTGATCAGGGCCTGCTGAGCTGCGTGATTACTGTCTGCTCATCTGCTTGACAATTGCCAGCTGAGCTGCACGATTCCTGCCTGTCATCTGCTTGACAATTGCCACCTGTGCTGCATAATTCCTGCCTGCTCATCTACTTGATTATTGCCAGCTGAGCAGCATGATTTCTCAGAGCTGAGTTCCATGATTATAGCCTGCTGACTGATTCCTGCCTACTCAGCTCTTTGTTCATTGCCTCCAGAGGCACATGATCAGTGTATGACACCAAACATGATCAGCACATGATCAGTCACATGATCAGTGCATGATAAGCCACGTGATCAGTGCATGATCAGTCACGTGATCAGTGCATGATCAGTCACGTGATCAGTGCATGATCAGCCACGTGATCAGTGCATGATCAGACACGTGAACAGTGTATGATCAGCCACGTGATCAGTGCATGATATCCAAGTGATCAGTGCATGATCAGTCACGTGATCAGTGTATGATCAGCCACGTGAACAGTGCATGCTCAGTCACGTGATCAGGGCCTGCTGAGCTGCGTGATTCCTGTCTGCTCATCTGCTTGACAATTGCCAGCTGAGCTGCATGATTCCTGCCTGTCATCTGCTTGACAATTGCCAGCTGTGCTGTGTAATTCCTGCCTGCTCAGCTGCTTGATTATTGCCAGCTGAGCAGCATGATTCCTCACAGCTGAGTTCCATGATTATTGCCTGCTGACTGTTTGATTCGTGCCTACTCAGCTCTTTGTTTATTGCCTCCAGAGGCACATGATCAGTGTATGATAGCAAACATGATCAGTGCATGATCAGTCACATGATCAGCGCCATTAAGTCACGTGATCACTACATGATAGTCATGTGATCAGTCCATGCTCAGTCACGGTATCAGTGCATGATCAGCCACGTGATCAGTGCATGATACCACGTGATCAGTGCATGATCAGCCACGTGATCAGTGCATGATAGCTAGTGATCAGTGCATGATCAGTCACGTGATCAGTGCATGATCAGGCACGTGATCAGTGCATGATCAGCCACGTGATCAGTGCATGATAGCCACGTGATCAGTGCATGATCAGTCACGTGATGGGTGCATGATCAGTCACGTGACAGTACATGGTAGCTACGTGATCAGTGCATGATCAGCCACGTGATCAGTGCATGATAGCCACGTGATCAGTGCATGATCAGTCACGTGATCAGTGCATGATCAGTCACGTGATCAGTGCATGATCAGCCACGTGATCAGTGCATGATCAGCCACGTGATCAGTGCATGATCAGTCACGTGATCAGTGTATGATCAGCCACGTGATCAGTGCATGATATCCACGTGATCAGTGCATGATCAATCACGTGATCAGTGTATGATCAGCCACGTGAACAGTGCATGCTCAGTCACGTGATCAGGGCCTGCTGAGCTGCGTGATTACTGTCTGCTCATCTGCTTGACAATTGCCAGCTGAGCTGCACGATTCCTGCCTGTCATCTGCTTGACAATTGCCAGCTGTGCTGCGTAATTCCTGCCTGCTCAGCTGCTTGATTATTGCCAGCTGAGCAGCATGATTCCTCACAGCTGAGTTCCATGATTATTGCCTGCTGACTGTTTGATTCGTGCCTACTCAGCTCTTTGTTTATTGCCTCCAGAGGCACATGATCAGTGTATGATAGCAAACATGATCAGTGCATGATCAGAGCCATTAAGTCACGTGATCACTACATGATAGTCATGTGATCAGTCCATGCTCAGTCACGGTATCAGTGCATGATCAGCCACGTGATCAGTGCATGATCTGTCACGTGATTAGTGTATGATCATCCACGTGATCAGTGCATGGGCAGTCATGTGATCAGTGCATGATTAGACGTGATCAGTGCATGATCAGTCTCGTGATCAGTGCATGATAGCCACGTGATCAGTGCATGATCAGTCACCTGATGGGTGTATGATCATTCACGTGACCAGTACATGGTAGCTACATGATCAGTGCATGATCAGCCACGTGATCAGTGCATGATAGCCACGTGATCAGTGCATGATCAGCCACGTGATCAGTGCATGATCAGTCACGTGATCAGTGCATGATCAGCCACGTGATCAGTGCATGATCAATTACGTGATCAGTGCATGATCAGTCACGTGATCAGTGCATGATAACTGCGTGATCAGTGCATGATCAGCCACGTGATCAGTGCATGATAGCCACGTGATCAGTGCATGATCAGTCACGTGATCAGTGCATGATCAGTCACGTGATCAGTGCATGATCAGCCACGTGATCAGTGCATGATCAATTACGTGATCAGTGCATGATCAGTCACGTGATCAGTGCATGGTAGCTACGTGATCAGTGCATGATCAGCCAGTGATCAGTGCATGATAGCCACGTGATCAGTGCATGATCAGTCACGTGATCAGTGCATGATCAGTCACGTGATCAGTGCATGATCAATTACGTGATCAGTGCATGATCAGTCACGTGACCAGTGCATGGTAGCTACGTGATCAGTGCATGATCAGCCACGTGATCAGTGCATGATAGCCACGTGATCAGTGCATGATAGCCACGTGATCAGTGCATGATCAGTCACGTGATCGTGCATGATCAGCCACGTGATCAGTGCATGATATCCACGTGATCAGTGCATGATAGCCACGTGATCAGTGCATGATAGCCACGTGATCAGTGCATGATCAGTCACGTGATCAGTGCATGATCAGCCACGTGATCAGTGCATGATCAGTCACGTGATCAGTGCATGATCAATTACGTGATCAGTGCATGATCAGCCACGTGATCAGTGCATGGTTGCTACGTGATCAGTGCATGATCAGCCACGTGATCAGTGCATGATAGCCACGTGATCAGTGCATGATAGCCACGTGATCAGTGCATGATCAGTCACGTGATCAGTGCATGATCAGTCACGTGATCAGTGCATGATCAGTCACTGATCAGTGCATGATCATTTACGTGATCAGTGCATGATCAGTCACGTGATCAGTGCATGGTAGCTACGTGATCATTGCATGATCAGCCACGTGATCAGTGCATGATAGCCACGTGATCAGTGCATGATCAGTCACGTGATCAGTGCATGATCAGCCACGTGATCAGTGCATGAGTGCCACGTGATCAGTGCATGATCAGTCACGTGATCAGTGCATGATCAGCCACGTGATCAGTGCATGATCAGCCACGTGATCAGTGCATGATAGCCACGTGATCAGTGCATGATCAGTTACGTGATCAGTGCATGATCAGCCACGTGATCAGTGCATGATCAGTCACGTGATCAGCATGATCAGCCACGTGATCAGTGCATGATAGCCACGTGATCAGTGCATGATCAGTCACGTGATCAGTGCATGATCAGTCACGTGATCAGTGCATGATCAGTCACGTGATCAGTGCATGATCAGTCACGTGATCAGTGCATGATAGCCACGTGATCAGTGCATGATCAGCCACGTGATCAGTGCATGATAGCCACGTGATCAGTGCATGATCAGTCACGTGATCAGTGCATGATCAGCCACGTGATCAGTGCATGATAGCCACGTGATCAGTGCATGATCAGCCACGTGATCAGTGCATGATCAGCCACGTGAACAGTGCATGCTCAGTCACGTGATCAGGGCCTGCTGAGCTGCGTGATTACTGTCTGCTCATCTGCTTGACAATTGCCAGCTGAGCTGCATGATTCCTGCCTGTCATCTGCTTGACAATTGCCAGCTGTGCTGCGTAATTCCTGCCTGCTCAGCTGCTTGATTATTGCCAGCTGAGCAGCATGATTCCTCACAGCTGAGTTCCATGATTATTGCCTGCTGACTGTTTGATTCGTGCCTACTCAGCTCTTTGTTTATTGCCTCCAGAGGCACATGATCAGTGTATGATAGCAAACATGATCAGCGCATGATCAGTCACATGATCAGCGCCATTAAGTCACGTGATCACTACATGATAGTCATGTGATCAGTCCATGCTCAGTCACGGTATCAGTGCATGATCAGCCACGTGATCAGTGCATGATAGCCACGTGATCAGTGCATGATAGCCACGTGATCAGTGCATGATCAGCCACGTGATCAGTGCATGATAGCTACGTGATCAGTGCATGATCAGTCACGTGATCAGTGCATGACAGGCACGTGATCAGTGCATGATCAGCCACGTGATCAGTGCATGATAGCCACGTGATCAGTGCATGATCAGTCACGTGATCAGTGCATGATCAGTCACGTGACCAGTACATGGTAGCTACGTGATCAGTGCATGATCAGCCACGTGATCAGTGCATGATAGCCACGTGATCAGTGCATGATCAGCCACGTGATCAGTGCATGATCAGTCACGTGATCAGTGCATGATCAGCCACGTGATCAGTGCATGATCAATTACGTGATCAGTGCATGATCAGTCACGTGACCAGTACATGGTAGCTACGTGATCAGTGCATGATCAGCCACGTGATCAGTGCATGATAGCCACGTGATCAGTGCATGATCAGTCACGTGATCAGTGCATGATCAGTCACGTGATCAGTGCATGATCAATTACGTGATCAGTGCATGATCAGTCACGTGATCAGTGCATGGTAGCTACGTGATCAGTGCATGATCAGCCACGTGATCAGTGCATGATAGCCACGTGATCAGTGCATGATAGCCACGTGATCAGTGCATGATCAGTCACGTGATCAGTGCATGATCAGCCACGTGATCAGTGCATGATCAGCACGTGATCAGTATGATCAGCCACGTGATCAGTGCATGATAGCCACGTGATCAGTGCATGATCAGTCACGTGATCAGTGCATGATCAGTCACGTGATCAGTGCATGATAGCCACGTGATCAGTGCATGATAGCCACGTGATCAGTGCATGATAGCCACGTGATCAGTGCATGATCAGTCACGTGATCAGTGCATGATCAGCCACGTGATCAGTGCATGATAGCCACGTGATCAGTGCATGATCAGTCACGTGATCAGTGCATGATCAGCCACGTGATCAGTGCATGATAGCCACGTGATCAGTGCATGATCAGCCACGTGATCAGTGCATGATCAGTCACGTGATCAGTGCATGATCAGCCACGTGATCAGTGCATGATCAGTCACGTGATCAGTGCATGATCAGCCACGTGATCAGTGCATGATCAGGCACGTGATCAGTATGATCAGCCACGTGATCAGTGCATGATAGCCACGTGATCAGTGCATGATCAGTCACGTGATCAGTGCATGATCAGCCACGTGATCAGTGCATGATAGCCACGTGATCAGTGCATGATAGCCACGTGATCAGTGCATGATCAGCCACGTGATCAGTGCATGATCAGTCACGTGATCAGTATGATCAGTCACGTGATCAGTGCATGATAGCCACGTGATCAGTGCATGATAGCCACGTGATCAGTGCATGATCAGTCACGTGATCAGTGCATGATCAGCCACGTGATCAGTGCATGATCAGCCACGTGATCAGTATGATCAGCCACGTGATCAGTGCATGATAGCCACGTGATCAGTGCATGATCAGTCACGTGATCAGTGCATGATCAGCCACGTGATCAGTGCATGATCAGCCACGTGATCAGTGCATGATAGCCACGTGATCAGTGCATGATCAGTCACGTGATCAGTGCATGATCAGTCACGTGATCAGTGCATGATCAGGCACGTGATCAGTGCATGATCAGCCACGTGATCAGTGCATGATAGCCACGTGATCAGTGCATGATCAGTCACGTGATCAGTGCATGATCAGTCACGTGATCAGTGCATGATAGTCACGTGATCAGTGCATGATCAGCCACGTGATCAGTGCATGATCAGCCACGTGATCAGTGCATGATCAGTCACGTGATCAGTGCATGATCAGTCACGTGATCAGTGCATGATCATCCACGTGATCAGTGCATGATCAGTCATGTGTCAGTGCATGATAGCCCGTGATCAGTGCATGATCAGTCCCGTGATCAGTGCATGATCAGCCACGTGATCAGTGCATGATAGCCACGTGATCAGTGCATGATCAGTCACGTGATCAGTGCATGATCAGCCACGTGATCAGTGCATGATAGCCACGTGATCAGTGCATACAATTACGTGATCAGTGCATGATCAGTCACGTGATCAGTGCATGATAGCCACGTGATCAGTGCATGATCAGTCACGTGATCAGTGTGTGATCAGCCACGTGAACAGTGCATGCTCAGTCACGTGATCAGGGCCTGCTGAGCTGCGTGATTACTGTCTGCTCATCTGCTTGACAATTGCCAGCTGAGCTGCACGATTCCTGCCTGTCATCTGCTTGACAATTGCCACCTGTGCTGCGTAATTCCTGCCTGCTCATCTACTTGATTATTGCCAGCTGAGCAGCATGATTTCTCAGAGCTGAGTTCCATGATTATAGCCTGCTGACTGATTCCTGCCTACTCAGCTCTTTGTTCATTGCCTCCAGAGGCACATGATCAGTGTATGACCAAACATGATCAGCACATGATCAGTCACATGATCAGTGCATGATAAGCCACGTGATCAGTGCATGATCAGTCACGTGATCAGTGCATGATCAGTCACGTGATCAGTGCATGATCAGCCACGTGATCAGTGCATGATCAGACACGTGATCAGTGTATGATCAGCCACGTGATCAGTGCATGATATCCACGTGATCAGTGCATGATCAATCACGTGATCAGTGTATGATCAGCCACGTGAACAGTGCATGCTCAGTCACGTGATCAGGGCCTGCTGAGCTGCGTGATTCCTGTCTGCTCATCTGCTTGACAATTGCCAGCTGAGCTGCATGATTCCTGCCTGTCATCTGCTTGACAATTGCCAGCTGTGCTGTGTAATTCCTGCCTGCTCAGCTGCTTGATTATTGCCAGCTGAGCAGCATGATTCCTCACAGCTGAGTTCCATGATTATTGCCTGCTGACTGTTTGATTCGTGCCTACTCAGCTCTTTGTTTATTGCCTCCAGAGGCACATGATCAGTGTATGATAGCAAACATGATCAGCGCATGATCAGTCACATGATCAGCGCCATTAAGTCACGTGATCAGTACATGATAGTCATGTGATCAGTCCATGCTCAGTCACGGTATCAGTGCATGATCAGCCACGTGATCAGTGCATGATAGCCACGTGATCAGTGCATGATCAGCCACGTGATCAGTGCATGATAGCTACGTGATCAGTGCATGATCAGTCACGTGATCAGTGCATGATCAGGCACGTGATCAGTGCATGATCAGCCACGTGATCAGTGCATGATAGCCACGTGATCAGTGCATGATCAGTCACGTGATGGGTGCATGATCAGTCACGTGACAGGTACATGGTAGCTACGTGATCAGTGCATGATCAGCCACGTGATCAGTGCATGATAGCCACGTGATCAGTGCATGATCAGTCACGTGATCAGTGCATGATCAGTCACGTGATCAGTGCATGATAGCCACGTGATCAGTGCATGATCAGCCACGTGATCAGTGCATGATCAGTCACGTGATCAGTGTATGAACAGCCACGTGATCAGTGCATGATATCCAAGTGATCAGTGCATGATCAATCACGTGATCAGTGTATGATCAGCCACGTGAACAGTGCATGCTCAGTCACGTGATCAGGGCCTGCTGAGCTGCGTGATTACTGTCTGCTCATCTGCTTGACAATTGCCAGCTGAGCTGCACGATTCCTGCCTGTCATCTGCTTGACAATTGCCAGCTGTGCTGCGTAATTCCTGCCTGCTCAGCTGCTTGATTATTGCCAGCTGAGCAGCATGATTCCTCACAGCTGAGTTCCATGATTATTGCCTGCTGACTGTTTGATTCGTGCCTACTCAGCTCTTTGTTTATTGCCTCCAGAGGCACATGATCAGTGTATGATAGCAAACATGATCAGTGCATGATCAGAGCCATTAAGTCACGTGATCACTACATGATAGTCATGTGATCAGTCCATGCTCAGTCACGGTATCAGTGCATGATCAGCCACGTGATCAGTGCATGATCTGTCACGTGATTAGTGTATGATCATCCACGTGATCAGTGCATGGGCAGTCATGTGATCAGTGCATGATTAGACGTGATCAGTGCATGATCAGTCTCGTGATCAGTGCATGATAGCCACGTGATCAGTGCATGATCAGTCACCTGATGGGTGTATGATCATTCACGTGACCAGTACATGGTAGCTACATGATCAGTGCATGATCAGCCACGTGATCAGTGCATGATAGCCACGTGATCAGTGCATGATCAGTCACGTGATCAGTGCATGATCAGTCACGTGATCAGTGCATGATCAGCCACGTGATCAGTGCATGATCAATTACGTGATCAGTGCATGATCAGTCACGTGATCAGTGCATGATAACTGCGTGATCAGTGCATGATCAGCCACGTGATCAGTGCATGATAGCCACGTGATCAGTGCATGATCAGTCACGTGATCAGTGCATGATCAGTCACGTGATCAGTGCATGATCAGCCACGTGATCAGTGCATGATCAATTACGTGATCAGTGCATGATCAGTCACGTGACCAGTACATGGTAGCTACGTGATCATTGCATGATCAGCCAGTGAGCAGTGCATGATAGCCACGTGATCAGTGCATGATCAGTCACGTGATCAGTGCATGATCAGTCACGTGATCAGTGCATGATCAGTTACGTGATCAGTGCATGATCAGTCACGTGATCAGTGCATGGTAGCTACGTGATCATTGCATGATCAGCCACGTGATCAGTGCATGATAGCCACGTGATCAGTGCATGATAGCCACGTGATCAGTGCATGATCAGTCACGTGATCAGTGCATGATCAGCCACGTGATCAGTGCATGATAGCCACGTGATCAGTGCATGATCAGCCACGTGATCAGTGCATGATAGCCACGTGATCAGTGCATGATCAGTCACGTGATCGTGTGATCAGCCACGTGATCAGTGCATGATCAGTCACGTGATCAGTGCATGATCAATTACGTGATCAGTGCATGATCAGCCACGTGATCAGTGCATGATAGCTACGTGATCAGTGCATGATCAGCCACGTGATCAGTGCATGATAGCCACGTGATCAGTGCATGATCAGCCACGTGATCAGTGCATGATCAGTCACGTGATCAGTGCATGATCAGTCACGTGATCAGTGCATGATCAGTCACTGATCAGTGCATGATCATTTACGTGATCAGTGCATGATCAGTCACGTGACCAGTATATGGTAGCTACGTGATCATTGCATGATCAGCCACGTGATCAGTGCATGATAGCCACGTGATCAGTGCATGATCAGTTACGTGATCAGTGTATGATCAGCCACGTGATCAGTGCATGATGCCACGTGATCAGTGCATGATCAGTCACGTGATCAGTGTGTGATCAGCCACGTGATCAGTGCATGATCAGCCACGTGATCAGTGCATGATAGCCACGTGATCAGTGCATGATCAGTCACGTGATCAGTGCATGATCAGCCACGTGATCAGTGCATGATCAGCCACGTGATCAGTGCATGATCAGCCACGTGATCAGTGCATGATAGCCACGTGATCAGTGCATGATCAGTCACGTGATCAGTGCATGATCAGTCACGTGATCAGTGCATGATCAGTCACGTGATCAGTGCATGATCAGTCACGTGATCAGTGCATGATAGCCACGTGATCAGTGCATGATCAGCCACGTGATCAGTGCATGATAGCCACGTGATCAGTGCATGATCAGTCACGTGATCAGTGCATGATCAGCCACGTGATCAGTGCATGATCAGCCACGTGATCAGTGCATGATCAGTCACGTGATCAGTGCATGATCAGCCACGTGATCAGTGCATGATCAGCCACGTGATCAGTGCATGATCAGCCACGTGATCAGTGCATGATAGCCACGTGATCAGTGCATGATCAGTCACGTGATCAGTGCATGATCAGCCACGTGATCAGTGCATGATCAGCCACGTGATCAGTGCATGATCAATTACGTGATCAGTGCATGATCAGTCACGTGACCAGTACATGGTAGCTACGTGATCAGTGCATGATCAGCCACGTGATCAGTGCATGATAGCCACGTGATCAGTGCATGATCAGTCACGTGATCAGTGCATGATCAGTCACGTGATCAGTGCATGATCAGCCACGTGATCAGTGCATGATCAGTCACGTGATCAGTGCATGATAGCCCGTGATCAGTGCATGATCAGTCACGTGATCAGTGCATGATCAGCCACGTGATCAGTGCATGATAGCCACGTGATCAGTGCATGATCAGTCACGTGATCAGTGCATGATCAGTCACGTGATCAGTGTGTGATCAGCCACGTGAACAGTGCATGCTCAGTCACGTGATCAGTGCATGCTGAGCTGCGTGATTACTGTCTGCTCATCTGCTTGACAATTGCCAGCTGTGCTGCGTAATTCCTGCCTGCTCAGCTGCTTGATTATTGCCAGCTGAGCAGCATGATTCCTCACAGCTGAGTTCCATGATTATTGCCTGCTGACTGTTTGATTCGTGCCTACTCAGCTCTTTGTTTATTGCCTCCAGAGGCACATGATCAGTGTATGATAGCAAACATGATCAGCGCATGATCAGTCACATGATCAGCGCCATTAAGTCACGTGATCACTACATGATAGTCATGTGATCAGTCCATGCTCAGTCACGGTATCAGTGCATGATCAGCCACGTGATCAGTGCATGATCAGTCATGTGATCAGTGCATGATAGCTGCGTGATCAGTGCATGATCAGCCACGTGATCAGTGCATGATAGCCACGTGATCAGTGCATGATCAGTCACGTGATCAGTGCATGATCAGTCACGTGATCAGTGCATGATAGCTACGTGATCAGTGCATGATCAGCCACGTGATCAGTGCATGATAGCCACGTGATCAGTGCATGATCAGTCACGTGATCAGTGCATGATCAGTCACGTGATCAGTGCATGATCAGCCACGTGATCAGTGCATGATCAGTCACGTGATCAGTGCATGATAGCCACGTGATCAGTGCATGATCAGTCACGTGATCAGTGTGATCAGCCACGTGATCAGTGCATGATAGCCACGTGATCAGTGCATGATAGCCACGTGATCAGTGCATGATCAGTCACGTGATCAGTGCATGATCAGTCACGTGATCAGTGCATGATCAGCCACGTGATCAGTGCATGATCAGCCACGTGATCAGTGCATGATCAATCACGTGATCAGTGCATGATCAGTCACGTGACCAGTACATGGTAGCTACGTGATCATTGCATGATCAGCCACGTGATCAGTGCATGATAGCCACGTGATCAGTGCATGATAGCCACGTGATCAGTGCATGATCAGTCATGTGATCGTGTGTGATCAGCCACGTGATCAGTGCATGATATCCACGTGATCAGTGCATGATAGCCACGTGATCAGTGCATGAGAGCCACGTGATCAGTGCATGATCAGTCACGTGATCATGTGTGATCAGCCACGTGATCAGTGCATGATCAATTACGTGATCAGTGCATGATCAGTCACGTGACCAGTACATGGTTGCTACGTGATCATTGCATGATCAGCCACGTGAGCAGAGCATGATAGCCACGTGATCAGTGCATGATCAGTCACGTGATCAGTACATGATCAGTCACGTGAACAGTGCATGATCATTTACGTGATCTGTGCATGATCAGTCACGTGACCAGTATATGGTAGCTACGTGATCATTCCATGACGAGCCACGTGAGCAGTGCATGATAGCCACGTGATGTGTGCATGATCAGTTACGTGAGCAGAGTATGATCAGCCACGTGATCAGTGCATGAGTGCCACGTGATCAGTGCATGATATGTCACGTGACAGGTGTGTGATCAGCCACGTGAACAGTGCATGTTCAGCCACGTGATCAGTGCATGATAGCCACGTGATCAGTGCATGATCAGTTACGTGAGCAGTGTATGATCAGCCACGTGATCAGTGCATGGTCAGACACGTGAACAGTGTATGATCAGCCACGTGATCAGTGCATGATATCCAAGTGATCAGTGCATGATCATCACGTGATCAGTGTATGATCAGCCACGTGAACAGTGCATGCTCAGTCACGTGATCAGGGCCTGCTGAGCTGCGTGATTACTGTCTGCTCATCTGCTTGACAATTGCCAGCTGAGCTGCACGATTCCTGCCTGTCATCTGCTTGACAATTGCCAGCTGTGCTGCGTAATTCCTGCCTGCTCAGCTGCTTGATTATTGCCAGCTGAGCAGCATGATTCCTCACAGCTGAGTTCCATGATTATTGCCTGCTGACTGTTTGATTCGTGCCTACTCAGCTCTTTGTTTATTGCCTCCAGAGGCACATGATCAGTGTATGATAGCAAACATGATCAGCGCATGATCAGTCACATGATCAGCGCCATTAAGTCACGTGATCACTACATGATAGTCATGTGATCAGTCCATGCTCAGTCACGGTATCAGTGCATGATCAGCCACGTGATCAGTGCATGATCAGCCAGGTGATCAGTTCATGATAGCCATGTGATCAGTGCATGATTAGTCACGTGATCAGTGCATGATCAGTCAGGTGATCAGTGCATGATCAGCCACGTGATCAGTGCATGATCAGTCACCTGATGGGTGTATGATCAGTCACGTGACCTGTACATGGTAGCTACATGATCATTGCATGATCAGCCACGTGAGTAGTGCATGATAGCCACGTGATCAGTGCATGATCAGTCACGTGATCAGTGCATGATCAGTCACGTGATCAGTGCATGATAGTCACGTGATCAGTGCATGATCAGCCACGTGATCAGTGCATGATCAGTCACGTGATCAGTGCATGATAGCTACGTGATCAGTGCATGATCAGCCACGTGATCAGTGCATGATAGCCACGTGATCAGTGCATGATCAGTCACATGATCAGTGCATGATCATCCACGTGATCAGTGCATGATCAGTCACGTGATCAGTGCATGATATAGACGTGATCAGTGCATGATCAGTCACGTGATCAGTGCATGATCAGCCACGTGATCAGTGCATGATAGCCAGTGATCAGTGCATGATAGCCAGTGATCAGTGCATGATCAGTCACGTGATCAGTGCATGATCAGCCACGTGATCAGTGCATGATAGCCACGTGATCAGTGCATGATCAGCCACGTGATCAGTGCATGATCAGTCACGTGATCAGTGCATGATCAGCCACGTGATCAGTGCATGATCAGACACGTGATCAGTGCATGATCAGCCACGTGATCAGTGCATGATAGCCACGTGATCAGTGCATGATCAGTTACGTGATCAGTGTATGATCAGCCACGTGATCAGTGCATGATAGCCACGTGATCAGTGCATGATCAGTCACGTGATCAGTGTATGATCAGCCACGTGAACAGTGCATGCTCAGTCACGTGATCTGGGCCTGCTGAGCTGCGTGATTACTGTCTGCTCATCTGCTTGACAATTGCCAGCTGAGCTGCACGATTCCTGCCTGTCATCTGCTTGACAATTGCCAGCTGTGCTGCGTAATTCCTGCCTGCTCAGCTGCTTGATTATTGCCAGCTGAGCAGCATGATTCCTCACACCTGAGTTCCATGATTATTGCCTGCTGACTGTTTGATTCGTGCCTACTCAGCTCTTTGTTTATTGCCTCCAGAGGCACATGATCAGTGTATGATAGCAAACATGATCAGCGCATGATCAGTCACATGATCAGCGCCATTAAGTCACGTGATCACTACATGATAGTCATGTGATCAGTCCATGCTCAGTCACGGTATCAGTGCATGATCAGCCACGTGATCAGTGCATGATCAGCCACGTGATCAGTGCATGATAGCCACGTGATCAGTGCATGATCAGTCACGTGATCAGTGCATGATCAGGCACGTGATCAGTGCATGATCAGCCACGTGATCAGTGCATGATAGCCACGTGATCAGTGCATGATCAGTCACCTGATGGGTGTATGATCAGTCACGTGACCAGTACATGGTAGCTACATGATCATTGCATGATCAGCCACGTGAGTAGTGCATGATAGCCACGTGATCAGTGCATGATCAGTCACGTGATCAGTGCATGATCAGTCACGTGATCAGTGCATGATCAGTCACGTGATCAGTGCATGATCAGCCACGTGATCAGTGCATGATCAGTCACGTGATCAGTGCATGATCATCACGTGATCAGTGCATGATCAGTCACGTGATCAGTGCATGATATAGACGTGATCAGTGCATGATCAGTCACGTGATCAGTGCATGATAGCCACGTGATCAGTGCATGATCAGTCACGTGATCAGTGCATGATCAGTCACGTGATCAGTGCATGATAGCTACATGATCAGTGCATGATCAGCCACGTGATCAGTGCATGATAGCCACGTGATCAGTGCATGATCAGTCACGTGATCAGTGCATGATCAGTCACGTGATCAGTGCATGATCAGCCACGTGATCAGTGCATGATCAGCCACGTGATCAGTGCATGATAGCCACGTGATCAGTGCATGATCAGTCACGTGATCAGTGCATGATCAGTCACGTGATCAGTGCATGATCAGCCACGTGATCAGTGCATGATAGCCACGTGATCAGTGCATGATCAGTCACGTGATCAGTGCATGATCAGTCACTGACCAGTACATGGTAGCTACGTGATCAGTGCATGATCAGCCACGTGATCAGTGCATGATAGCCACGTGATCAGTGCATGATCAGTCACGTGATCAGTGCATGATCAGTCACGTGATCAGTGCATGATCAGGCACGTGATCAGTGCATGATCAGCCACGTGATCAGTGCATGATAGCCACGTGATCAGTGCATGATCAGTCACGTGATCAGTGCATGATCAGTCACGTGATCAGTGCATGATCAGCCACGTGATCAGTGCATGATCAGCCACGTGATCAGTGCATGATCAATTACGTGATCAGTGCATGATCAGTCACGTGACCAGTACATGGTAGCTACGTGATCATTGCATGATCAGCCACGTGATCAGTGCATGATAGCCACGTGATCAGTGCATGATCAGTCACGTGATCAGTGCATGATCAGTCACGTGATCAGTGCATGATCAGTCACGTGATCAGTGCATGATCAGCCACGTGATCAGTGCATGATCAGTCACGTGATCAGTGCATGATAGCCACGTGATCAGTGCATGATCAGCCACGTGATCAGTGCATGATAGCCACGTGATCAGTGCATGATAGCCACGTGATCAGTGCATGATCAGTCACGTGATCAGTGCATGATCAGCCACGTGATCAGTGCATGATCAGCCACGTGATCAGTGCATGATAGCCACGTGATCAGTGCATGATCAGTCACGTGATCAGTACATGATCAGTCACGTGATCAGTGCATGATCATTTACGTGATCTGTGCATGATCAGTCACGTGACCAGTATATGGTAGCTACGTGATCATTCCATGACGAGCCACGTGAGCAGTGCATGATAGCCACGTGATGTGTGCATGATCAGTTACGTGAGCAGAGTATGATCAGCCACGTGATCAGTGCATGAGTGCCACGTGATCAGTGCATGATATGTCACGTGACAGGTGTGTGATCAGCCACGTGAACAGTGCATGTTCAGCCACGTGATCAGTGCATGATAGCCACGTGATCAGTGCATGATCAGTTACGTGAGCAGTGTATGATCAGCCACGTGATCAGTGCATGGTCAGACACGTGAACAGTGTATGATCAGCCACGTGATCAGTGCATGATATCCAAGTGATCAGTGCATGATCATCACGTGATCAGTGTATGATCAGCCACGTGAACAGTGCATGCTCAGTCACGTGATCAGGGCCTGCTGAGCTGCGTGATTACTGTCTGCTCATCTGCTTGACAATTGCCAGCTGAGCTGCACGATTCCTGCCTGTCATCTGCTTGACAATTGCCAGCTGTGCTGCGTAATTCCTGCCTGCTCAGCTGCTTGATTATTGCCAGCTGAGCAGCATGATTCCTCACAGCTGAGTTCCATGATTATTGCCTGCTGACTGTTTGATTCGTGCCTACTCAGCTCTTTGTTTATTGCCTCCAGAGGCACATGATCAGTGTATGATAGCAAACATGATCAGTGCATGATCAGTCACATGATCAGCGCCATTAAGTCACGTGATCACTACATGATAGTCATGTGATCAGTCCATGCTCAGTCACGGTATCAGTGCATGATCAGCCACGTGATCAGTGCATGATCAGCCACGTGATCAGTGCATGATAGCCACGTGATCAGTGCATGATCAGTCACGTGATCAGTGCATGATCAGGCACGTGATCAGTGCATGATCAGTCACGTGATCAGTGCATGATCAGTCACGTGATCAGTGCATGATCAGTCACGTGATCAGTGCATGATCAGCCACGTGATCAGTGCATGATCAGCCACATGATCAGTGCATGATCAGCCACGTGATCAGTGCATGATCAGTCACGTGATCAGTGCATGATCAGTCACGTGATCAGTGCATGATCAGTCACGTGACCAGTACATGGTAGCTACGTGATCAGTGCATGATCAGCCACGTGATCAGTGCATGATAGCCACGTGATCAGTGCATGATCAGTCACATGATCAGTGCATGATCATCCGTGATCAGTGCATGATCAGTCACGTGATCAGTGCATGATATAGACGTGATCAGTGCATGATCAGTCACGTGATCAGTGCATGATCAGCCACGTGATCAGTGCATGATAGCCAGTGATCAGTGCATGATAGCCAGTGATCAGTGCATGATCAGTCACGTGATCAGTGCATGATCAGCCACGTGATCAGTGCATGATAGCCACGTGATCAGTGCATGATCAGCCACGTGATCAGTGCATGATCAGTCACGTGATCAGTGCATGATCAGCCACGTGATCAGTGCATGATCAGCCACGTGATCAGTGCATGATCAGCCACGTGATCAGTGCATGATAGCCACGTGATCAGTGCATGATCAGTCACGTGATCAGTGTATGATCAGCCACGTGATCAGTGCATGATAGCCACGTGATCAGTGCATGATCAGTCACGTGATCAGTGTATGATCAGCCACGTGAACAGTGCATGCTCAGTCACGTGATCTGGGCCTGCTGAGCTGCGTGATTACTGTCTGCTCATCTGCTTGACAATTGCCAGCTGAGCTGCACGATTCCTGCCTGTCATCTGCTTGACAATTGCCAGCTGTGCTGCGTAATTCCTGCCTGCTCAGCTGCTTGATTATTGCCAGCTGAGCAGCATGATTCCTCACACCTGAGTTCCATGATTATTGCCTGCTGACTGTTTGATTCGTGCCTACTCAGCTCTTTGTTTATTGCCTCCAGAGGCACATGATCAGTGTATGATAGCAAACATGATCAGCGCATGATCAGTCACATGATCAGCGCCATTAAGTCACGTGATCACTACATGATAGTCATGTGATCAGTCCATGCTCAGTCACGGTATCAGTGCATGATCAGCCACGTGATCAGTGCATGATCAGCCACGTGATCAGTGCATGATAGCCACGTGATCAGTGCATGATCAGTCACGTGATCAGTGCATGATCAGGCACGTGATCAGTGCATGATCAGCCACGTGATCAGTGCATGATAGCCACGTGATCAGTGCATGATCAGTCACCTGATGGGTGTATGATCAGTCACGTGACCAGTACATGGTAGCTACATGATCATTGCATGATCAGCCACGTGAGTAGTGCATGATAGCCACGTGATCAGTGCATGATCAGTCACGTGATCAGTGCATGATCAGTCACGTGATCAGTGCATGATAAGTCACGTGATCAGTGCATGATCAGCCACGTGATCAGTGCATGATCAGTCACGTGATCAGTGCATGATAGCTACGTGATCAGTGCATGATCAGCCACGTGATCAGTGCATGATAGCCACGTGATCAGTGCATGATCAGTCACATGATCAGTGCATGATCATCCACGTGATCAGTGCATGATCAGTCACGTGATCAGTGCATGATATAGACGTGATCAGTGCATGATCAGTCACGTGATCAGTGCATGATCAGCCACGTGATCAGTGCATGATAGCCAGTGATCAGTGCATGATAGCCAGTGATCAGTGCATGATCAGTCACGTGATCAGTGCATGATCAGCCACGTGATCAGTGCATGATAGCCACGTGATCAGTGCATGATCAGCCACGTGATCAGTGCATGATCAGTCACGTGATCAGTGCATGATCAGCCACGTGATCAGTGCATGATCAGCCACGTGATCAGTGCATGATCAGCCACGTGATCAGTGCATGATAGCCACGTGATCAGTGCATGATCAGTTACGTGAGCAGTGTATGATCAGCCACGTGATCAGTGCATGGTCAGACACGTGAACAGTGTATGATCAGCCACGTGATCAGTGCATGATAGCCACGTGATCAGTGCATGATCAGTCACGTGATCAGTGTATGATCAGCCACGTGAACAGTGCATGCTCAGTCACGTGATCTGGGCCTGCTGAGCTGCGTGATTACTGTCTGCTCATCTGCTTGACAATTGCCAGCTGAGCTGCACGATTCCTGCCTGTCATCTGCTTGACAATTGCCAGCTGTGCTGCGTAATTCCTGCCTGCTCAGCTGCTTGATTATTGCCAGCTGAGCAGCATGATTCCTCACACCTGAGTTCCATGATTATTGCCTGCTGACTGTTTGATTCGTGCCTACTCAGCTCTTTGTTTATTGCCTCCAGAGGCACATGATCAGTGTATGATAGCAAACATGATCAGCGCATGATCAGTCACATGATCAGCGCCATTAAGTCACGTGATCACTACATGATAGTCATGTGATCAGTCCATGCTCAGTCACGGTATCAGTGCATGATCAGCCACGTGATCAGTGCATGATCAGCCACGTGATCAGTGCATGATCAGCCACGTGATCAGTGCATGATCAGTCACGTGATCAGTGCATGATCAGGCACGTGATCAGTGCATGATCAGCCACGTGATCAGTGCATGATAGCCACGTGATCAGTGCATGATCAGTCACCTGATGGGTGTATGATCAGTCACGTGACCAGTACATGGTAGCTACATGATCATTGCATGATCAGCCACGTGAGTAGTGCATGATAGCCACGTGATCAGTGCATGATCAGTCACGTGATCAGTGCATGATCAGTCACGTGATCAGTGCATGATAAGTCACGTGATCAGTGCATGATCAGCACGTGATCAGTGCATGATAGCCACGTGATCAGTGCATGATCAGCCACGTGATCAGTGCATGATAGCCACGTGATCAGTGCATGATCATCCACGTGATCAGTGCATGATCAGTCACGTGATCAGTGCATGATATAGACGTGATCAGTGCATGATCAGTCACGTGATCAGTGCATGATAGCCACGTGATCAGTGCATGATCAGTCACGTGATCAGTGCATGATCAGTCACGTGATCAGTACATGGTAGCTACGTGATCAGTGCATGATCAGCCACGTGATCAGTGCATGATAGCCACGTGATCAGTGCATGATCAGTCACGTGATCAGTGCATGATCAGTCACGTGATCAGTGCATGATCAGCCACGTGATCAGTGCATGATCAGCCACGTGATCAGTGCATGATAGCCACGTGATCAGTGCATGATCAGTCACGTGATCAGTGCATGATCAGCCACGTGATCAGTGCATGATCAGCCACGTGATCAGTGCATGATAGCCACGTGATCAGTGCATGATCAGTCACGTGATCAGTGCATGATCAGTCACGTGACAGTGCATGGTAGCCACGTGATCAGTGCATGATCAGCCACGTGATCAGTGCATGATAGCCACGTGATCAGTGCATGATCAGTCACGTGATCAGTGCATGATCAGTCACGTGATCAGTGCATGATCAGCCACGTGATCAGTGCATGATCAGCCACGTGATCAGTGCATGATAGCCACGTGATCAGTGCATGATCAGTCACGTGATCAGTGCATGATCAGTCACGTGATCAGTGCATGATAGCCACGTGATCAGTGCATGATCAGTCACGTGATCAGTGCATGATCAGTCACGTGACAGTACATGGTAGCTACGTGATCAGTGCATGATCAGCCACGTGATAGTGCATGATAGCCACGTGATCAGTGCATGATCAGTCACGTGATCAGTGCATGATCAGTCACGTGATCAGTGCATGATCAGTCACGTGATCAGTGCATGATCAGCCACGTGATCAGTGCATGATCAGTCACGTGATCAGTGCATGATCAGTCACGTGATCAGTGCATGATCAGTCACGTGATCAGTGCATGATCAGTCACGTGATCAGTGCATGATCAGCCACGTGATCAGTGCATGATCAGCCACGTGATCAGTGCATGATAGCCACGTGATCAGTGCATGATCAGTCACGTGATCAGTGCATGATCAGGCACGTGATCAGTGCATGATCAGCCACGTGATCAGTGCATGATAGCCACGTGATCAGTGCATGATCAGTCACGTGATCAGTGTATGATCAGTCACGTGACCAGTACATGGTAGCTACATGATCATTGCATGATCAGCCACGTGATAGTGCATGATAGCCACGTGATCAGTGCATGATCAGTCACGTGATCAGTGCATGATCAGTCATGTGATCAGTGCATGATCAGGCACGTGATCAGTGCATGATCAGCCACGTGATCAGTGCATGATAGCCACGTGATCAGTGCATGATCAGTCACGTGATCAGTGCATGATCAGTCACGTGATCAGTGCATGATCAGCCACGTGATCAGTGCATGATCAGCCACGTGATCAGTGCATGATCAATTCACGTGATCAGTGCATGATCAGTCACGTGACCAGTGCATGGTAGCTACGTGATCAGTGCATGATCAGCCACGTGATCAGTGCATGATAGCCACGTGATCAGTGCATGATCAGTCACGTGATCAGTGCATGATCAGTCACGTGATCAGTGCATGATCAGTCACGTGATCAGTGCATGATCAGCACGTGATCAGTGCATGATCAGTCACGTGATCAGTGCATGATAGCTACGTGATCATTGCATGATCAGCCACGTGATCAGTGCATGATAGCCACGTGATCAGTGCATGATAGCCACGTGATCAGTGCATGATCAGTCACGTGATCGTGTGTGATCAGCCACGTGATCAGTGCATG
Organism: Bos javanicus; assembly: GCF_032452875.1. Lineage (NCBI taxonomy): Eukaryota > Metazoa > Chordata > Mammalia > Artiodactyla > Bovidae > Bos > Bos javanicus. The sequence continues at coordinate 143,282 of NW_026893840.1, forward strand.
ATAGCCACGTGATCAGTGCATGATAGCCACGTGATCAGTGCATGATCAGTCACGTGATCATGTGTGATCAGCCACGTGATCAGTGCATGATGAGCCACGTGATCAGTGCATGATCAATTACGTGATCAGTGCATGATCAGTCACGTGACCAGTACATGGTTGCTACGTGATCGTTGCATGATCAGCCACGTGAGCAGTGCATGATAGCCACGTGATCAGTGCATGATCAGTCACGTGATCAGTGCATGATCAGTCACGTGAACAGTGCATGATCATTTACGTGATCAGTGCATGATCAGTCACGTGACCAGTATATGGTAGCTACGTGATCATTCCATGATCAGCCACGTGAGCAGTGCATGATAGCCACGTGATGTGTGCATGATCAGTTACGTGAGCAGTGTATGATCAGCCACGTGATCAGTGCATGAGTGCCACGTGATCAGTGCATGATATGTCACGTGACAGTGTGTGATCAGCCACGTGAACAGTGCATGATCAGCCACGTGATCAGTGCATGATAGCCACGTGATCAGTGCATGATCAGTTACGTGAGCAGTGTATGATCAGCCACGTGATCAGTGCATGGTCAGACACGTGAACAGTGTATGATCAGCCACGTGATCAGTGCATGATATCCACGTGATCAGTGCATGATCATCACGTGATCAGTGTATGATCAGCCACGTGAACAGTGCATGCTCAGTCACGTGATCAGGGCCTGCTGAGCTGCGTGATTACTGTCTGCTCATCTGCTTGACAATTGCCAGCTGAGCTGCACGATTCCTGCCTGTCATCTGCTTGACAATTGCCAGCTGTGCTGCGTAATTCCTGCCTGCTCAGCTGCTTGATTATTGCCAGCTGAGCAGCATGATTCCTCACAGCTGAGTTCCATGATTATTGCCTGCTGACTGTATGATTCGTGCCTACTCAGCTCTTTGTTTATTGCCTCCAGAGGCACATGATCAGTGTATGATAGCAAACATGATCAGTGCATGATCAGTCACATGATCAGTGCCATTAAGTCACGTGATCACTACATGATAGTCATGTGATCAGTCCATGCTCAGTCACGGTATCAGTGCATGATCAGCCACGTGATCAGTGCATGATCAGCCACGTGATCAGTGCATGATAGCCACGTGATCAGTGCATGATCAGTCACGTGATCAGTGCATGATCAGCCACGTGATCAGTGCATGATCAGTCACGTGATCAGTGCATGATGAGCTGCGTGATTACTGTCTGCTCATCTGCTTGACAATTGCCAGCTGAGCTGCACGATTCCTGCCTGTCATCTGCTTGACAATTATCAGCTGTGCTGCGTAATTCCTGCCTGATCAGCTGCTTGATTATTGCCAGCTGAGCAGCATGATTCCTCACACCTGAGTTCCATGATTATTGCCTGCTGACTGTTTGATTCGTGCCTACTCAGCTCTTTGTTTATTGCCTCCAGAGGCACATGATCAGTGTATGATAGCAAACATGATCAGTGCATGATCAGTCACATGATCAGTGCATTAAGTCACGTGATCAGTACATGATAGTCATGTGATCAGTCCATGATCAGTCACGTGATCAGTGCATGATCAGCCACGTGATCAGTGCATGATCAGCCACGTGATCAGTGCATGATAGCCACGTGATCAGTGCATGATCAGTCACGTGATCAGTGCATGATCAGGCACGTGATCAGTGCATGATCAGCCACGTGATCAGTGCATGATAGCCACGTGATCAGTGCATGATCAGTCACCTGATGGGTGTATGATCAGTCACTGACTGGTACATGGTAGCTACATGATCATTGCATGATCAGCCACGTGAGTAGTGCATGATAGCCACGTGATCAGTGCATGATCAGTCACGTGATCAGTGCATGATCAGTCATGTGATCAGTGCATGATCAGGCACGTGATCAGTGCATGATCAGCCACGTGATCAGTGCATGATAGCCACGTGATCAGTGCATGATCAGTCACGTGATCAGTGCATGATCAGTCACGTGATCAGTGCATGATCAGTCACGTGATCAGTGCATGATCAGCCACGTGATCAGTGCATGATCAATTACGTGATCAGTGCATGATCAGTCACGTGATCAGTGCATGGTAGCTACGTGATCAGTGCATGATCAGCCACGTGATCAGTGCATGATAGCCACGTGATCAGTGCATGATCAGTCACGTGATCAGTGCATGATCAGTCACGTGATCAGTGCATGATCAGTCACGTGATCAGTGCATGATCAATTACGTGATCAGTGCATGATCAGTCACGTGACCAGTACATGGTAGCTACGTGATCATTGCATGATCAGCCACGTGATCAGTGCATGATAGCCACGTGATCAGTGCATGATAGCCACGTGATCAGTGCATGATCAGTCACGTGATCGTGTGTGATCAGCCACGTGATCAGTGCATGATAGCCACGTGATCAGTGCATGATAGCCACGTGATCAGTGCATGATCAGTCACGTGATACATGTGTGATCAGCCACGTGATCAGTGCATGATGAGCCACGTGATCAGTGCAGGATCAATTACGTGATCAGTGCATGATCAGTCACGTGACCAGTACATGGTTGCTACGTGATCGTTGCATGATCAGCCACGTGAGCAGAGCATGATAGCCACGTGATCAGTGCATGATCAGTCACGTGATCAGTACATGATCAGTCACGTGAACAGTGCATGATCATTTACGTGATCTGTGCATGATCAGTCACGTGACCAGTATATGGTAGCTACGTGATCATTCCATGACGAGCCACGTGAGCAGTGCATGATAGCCACGTGATGTGTGCATGATGAGTTACGTGAGCAGAGTATGATCAGCCACGTGATCAGTGCATGAGTGCCACGTGATCAGTGCATGATATGTCACGTGACAGGTGTGTGATCAGCCACGTGAACAGTGCATGTTCAGCCACGTGATCAGTGCATGATAGCCACGTGATCAGTGCATGATCAGTTACGTGAGCAGTGTATGATCAGCCACGTGATCAGTGCATGGTCAGACACGTGAACAGTGTATGATCAGCCACGTGATCAGTGCATGATATCCAAGTGATCAGTGCATGATCATCACGTGATCAGTGTATGATCAGCCACGTGAACAGTGCATGCTCAGTCACGTGATCAGGGCCTGCTGAGCTGCGTGATTACTGTCTGCTCATCTGCTTGACAATTGCCAGCTGAGCTGCACGATTCCTGCCTGTCATCTGCTTGACAATTGCCAGCTGTGCTGCGTAATTCCTGCCTGCTCAGCTGCTTGATTATTGCCAGCTGAGCAGCATGATTCCTCACAGCTGAGTTCCATGATTATTGCCTGCTGACTGTTTGATTCGTGCCTACTCAGCTCTTTGTTTATTGCCTCCAGAGGCACATGATCAGTGTATGATAGCAAACATGATCAGTGCATGATCAGTCACATGATCAGCGCCATTAAGTCACGTGATCACTACATGATAGTCATGTGATCAGTCCATGCTCAGTCACGGTATCAGTGCATGATCAGCCACGTGATCAGTGCATGATCAGCCACGTGATCAGTTCATGATAGCTATGTGATCAGTGCATGATCAGTCACGTGATCAGTGCATGATCAGGCAGGTGATCAGTGCATGATCAGTCACGTGATCAGTGCATGATCAGTCACGTGATCAGTGCATGATCAGTCACGTGATCAGTGCATGATCAGCCACGTGATCAGTGCATGATCAGCCACGTGATCAGTGCATGATCAGTCACGTGATCAGTGCATGATCAGTCACGTGACCAGTACATGGTAGCTACGTGATCATTGCATGATCAGCCACGTGAGCAGTGCATGATAGCCACGTGATCAGTGCATGATCAGTCACGTGATCAGTGCATGATCAGTCACGTGATCAGTGCATGATCAGTCACGTGATCAGTGCATGATCAATTACGTGATCAGTGCATGATCAGTCACGTGACCAGTACATGGTAGCTACGTGATCATTGCATGATCAGCCACGTGATCAGTGCATGATAGCCACGTGATCAGTGCATGATCAGTCACATGATCAGTGCATGATCATCCGTGATCAGTGCATGATCAGTCATGTCAGTGCATGATATAGACGTGATCAGTGCATGATCAGTCACGTGATCAGTGCATGATCAGCCACGTGATCAGTGCATGATAGCCAGTGAATCAGTGCATGATAGCCAGTGATCAGTGCATGATCAGTCACGTGATCAGTGCATGATCAGCCACGTGATCAGTGCATGATAGCCACGTGATCAGTGTATGATCAGCCACGTGATCAGTGCATGATCAGTTACGTGAGCAGTGTATGATCAGCCACGTGATCAGTGCATGATAGCCACGTGATCAGTGCATGATCAGTCACGTGATCAGTGTATGATCAGCCACGTGAACAGTGCATGCTCAGTCACGTGATCTGGGCCTGCTGAGCTGCGTGATTACTGTCTGCTCATCTGCTTGACAATTGCCAGCTGAGCTGCACGATTCCTGCCTGTCATCTGCTTGACAATTGCCAGCTGTGCTGCGTAATTCCTGCCTGCTCAGCTGCTTGATTATTGCCAGCTGAGCAGCATGATTCCTCACACCTGAGTTCCATGATTATTGCCTGCTGACTGTTTGATTCGTGCCTACTCAGCTCTTTGTTTATTGCCTCCAGAGGCACATGATCAGTGTATGATAGCAAACATGATCAGCGCATGATCAGTCACATGATCAGCGCCATTAAGTCACGTGATCACTACATGATAGTCATGTGATCAGTCCATGCTCAGTCACGGTATCAGTGCATGATCAGCCACGTGATCAGTGCATGATCAGCCACGTGATCAGTGCATGATAGCCACGTGATCAGTGCATGATCAGTCACGTGATCAGTGCATGACCAGGCAGGTGATCAGTGCATGATCAGCCACGTGATCAGTGCATGATAGCCACGTGATCAGTGCATGATCAGTCACCTGATGGGTGTATGATCAGTCACGTGACCTGTACATGGTAGCTACATGATCATTGCATGATCAGCCACGTGAGTAGTGCATGATAGCCACGTGATCAGTGCATGATCAGTCACGTGATCAGTGCATGATCAGTCATGTGATCAGTGCATGATCAGGCACGTGATCAGTGCATGATCAGCCACGTGATCAGTGCATGATAGCCACGTGATCAGTGCATGATCAGTCACGTGATCAGTGCATGATCAGTCACGTGATCAGTGCATGATCAGCCACGTGATCAGTGCATGATCAGCCACGTGATCAGTGCATGATCAGTCACGTGATCAGTGCATGATCAGTCACGTGATCAGTGCATGATAGCTACGTGATCAGTGCATGATCAGCCACGTGATCAGTGCATGATAGCCACGTGATCAGTGCATGATCAGTCACGTGATCAGTGCATGATCAGTCACGTGATCAGTGCATGATCAGTCACGTGATCAGTGCATGATCAGCCACGTGATCAGTGCATGATCAGTCACGTGATCAGTGCATGATAGCTACGTGATCATTGCATGATCAGCCACGTGATCAGTGCATGATAGCCACGTGATCAGTGCATGATAGCCACGTGATCAGTGCATGATCAGTCATGTGATCAGTGTGATCAGCCACGTGATCAGTGCATGATAGCCACGTGATCAGTGCATGATAGCCACGTGATCAGTGCATGATCAGTCACGTGATACATGTGTGATCAGCCACGTGATCAGTGCATGATGAGCCACGTGATCAGTGCATGATCAATTACGTGATCAGTGCATGATCAGTCACGTGACCAGTACATGGTTGCTACGTGATCGTTGCATGATCAGCCACGTGAGCAGTGCATGATAGCCACGTGATCAGTGCATGATCAGTCACGTGATCAGTGCATGATCAGTCACGTGAACAGTGCATGATCATTTACGTGATCTGTGCATGATCAGTCACGTGACCAGTATATGGTAGCTACGTGATCATTCCATGACGAGCCACGTGAGCAGTGCATGATAGCCACGTGATGTGTGCATGATGAGTTACGTGAGCAGAGTATGATCAGCCACGTGATCAGTGCATGAGTGCCACGTGATCAGTGCATGATATGTCACGTGACAGTGTGTGATCAGCCACGTGATCAGTGCATGTTCAGCCACGTGATCAGTGCATGATAGCCACGTGATCAGTGCATGATCAGTTACGTGAGCAGTGTATGATCAGCCACGTGATCAGTGCATGGTCAGACACGTGAACAGTGTATGATCAGCCACGTGATCAGTGCATGATATCCAGTGATCAGTGCATGATCATCACGTGATCAGTGTATGATCAGCCACGTGAACAGTGCATGCTCAGTCACGTGATCAGGGCCTGCTGAGCTGCGTGATTACTGTCTGCTCATCTGCTTGACAATTGCCAGCTGAGCTGCACGATTCCTGCCTGTCATCTGCTTGACAATTGCCAGCTGTGCTGCGTAATTCCTGCCTGCTCAGCTGCTTGATTATTGCCAGCTGAGCAGCATGATTCCTCACAGCTGAGTTCCATGATTATTGCCTGCTGACTGTATGATTCGTGCCTACTCAGCTCTTTGTTTATTGCCTCCAGAGGCACATGATCAGTGTATGATAGCAAACATGATCAGTGCATGATCAGTCACATGATCAGTGCCATTAAGTCACGTGATCACTACATGATAGTCATGTGATCAGTCCATGATCAGTCACGGTATCAGTGCATGATCAGCCACGTGATCAGTGCATGATCAGCCACGTGATCAGTGCATGATAGCCACGTGATCAGTGCATGATCAGTCACGTGATCAGTGCATGATCAGCCACGTGATCAGTGCATGATCAGTCACGTGATCAGGGCATGATGAGCTGCGTGATTACTGTCTGCTCATCTGCTTGACAATTGCCAGCTGAGCTGCACGATTCCTGCCTGTCATCTGCTTGACAATTATCAGCTGTGCTGCGTAATTCCTGCCTGATCAGCTGCTTGATTATTGCCAGCTGAGCAGCATGATTCCTCACACCTGAGTTCCATGATTATTGCCTGCTGACTGTTTGATTCGTGCCTACTCAGCTCTTTGTTTATTGCCTCCAGAGGCACATGATCAGTGTATGATAGCAAACATGATCAGTGCATGATCAGTCACATGATCAGTGCATTAAGTCACGTGATCAGTGCATGATAGTCATGTGATCAGTCCATGATCAGTCACGGTATCAGTGCATGATCAGCCACGTGATCAGTGCATGATCAGCCACGTGATCAGTGCATGATAGCCACGTGATCAGTGCATGATCAGTCACGTGATCAGTGCATGATCAGGCACGTGATCAGTGCATGATCAGCCACGTGATCAGTGCATGATAGCCACGTGATCAGTGCATGATCAGTCACCTGATCAGTGTATGATCAGTCACGTGACCAGTACATGGTAGCTACATGATCATTGCATGATCAGCCACGTGAGTAGTGCATGATAGCCACGTGATCAGTGCATGATCAGTCACGTGATCAGTGCATGATCAGTCATGTGATCAGTGCATGATCAGGCACGTGATCAGTGCATGATCAGCCACGTGATCAGTGCATGATAGCCACGTGATCAGTGCATGATCAGTCACGTGATCAGTGCATGATCAGTCACGTGATCAGTGCATGATCAGCCACGTGATCAGTGCATGATCAGCCACGTGATCAGTGCATGATCAATTACGTGATCAGTGCATGATCAGTCACGTGATCAGTATATGGTAGCTACGTGATCAGTGCATGATCAGCCACGTGATCAGTGCATGATAGCCACGTGATCAGTGCATGATCAGTCACGTGATCAGTGCATGATCAGTCACGTGATCAGTGCATGATCAGTCACGTGATCAGTGCATGATCAGCCACGTGATCAGTGCATGATCAGTCACGTGACCAGTACATGATAGCTACGTGATCATTGCATGATCAGCCACGTGATCAGTGCATGATAGCCACGTGATCAGTGCATGATAGCCACGTGATCAGTGCATGATCAGTCATGTGATACGTGTGTGATCAGCCACGTGATCAGTGCATGATAGCCACGTGATCAGTGCATGATAGCCACGTGATCAGTGCATGATCAGTCACGTGATACATGTGTGATCAGCCACGTGATCAGTGCATGATGAGCCACGTGATCAGTGCAGGATCAATTACGTGATCAGTGCATGATCAGTCACGTGACCAGTACATGGTTGCTACGTGATCGTTGCATGATCAGCCACGTGAGCAGAGCATGATAGCCACGTGATCAGTGCATGATCAGTCACGTGATCAGTACATGATCAGTCACGTGAACAGTGCATGATCATTTACGTGATCTGTGCATGATCAGTCACGTGACCAGTATATGGTAGCTATGTGATCATTCCATGACGAGCCACGTGAGCAGTGCATGATAGCCACGTGATGTGTGCATGATGAGTTACGTGAGCAGAGTATGATCAGCCACGTGATCAGTGCATGAGTGCCACGTGATCAGTGCATGATATGTCACGTGACAGGTGTGTGATCAGCCACGTGAACAGTGCATGTTCAGCCACGTGATCAGTGCATGATAGCCACGTGATCAGTGCATGATCAGTTACGTGAGCAGTGTATGATCAGCCACGTGATCAGTGCATGGTCAGACACGTGAACAGTGTATGATCAGCCACGTGATCAGTGCATGATATCCAAGTGATCAGTGCATGATCATCACGTGATCAGTGTATGATCAGCCACGTGAACAGTGCATGCTCAGTCACGTGATCAGGGCCTGCTGAGCTGCGTGATTACTGTCTGCTCATCTGCTTGACAATTGCCAGCTGAGCTGCACGATTCCTGCCTGTCATCTGCTTGACAATTGCCAGCTGTGCTGCGTAATTCCTGCCTGCTCAGCTGCTTGATTATTGCCAGCTGAGCAGCATGATTCCTCACAGCTGAGTTCCATGATTATTGCCTGCTGACTGTTTGATTCGTGCCTACTCAGCTCTTTGTTTATTGCCTCCAGAGGCACATGATCAGTGTATGATAGCAAACATGATCAGTGCATGATCAGTCACATGATCAGCGCCATTAAGTCACGTGATCACTACATGATAGTCATGTGATCAGTCCATGCTCAGTCACGGTATCAGTGCATGATCAGCCACGTGATCAGTGCATGATCAGCCACGTGATCAGTGCATGATAGCCATGTGATCAGTGCATGATCAGTCACGTGATCAGTGCATGATCAGGCACGTGATCAGTGCATGATCAGTCACGTGATCAGTGCATGATCAGTCACGTGATCAGTGCATGATCAGTCACGTGATCAGTGCATGATCAGCCACGTGATCAGTGCATGATCAGCCACGTGATCAGTGCATGATCAGTCACGTGATCAGTGCATGATCAGTCACGTGACCAGTGCATGGTAGCTACGTGATCAGTGCATGATCAGCCACGTGAGCAGTGCATGATAGCCACGTGATCAGTGCATGATCAGTCACGTGATCAGTGCATGATCAGTCACGTGATCAGTGCATGATCAGTCACGTGATCAGTGCATGATCAATTACGTGATCAGTGCATGATCAGTCACGTGACCAGTACATGGTAGCTACGTGATCAGTGCATGATCAGCCACGTGATCAGTGCATGATAGCCACGTGATCAGTGCATGATCAGTCACATGATCAGTGTATGATCATCCACGTGATCAGTGCATGATCAGTCATGTGATCAGTGCATGATATAGACGTGATCAGTGCATGATCAGTCACGTGATCAGTGCATGATCAGCCACGTGATCAGTGCATGATAGCCAGTGATCAGTGCATGATAGCCAGTGATCAGTGCATGATCAGTCACGTGATCAGTGCATGATCAGCCACGTGATCAGTGCATGATAGCCACGTGATCAGTGCATGATCAGCCACGTGATCAGTGCATGATCAGTCACGTGATCAGTGTATGATCAGCCACGTGATCAGTGCATGATAGCCACGTGATCAGTGCATGATCAGTCACGTGATCAGTGTATGATCAGCCACGTGAACAGTGCATGCTCAGTCACGTGATCTGGGCCTGCTGAGCTGCGTGATTACTGTCTGCTCATCTGCTTGACAATTGCCAGCTGAGCTGCACGATTCCTGCCTGTCATCTGCTTGACAATTGCCAGCTGTGCTGCGTAATTCCTGCCTGCTCAGCTGCTTGATTATTGCCAGCTGAGCAGCATGATTCCTCACACCTGAGTTCCATGATTATTGCCTGCTGACTGTTTGATTCGTGCCTACTCAGCTCTTTGTTTATTGCCTCCAGAGGCACATGATCAGTGTATGATAGCAAACATGATCAGCGCATGATCAGTCACATGATCAGCGCCATTAAGTCACGTGATCACTACATGATAGTCATGTGATCAGTCCATGCTCAGTCACGGTATCAGTGCATGATCAGCCACGTGATCAGTGCATGATCAGCCAGGTGATCAGTTCATGATAGCCACGTGATCAGTGCATGATCAGTCACGTGATCAGTGCATGACCAGGCAGGTGATCAGTGCATGATCAGCCACGTGATCAGTGCATGATAGCCACGTGATCAGTGCATGATCAGTCACCTGATGGGTGTATGATCAGTCACGTGACCAGTACATGGTAGCTACATGATCATTGCATGATCAGCCACGTGAGTAGTGCATGATAGCCACGTGATCAGTGCATGATCAGTCACGTGATCAGTGCATGATCAGTCACGTGATCAGTGCATGATAAGTCACGTGATCAGTGCATGATCAATTACGTGATCAGTGCATGATCAGTCACGTGATCAGTGCATGATAGCTACGTGATCAGTGCATGATCAGCCACGTGATCAGTGCATGATAGCCACGTGATCAGTGCATGATCAGTCACATGATCAGTGCATGATCATCCACGTGATCAGTGCATGATCAGTCACGTGATCAGTGCATGATATAGACGTGATCAGTGCATGATCAGTCACGTGATCAGTGCATGATCAGCCACGTGATCAGTGCATGATAGCCAGTGAATCAGTGCATGATAGCCAGTGATCAGTGCATGATCAGTCACGTGATCAGTGCATGATCAGCCACGTGATCAGTGCATGATAGCCACGTGATCAGTGCATGATCAGCCACGTGATCAGTGCATGATCAGTTACGTGAGCAGTGTATGATCAGCCACGTGATCAGTGCATGGTCAGACACGTGAACAGTGTATGATCAGCCACGTGATCAGTGCATGATAGCCACGTGATCAGTGCATGATCAGTCACGTGATCAGTGTATGATCAGCCACGTGAACAGTGCATGCTCAGTCACGTGATCTGGGCCTGCTGAGCTGCGTGATTACTGTCTGCTCATCTGCTTGACAATTGCCAGCTGAGCTGCACGATTCCTGCCTGTCATCTGCTTGACAATTGCCAGCTGTGCTGCGTAATTCCTGCCTGCTCAGCTGCTTGATTATTGCCAGCTGAGCAGCATGATTCCTCACACCTGAGTTCCATGATTATTGCCTGCTGACTGTTTGATTCGTGCCTACTCAGCTCTTTGTTTATTGCCTCCAGAGGCACATGATCAGTGTATGATAGCAAACATGATCAGCGCATGATCAGTCACATGATCAGCGCCATTAAGTCACGTGATCACTACATGATAGTCATGTGATCAGTCCATGCTCAGTCACGGTATCAGTGCATGATCAGCCACGTGATCAGTGCATGATCTGTCACATGATTAGTGTATGATCATCCACGTGATCAGTGCATGGGCAGTCATGTGATCAGTGCATGATATAGACGTGATCAGTGCATGATCAGTCACGTGATCAGTGCATGATAGCCACGTGATCAGTGCATGATCAGTCACCTGATGGGTGTATGATCATTCACGTGACCTGTACATGGTAGCTACATGATCATTGCATGATCAGCCACGTGAGTAGTGCATGATAGCCACGTGATCAGTGCATGATCAGTCACGTGATCAGTGCATGATCAGTCACGTGATCAGTGCATGATCAGCCACGTGATCAGTGCATGATCAGCCACGTGATCAGTGCATGATAGCCACGTGATCAGTGCATGATCAGTCACGTGATCAGTGCATGATCAGGCACGTGATCAGTGCATGATCAGCCACGTGATCAGTGCATGATAGCCACGTGATCAGTGCATGATCAGTCACGTGATCAGTGTATGATCAGTCACTGACCAGTACATGGTAGCTACATGATCATTGCATGATCAGCCACGTGATCAGTGCATGATAGCCACGTGATCAGTGCATGATCAGTCACGTGATCAGTGCATGATCAGTCATGTGATCAGTGCATGATCAGGCACGTGATCAGTGCATGATCAGCCACGTGATCAGTGCATGATAGCCACGTGATCAGTGCATGATCAGTCACGTGATCAGTGCATGATCAGTCACGTGATCAGTGCATGATCAGCCACGTGATCAGTGCATGATCAGCCACGTGATCAGTGCATGATCAATTACGTGATCAGTGCATGATCAGTCACGTGATCAGTGCATGGTAGCTACGTGATCAGTGCATGATCAGCCACGTGAGCAGTGCATGATAGCCACGTGATCAGTGCATGATCAGTCACGTGATCAGTGCATGATCAGTCACGTGATCAGTGCATGATCAGTCACGTGATCAGTGCATGATCAATTACGTGATCAGTGCATGATCAGTCACGTGACCAGTGCATGGTAGCTACGTGATCATTGCATGATCAGCCACGTGATCAGTGCATGATAGCCACGTGATCAGTGCATGATAGCCACGTGATCAGTGCATGATCAGTCATGTGATACGTGTGTGATCAGCCACGTGATCAGTGCATGATATCCACGTGATCAGTGCATGATAGCCACGTGATCAGTGCATGAGAGCCACGTGATCAGTGCATGATCAGTCACGTGATACATGTGTGATCAGCCACGTGATCAGTGCATGATGAGCCACGTGATCAGTGCAGGATCAATTACGTGATCAGTGCATGATCAGTCACGTGACCAGTACATGGTTGCTACGTGATCGTTGCATGATCAGCCACGTGAGCAGAGCATGATAGCCACGTGATCAGTGCATGATCAGTCACGTGATCAGTACATGATCAGTCACGTGAACAGTGCATGATCATTTACGTGATCTGTGCATGATCAGTCACGTGACCAGTATATGGTAGCTACGTGATCATTCCATGACGAGCCACGTGAGCAGTGCATGATAGCCACGTGATGTGTGCATGATGAGTTACGTGAGCAGAGTATGATCAGCCACGTGATCAGTGCATGAGTGCCACGTGATCAGTGCATGATATGTCACGTGACAGGTGTGTGATCAGCCACGTGAACAGTGCATGTTCAGCCACGTGATCAGTGCATGATAGCCACGTGATCAGTGCATGATCAGTTACGTGAGCAGTGTATGATCAGCCACGTGATCAGTGCATGGTCAGACACGTGAACAGTGTATGATCAGCCACGTGATCAGTGCATGATATCCAAGTGATCAGTGCATGATCATCACGTGATCAGTGTATGATCAGCCACGTGAACAGTGCATGCTCAGTCACGTGATCAGGGCCTGCTGAGCTGCGTGATTACTGTCTGCTCATCTGCTTGACAATTGCCAGCTGAGCTGCACGATTCCTGCCTGTCATCTGCTTGACAATTGCCAGCTGTGCTGCGTAATTCCTGCCTGCTCAGCTGCTTGATTATTGCCAGCTGAGCAGCATGATTCCTCACAGCTGAGTTCCATGATTATTGCCTGCTGACTGTTTGATTCGTGCCTACTCAGCTCTTTGTTTATTGCCTCCAGAGGCACATGATCAGTGTATGATAGCAAACATGATCAGTGCATGATCAGTCACATGATCAGCGCCATTAAGTCACGTGATCACTACATGATAGTCATGTGATCAGTCCATGCTCAGTCACGGTATCAGTGCATGATCAGCCACGTGATCAGTGCATGATCAGCCACGTGATCAGTTCATGATAGCTATGTGATCAGTGCATGATTTGTCACGTGATCAGTGCATGATCAGGCACGTGATCAGTGCATGATCAGTCACGTGATCAGTGCATGATCAGTCACGTGATCAGTGCATGATCAGCCACGTGATCAGTGCATGATCAGCCACGTGATCAGTGCATGATCAATTACGTGATCAGTGCATGATCAGTCACGTGACCAGTACATGGTAGCTACGTGATCATTGCATGATCAGCCACGTGAGCAGTGCATGATAGCCACGTGATCAGTGCATGATCAGTCACGTGATCAGTGCATGATCAGTCACGTGATCAGTGCATGATAAGTCACGTGATCAGTGCATGATCAATTACGTGATCAGTGCATGATCAGTCACGTGACCAGTACATGGTAGCTACGTGATCATTGCATGATCAGCCACGTGATCAGTGCATGATAGCCACGTGATCAGTGCATGATCAGTCACATGATCAGTGTATGATCATCCACGTGATCAGTGCATGATCAGTCACGTGATCAGTGCATGATATAGATCAGTGCATGATATAGACGTGATCAGTGCATGATCAGTCACGTGATCAGTGCATGATCAGCCACGTGATCAGTGCATGATAGCCAGTGATCAGTGCATGATAGCCAGTGATCAGTGCATGATCAGTCACGTGATCAGTGCATGATCAGCCACGTGATCAGTGCATGATCAGCCACGTGATCAGTGCATGATCAGCCACGTGATCAGTGCATGATCAGTTACGTGAGCAGTGTATGATCAGCCACGTGATCAGTGCATGGTCAGACACGTGAACAGTGTATGATCAGCCACGTGATCAGTGCATGATAGCCACGTGATCAGTGCATGATCAGTCACGTGATCAGTGTATGATCAGCCACGTGAACAGTGCATGCTCAGTCACGTGATCTGGGCCTGCTGAGCTGCGTGATTACTGTCTGCTCATCTGCTTGACAATTGCCAGCTGAGCTGCACGATTCCTGCCTGTCATCTGCTTGACAATTGCCAGCTGTGCTGCGTAATTCCTGCCTGCTCAGCTGCTTGATTATTGCCAGCTGAGCAGCATGATTCCTCACACCTGAGTTCCATGATTATTGCCTGCTGACTGTTTGATTCGTGCCTACTCAGCTCTTTGTTTATTGCCTCCAGAGGCACATGATCAGTGTATGATAGCAAACATGATCAGCGCATGATCAGTCACATGATCAGCGCCATTAAGTCACGTGATCACTACATGATAGTCATGTGATCAGTCCATGCTCAGTCACGGTATCAGTGCATGATCAGCCACGTGATCAGTGCATGATCAGCCACGTGATCAGTTCATGATAGCCACGTGATCAGTGCATGATCAGTCACGTGATCAGTGCATGATCAGGCAGGTGATCAGTGCATGATCAGCCACGTGATCAGTGCATGATAGCCACGTGATCAGTGCATGATCAGTCACCTGATGGGTGTATGATCAGTCACGTGACCAGTACATGATAGCCACGTGATCAGTGCATGATCAGCCACGTGATCAGTGCATGATCAGCCACGTGATCAGTGCATGATCAGTCACGTGATCAGTGCATGATCAGCCACGTGATCAGTGCATGATCAGTCACGTGATCAGTGCATGATCAGCCACGTGATCAGTGCATGATCAGTCACGTGATCAGTGCATGATATAGACGTGATCAGTGCATGATCAGTCACGTGATCAGTGCATGATAGCCACGTGATCAGTGCATGATCAGTCACGTGATCAGTGTATGATCAGTCACGTGATCAGTACATGGTAGCTACATGATCAGTGCATGATCAGCCACGTGATCAGTGCATGATAGCCACGTGATCAGTGCATGATCAGTCACGTGATCAGTGCATGATCAGTCACGTGATCAGTGCATGATCAGCCACGTGATCAGTGCATGATCAGCCACGTGATCAGTGCATGATAGCCACGTGATCAGTGCATGATCAGTCACGTGATCAGTGCATGATCAGTCACGTGATCAGTGCATGATCAGCCACGTGATCAGTGCATGATAGCCACGTGATCAGTGCATGATCAGTCACGTGATCAGTGCATGATCAGTCACGTGACCAGTACATGGTAGCTACGTGATCAGTGCATGATCAGCCACGTGATCAGTGCATGATAGCCACGTGATCAGTGCATGATCAGTCACGTGATCAGTGCATGATCAGTCACGTGATCAGTGCATGATCAGTCACGTGATCAGTGCATGATCAATTACGTGATCAGTGCATGATCAGTCACGTGATCAGTGCATGATAGCTACGTGATCAGTGCATGATCAGCCACGTGATCAGTGCATGATAGCCACGTGATCAGTGCATGATCAGTCACGTGATCAGTGCATGATCATCCACGTGATCAGTGCATGATCAGTCACGTGATCAGTGCATGATATAGACGTGATCAGTGCATGATCAGTCACGTGATCAGTGCATGATCAGCCACGTGATCAGTGCATGATAGCCAGTGATCAGTGCATGATAGCCAGTGATCAGTGCATGATCAGTCACGTGATCAGTGCATGATCAGCCACGTGATCAGTGCATGATAGCCACGTGATCAGTGCATGATCAGCCACGTGATCAGTGCATGATCAGTCACGTGATCAGTGCATGATCAGCCACGTGATCAGTGCATGATCAGACACGTGATCAGTGCATGATCAGCCACGTGATCAGTGCATGATAGCCACGTGATCAGTGCATGATCAGTCACGTGATCAGTGCATGATCAGCCACGTGATCAGTGCATGATCAGCCACGTGATCAGTGCATGATCAGCCACGTGATCAGTGCATGATAGCCACGTGATCAGTGCATGATCAGTCACGTGATCAGTGCATGATCAGGCACGTGATCAGTGCATGATCAGCCACGTGATCAGTGCATGATAGCCACGTGATCAGTGCATGATCAGTCACGTGATCAGTGCATGATCAGTCACGTGACCAGTACATGGTAGCTACGTGATCAGTGCATGATCAGCCACGTGATCAGTGCATGATAGCCACGTGATCAGTGCATGATCAGTCACGTGATCAGTGCATGATCAGTCACGTGATCAGTGCATGATCAGTCACGTGATCAGTGCATGATCAGCCACGTGATCAGTGCATGATCAGTCACGTGATCAGTGTATGATCATCCACGTGATCAGTGCATGATCAGTCATGTGATCAGTGCATGATATAGACGTGATCAGTGCATGATCAGTCACGTGATCAGTGCATGATAGCCACGTGATCAGTGCATGATCAGTCACCTGATCAGTGTATGATCAGTCACGTGACCAGTACATGGTAGCTACATGATCATTGCATGATCAGCCACGTGATAGTGCATGATAGCCACGTGATCAGTGCATGATCAGTCACGTGATCAGTGCATGATCAGTCACGTGATCAGTGCATGATCAGCCACGTGATCAGTGCATGATCAGCCACGTGATCAGTGCATGATAGCCACGTGATCAGTGCATGATCAGTCACGTGATCAGTGCATGATCAGGCACGTGATCAGTGCATGATCAGCCACGTGATCAGTGCATGATAGCCACGTGATCAGTGCATGATCAGTCACGTGATCAGTGCATGATCAGTCACGTGATCAGTGCATGGTAGCTACATGATCAGTGCATGATCAGCCACGTGATCAGTGCATGATCAGTCACGTGATCAGTGCATGATCAGTCACGTGATCAGTGCATGATCAGTCACGTGATCAGTGCATGATCAATTACGTGATCAGTGCATGATCAGTCACGTGATCAGTGCATGGTAGCTACGTGATCAGTGCATGATCAGCCACGTGATCAGTGCATGATCAGTCACGTGATCAGTGCATGATCATCCGTGATCAGTGCATGATCAGTCACGTGATCAGTGCATGATATAGACGTGATCAGTGCATGATCAGTCACGTGATCAGTGCATGATCAGCCACGTGATCAGTGCATGATAGCCAGTGATGAGTGCATGATAGCCAGTGATCAGTGCATGATCAGTCACGTGATCAGTGCATGATCAGCCACGTGATCAGTGCATGATAGCCACTGATCAGTGCATGATCAGCCACGTGATCAGTGCATGATCAGTCACGTGATCAGTGCATGATCAGCCACGTGATCAGTGCATGATCAGCCACGTGATCAGTGCATGATCAGCCACGTGATCAGTGCATGATAGCCACGTGATCAGTGCATGATCAGTCACGTGATCAGTGTATGATCAGCCACGTGATCAGTGCATGATAGCCACGTGATCAGTGCATGATCAGTCACGTGATCAGTGTATGATCAGCCACGTGAACAGTGCATGCTCAGTCACGTGATCTGGGCCTGCTGAGCTGCGTGATTACTGTCTGCTCATCTGCTTGACAATTGCCAGCTGAGCTGCACGATTCCTGCCTGTCATCTGCTTGACAATTGCCAGCTGTGCTGCGTAATTCCTGCCTGCTCAGCTGCTTGATTATTGCCAGCTGAGCAGCATGATTCCTCACACCTGAGTTCCATGATTATTGCCTGCTGACTGTTTGATTCGTGCCTACTCAGCTCTTTGTTTATTGCCTCCAGAGGCACATGATCAGTGTATGATAGCAAACATGATCAGCGCATGATCAGTCACATGATCAGCGCCATTAAGTCACGTGATCACTACATGATAGTCATGTGATCAGTCCATGCTCAGTCACGGTATCAGTGCATGATCAGCCACGTGATCAGTGCATGATCAGCCACGTGATCAGTTCATGATAGCCACGTGATCAGTGCATGATCAGTCACGTGATCAGTGCATGATCAGGCACGTGATCAGTGCATGATCAGCCACGTGATCAGTGCATGATAGCCACGTGATCAGTGCATGATCAGTCACCTGATGGGTGTATGATCAGTCACGTGACCAGTACATGGTAGCTACATGATCATTGCATGATCAGCCACGTGAGTAGTGCATGATAGCCACGTGATCAGTGCATGATCAGTCACGTGATCAGTGCATGATCAGTCACGTGAACAGTGCATGATCAGTCACGTGATCAGTGCATGATCAGCCACGTGATCAGTGCATGATCAGTCACGTGATCAGTGCATGATCATCCACGTGATCAGTGCATGATCAGTCACGTGATCAGTGCATGATATAGACGTGATCAGTGCATGATCAGTCACGTGATCAGTGCATGATAGCCACGTGATCAGTGCATGATCAGTCACGTGATCAGTGCATGATCAGTCACGTGATCAGTGCATGATAGCTACATGATCAGTGCATGATCAGCCACGTGATCAGTGCATGATAGCCACGTGATCAGTGCATGATAGTCACGTGATCAGTGCATGATCAGTCACGTGATCAGTGCATGATCAGCCACGTGATCAGTGCATGATCAGCCACGTGATCAGTGCATGATAGCCACGTGATCAGTGCATGATCAGTCACGTGATCAGTGCATGATCAGGCACGTGATCAGTGCATGATCAGCCACGTGATCAGTGCATGATAGCCACGTGATCAGTGCATGATCAGTCACGTGATCAGTGCATGATCAGTCACGTGACCAGTGCATGGTAGCTACGTGATCAGTGCATGATCAGCCACGTGATCAGTGCATGATAGCCACGTGATCAGTGCATGATCAGTCACGTGATCAGTGCATGATCAGTCACGTGATCAGTGCATGATCAGTCACGTGATCAGTGCATGATCAATTACGTGATCAGTGCATGATCAGTCACGTGACCAGTACATGGTAGCTACGTGATCAGTGCATGATCAGCCACGTGATCAGTGCATGATCAGTCACGTGATCAGTGCATGATCATCCGTGATCAGTGCATGATCAGTCACGTGATCAGTGCATGATATAGACGTGATCAGTGCATGATCAGTCACGTGATCAGTGCATGATCAGCCACGTGATCAGTGCATGATAGCCAGTGATCAGTGCATGATAGCCAGTGATCAGTGCATGATCAGTCACGTGATCAGTGCATGATCAGCCACGTGATCAGTGCATGATAGCCACGTGATCAGTGCATGATCAGCCACGTGATCAGTGCATGATCAGTCACGTGATCAGTGCATGATCAGCCACGTGATCAGTGCATGATCAGCCACGTGATCAGTGCATGATCAGCCACGTGATCAGTGCATGATAGCCACGTGATCAGTGCATGATCAGTCACGTGATCAGTGTATGATCAGCCACGTGATCAGTGCATGATAGCCACGTGATCAGTGCATGATCAGTCACGTGATCAGTGTATGATCAGCCACGTGAACAGTGCATGCTCAGTCACGTGATCTGGGCCTGCTGAGCTGCGTGATTACTGTCTGCTCATCTGCTTGACAATTGCCAGCTGAGCTGCACGATTCCTGCCTGTCATCTGCTTGACAATTGCCAGCTGTGCTGCGTAATTCCTGCCTGCTCAGCTGCTTGATTATTGCCAGCTGAGCAGCATGATTCCTCACACCTGAGTTCCATGATTATTGCCTGCTGACTGTTTGATTCGTGCCTACTCAGCTCTTTGTTTATTGCCTCCAGAGGCACATGATCAGTGTATGATAGCAAACATGATCAGCGCATGATCAGTCACATGATCAGCGCCATTAAGTCACGTGATCACTACATGATAGTCATGTGATCAGTCCATGCTCAGTCACGGTATCAGTGCATGATCAGCCACGTGATCAGTGCATGATCAGCCACGTGATCAGTTCATGATAGCCACGTGATCAGTGCATGATCAGTCACGTGATCAGTGCATGACCAGGCACGTGATCAGTGCATGATCAGCCACGTGATCAGTGCATGATAGCCACGTGATCAGTGCATGATCAGTCACCTGATGGGTGTATGATCAGTCACGTGACCAGTACATGGTAGCTACATGATCATTGCATGATCAGCCACGTGAGTAGTGCATGATAGCCACGTGATCAGTGCATGATCAGTCACGTGATCAGTGCATGATCAGTCACGTGAACAGTGCATGATCAGTCACGTGATCAGTGCATGATCAGCCACGTGATCAGTGCATGATCAGTCACGTGATCAGTGCATGATCATCCACGTGATCAGTGCATGATCAGTCACGTGATCAGTGCATGATATAGACGTGATCAGTGCATGATCAGTCACGTGATCAGTGCATGATAGCCACGTGATCAGTGCATGATCAGTCACGTGATCAGTGCATGATCAGTCACGTGACCAGTACATGGTAGCTACGTGATCAGTGCATGATCAGCCACGTGATCAGTGCATGATAGCCACGTGATCAGTGCATGATAGTCATGTGATCAGTGCATGATCAGTCACGTGATCAGTGCATGATCAGCCACGTGATCAGTGCATGATCAGCCACGTGATCAGTGCATGATAGCCACGTGATCAGTGCATGATCAGTCACGTGATCAGTGCATGATCAGGCACGTGATCAGTGCATGATCAGCCACGTGATCAGTGCATGATAGCCACGTGATCAGTGCATGATCAGTCACGTGATCAGTGTATGATCAGTCACGTGACCAGTACATGATAGCTACGTGATCAGTGCATGATCAGCCACGTGATCAGTGCATGATAGCCACGTGATCAGTGCATGATCAGTCACGTGATCAGTGCATGATCAGTCACGTGATCAGTGCATGATCAGTCACGTGATCAGTGCATGATCAATTACGTGATCAGTGCATGATCAGTCACGTGATCAGTACATGGTAGCTACGTGATCATTGCATGATCAGCCACGTGATCAGTGCATGATCAGTCACATGATCAGTGCATGATCATCCGGGTGATCAGTGCATGATCAGTCATGTGATCAGTGCATGATATAGACGTGATCAGTGCATGATCAGTCACGTGATCAGTGTATGATCAGCCACGTGATCAGTGCATGATAGCCAGTGAATGAGTGCATGATAGCCAGTGATCAGTGCATGATCAGTCACGTGATCAGTGTATGATCAGCCACGTGATCAGTGCATGATAGCCACTGATCAGTGCATGATCAGCCACGTGATCAGTGCATGATCAGTCACGTGATCAGTGCATGATCAGCCACGTGATCAGTGCATGATCAGCCACGTGATCAGTGCATGATCAGCCACGTGATCAGTGCATGATCAGCCACGTGATCAGTGCATGATCAGTCACGTGATCAGTGTATGATCAGCCACGTGATCAGTGCATGATAGCCACGTGATCAGTGCATGATCAGTCACGTGATCAGTGTATGATCAGCCACGTGAACAGTGCATGCTCAGTCACGTGATCTGGGCCTGCTGAGCTGCGTGATTACTGTCTGCTCATCTGCTTGACAATTGCCAGCTGAGCTGCACGATTCCTGCCTGTCATCTGCTTGACAATTGCCAGCTGTGCTGCGTAATTCCTGCCTGCTCAGCTGCTTGATTATTGCCAGCTGAGCAGCATGATTCCTCACACCTGAGTTCCATGATTATTGCCTGCTGACTGTTTGATTCGTGCCTACTCAGCTCTTTGTTTATTGCCTCCAGAGGCACATGATCAGTGTATGATAGCAAACATGATCAGCGCATGATCAGTCACATGATCAGCGCCATTAAGTCACGTGATCACTACATGATAGTCATGTGATCAGTCCATGCTCAGTCACGGTATCAGTGCATGATCAGCCACGTGATCAGTGCATGATCAGCCACGTGATCAGTGCATGATAGCCACGTGATCAGTGCATGATTTGTCACGTGATCAGTGCATGATCAGGCAGGTGATCAGTGCATGATCAGCCACGTGATCAGTGCATGATAGCCACGTGATCAGTGCATGATCAGTCACCTGATGGGTGTATGATCAGTCACGTGACCAGTACATGGTAGCTACATGATCATTGCATGATCAGCCACGTGAGTAGTGCATGATAGCCACGTGATCAGTGCATGATCAGTCACGTGATCAGTGCATGATCAGTCACGTGAACAGTGCATGATCAGTCACGTGATCAGTGCATGATCAGCCACGTGATCAGTGCATGATCAGTCACGTGATCAGTGCATGATCAGCCACGTGATCAGTGCATGATCAGTCACGTGATCAGTGCATGATATAGACGTGATCAGTGCATGATCAGTCACGTGATCAGTGCATGATAGCCACGTGATCAGTGCATGATCAGTCACGTGATCAGTGCATGATCAGTCACGTGATCAGTGCATGATAGCTACATGATCAGTGCATGATCAGCCACGTGATCAGTGCATGATAGCCACGTGATCAGTGCATGATAGTCACGTGATCAGTGCATGATCAGTCACGTATCAGTGCATGATCAGCCACGTGATCAGTGCATGATCAGCCACGTGATCAGTGCATGATAGCCACGTGATCAGTGCATGATCAGTCACGTGATCAGTGCATGATCAGGCACGTGATCAGTGCATGATCAGCCACGTGATCAGTGCATGATAGCCACGTGATCAGTGCATGATCAGTCACGTGATCAGTGTATGATCAGTCACGTGACCAGTGCATGGTAGCTACGTGATCAGTGCATGATCAGCCACGTGATCAGTGCATGATCAGTCACGTGATCAGTGCATGATCAGTCACGTGATCAGTGCATGATCAGTCACGTGATCAGTGCATGATCAATTACGTGATCAGTGCATGATCAGTCACGTGATCAGTACATGGTAGCTACGTGATCAGTGCATGATCAGCCACGTGATCAGTGCATGATCAGTCACATGATCAGTGCATGATCATCCACGTGATCAGTGCATGATCAGTCACGTGATCAGTGCATGATATAGACGTGATCAGTGCATGATCAGTCACGTGATCAGTGTATGATCAGCCACGTGATCAGTGCATGATAGCCAGTGAATCAGTGCATGATAGCCAGTGATCAGTGCATGATCAGTCACGTGATCAGTGCATGATCAGCCACGTGATCAGTGCATGATAGCCACGTGATCAGTGCATGATCAGCCACGTGATCAGTGCATGATCAGTCACGTGATCAGTGCATGATCAGCCACGTGATCAGTGCATGATCAGCCACGTGATCAGTGCATGATCAGCCACGTGATCAGTGCATGATCAGCCACGTGATCAGTGCATGATCAGTCACGTGATCAGTGTATGATCAGCCACGTGATCAGTGCATGATAGCCACGTGATCAGTGCATGATCAGTCACGTGATCAGTGTATGATCAGCCACGTGAACAGTGCATGCTCAGTCACGTGATCTGGGCCTGCTGAGCTGCGTGATTACTGTCTGCTCATCTGCTTGACAATTGCCAGCTGAGCTGCACGATTCCTGCCTGTCATCTGCTTGACAATTATCAGCTGTGCTGCGTAATTCCTGCCTGCTCAGCTGCTTGATTATTGCCAGCTGAGCAGCATGATTCCTCACACCTGAGTTCCATGATTATTGCCTGCTGACTGTTTGATTCGTGCCTACTCAGCTCTTTGTTTATTGCCTCCAGAGGCACATGATCAGTGTATGATAGCAAACATGATCAGCGCATGATCAGTCACATGATCAGCGCCATTAAGTCACGTGATCACTACATGATAGTCATGTGATCAGTCCATGCTCAGTCACGGTATCAGTGCATGATCAGCCACGTGATCAGTGCATGATCAGCCACGTGATCAGTTCATGATAGCTACGTGATCAGTGCATGATTTGTCACGTGATCAGTGCATGACCAGGCAGGTGATCAGTGCATGATCAGCCACGTGATCAGTGCATGATAGCCACGTGATCAGTGCATGATCAGTCACCTGATGGGTGTATGATCAGTCACGTGACCGGTACATGGTAGCTACATGATCATTGCATGATCAGCCACGTGAGTAGTGCATGATAGCCACGTGATCAGTGCATGATCAGTCACGTGATCAGTGCATGATCAGTCACGTGAACAGTGCATGATAAGTCACGTGATCAGTGCATGATCAGCCACGTGATCAGTGCATGATCAGTCACGTGATCAGTGCATGATCATCCACGTGATCAGTGCATGATCAGTCATGTGATCAGTGCATGATATAGACGTGATCAGTGCATGATCAGTCACGTGATCAGTGCATGATAGCCACGTGATCAGTGCATGATCAGTCACGTGATCAGTGCATGATCAGTCACGTGATCAGTACATGGTAGCTACATGATCAGTGCATGATCAGCCACGTGATCAGTGCATGATAGCCACGTGATCAGTGCATGATAGTCATGTGATCAGTGCATGATCAGTCACGTGATCAGTGCATGATCAGCCACGTGATCAGTGCATGATCAGCCACGTGATCAGTGCATGATAGCCACGTGATCAGTGCATGATCAGTCACGTGATCAGTGCATGATCAGGCACGTGATCAGTGCATGATCAGCCACGTGATCAGTGCATGATAGCCACGTGATCAGTGCATGATCAGTCACGTGATCAGTGTATGATCAGTCACGTGACCAGTGCATGGTAGCTACGTGATCAGTGCATGATCAGCCACGTGATCAGTGCATGATAGCCACGTGATCAGTGCATGATCAGTCACGTGATCAGTGCATGATCAGTCACGTGATCAGTGCATGATCAGTCACGTGATCAGTGCATGATCAATTACGTGATCAGTGCATGATCAGTCACGTGACCAGTACATGGTAGCTACGTGATCAGTGCATGATCAGCCACGTGATCAGTGCATGATCAGTCACATGATCAGTGCATGATCATCCGTGATCAGTGCATGATCAGTCACGTGATCAGTGCATGATATAGACGTGATCAGTGCATGATCAGTCACGTGATCAGTGCATGATCAGCCACGTGATCAGTGCATGATAGCCAGTGATCAGTGCATGATAGCCAGTGATCAGTGCATGATCAGTCACGTGATCAGTGCATGATCAGCCACGTGATCAGTGCATGATAGCCACGTGATCAGTGCATGATCAGCCACGTGATCAGTGCATGATCAGTCACGTGATCAGTGCATGATCAGCCACGTGATCAGTGCATGATCAGCCACGTGATCAGTGCATGATCAGCCACGTGATCAGTGCATGATAGCCACGTGATCAGTGCATGATCAGTCACGTGATCAGTGTATGATCAGCCACGTGATCAGTGCATGATAGCCACGTGATCAGTGCATGATCAGTCACGTGATCAGTGTATGATCAGCCACGTGAACAGTGCATGCTCAGTCACGTGATCTGGGCCTGCTGAGCTGCGTGATTACTGTCTGCTCATCTGCTTGACAATTGCCAGCTGAGCTGCACGATTCCTGCCTGTCATCTGCTTGACAATTGCCAGCTGTGCTGCGTAATTCCTGCCTGCTCAGCTGCTTGATTATTGCCAGCTGAGCAGCATGATTCCTCACACCTGAGTTCCATGATTATTGCCTGCTGACTGTTTGATTCGTGCCTACTCAGCTCTTTGTTTATTGCCTCCAGAGGCACATGATCAGTGTATGATAGCAAACATGATCAGCGCATGATCAGTCACATGATCAGCGCCATTAAGTCACGTGATCACTACATGATAGTCATGTGATCAGTCCATGCTCAGTCACGGTATCAGTGCATGATCAGCCACGTGATCAGTGCATGATCAGCCACGTGATCAGTTCATGATAGCCACGTGATCAGTGCATGATCAGTCACGTGATCAGTGCATGATCAGGCAGGTGATCAGTGCATGATCAGCCACGTGATCAGTGCATGATAGCCACGTGATCAGTGCATGATCAGTCACCTGATGGGTGTATGATCAGTCACGTGACCAGTACATGGTAGCTACATGATCATTGCATGATCAGCCACGTGAGTAGTGCATGATAGCCACGTGATCAGTGCATGATCAGTCACGTGATCAGTGCATGATCAGTCACGTGAACAGTGCATGATAAGTCACGTGATCAGTGCATGATCAGCCACGTGATCAGTGCATGATCAGTCACGTGATCAGTGCATGATCATCCACGTGATCAGTGCATGATCAGTCACGTGATCAGTGCATGATATAGACGTGATCAGTGCATGATCAGTCACGTGATCAGTGCATGATAGCCACGTGATCAGTGCATGATCAGTCACGTGATCAGTGCATGATCAGTCACGTGATCAGTACATGATAGCTACGTGATCAGTGCATGATCAGCCACGTGATCAGTGCATGATAGCCACGTGATCAGTGCATGATAGTCATGTGATCAGTGCATGATCAGTCACGTGATCAGTGCATGATCAGCCACGTGATCAGTGCATGATCAGCCACGTGATCAGTGCATGATAGCCACGTGATCAGTGCATGATCAGTCACGTGATCAGTGCATGATCAGGCACGTGATCAGTGCATGATCAGCCACGTGATCAGTGCATGATAGCCACGTGATCAGTGCATGATCAGTCACGTGATCAGTGCATGATCAGTCACGTGACCAGTACATGGTAGCTACGTGATCATTGCATGATCAGCCACGTGATCAGTGCATGATAGCCACGTGATCAGTGCATGATCAGTCACGTGATCAGTGCATGATCACTCACGTGATCAGTGCATGATAAGCCACGTGATCAGTGCATGATCAATTACGTGATCAGTGCATGATCAGTCACGTGACCAGTACATGGTAGCTACGTGATCAGTGCATGATCAGCCACGTGATCAGTGCATGATCAGTCACATGATCAGTGCATGATCATCCGGGTGATCAGTGCATGATCAGTCATGTGATCAGTGCATGATATAGACGTGATCAGTGCATGATCAGTCACGTGATCAGTGTATGATCAGCCACGTGATCAGTGCATGATAGCCAGTTAATGAGTGCATGATAGCCAGATGATCAGTGCATGATCAGTCACGTGATCAGTGTATGATCAGCCACGTGATCAGTGCATGATAGCCACTGATCAGTGCATGATCAGCCACGTGATCAGTGCATGATCAGTTACGTGAGCAGTGTATGATCAGCCACGTGATCAGTGCATGGTCAGACACGTGAACAGTGTATGATCAGCCACGTGATCAGTGCATGATAGCCACGTGATCAGTGCATGATCAGTCACGTGATCAGTGTATGATCAGCCACGTGAACAGTGCATGCTCAGTCACGTGATCAGGGCCTGCTGAGCTGCGTGATTACTGTCTGCTCATCTGCTTGACAATTGCCAGCTGAGCTGCACGATTCCTGCCTGTCATCTGCTTGACAATTATCAGCTGTGCTGCGTAATTCCTGCCTGCTCAGCTGCTTGATTATTGCCAGCTGAGCAGCATGATTCCTCACACCTGAGTTCCATGATTATTGCCTGCTGACTGTTTGATTCGTGCCTACTCAGCTCTTTGTTTATTGCCTCCAGAGGCACATGATCAGTGTATGATAGCAAACATGATCAGCGCATGATCAGTCACATGATCAGCGCCATTAAGTCACGTGATCACTACATGATAGTCATGTGATCAGTCCATGCTCAGTCACGGTATCAGTGCATGATCAGCCACGTGATCAGTGCATGATCAGCCACGTGATCAGTGCATGATAGCCATGTGATCAGTTCATGATTTGTCACGTGATCAGTGCATGACCAGGCAGGTGATCAGTGTATGATCAGCCACGTGATCAGTGCATGATAGCCACGTGATCAGTGCATGATCAGTCACCTGATGGGTGTATGATCAGTCACGTGACCAGTACATGGTAGCTACATGATCATTGCATGATCAGCCACGTGAGTAGTGCATGATAGCCACGTGATCAGTGCATGATCAGTCACGTGATCAGTGCATGATCAGTCACGTGAACAGTGCATGATCAGTCACGTGATCAGTGCATGATCAGCCACGTGATCAGTGCATGATCAGTCACGTGATCAGTGCATGATCATCCACGTGATCAGTGCATGATCAGTCATGTGATCAGTGCATGATATAGACGTGATCAGTGCATGATCAGTCACGTGATCAGTGCATGATAGCCACGTGATCAGTGCATGATCAGTCACGTGATCAGTGCATGATCAGTCACGTGATCAGTGCATGATAGCCACGTGATCAGTGCATGATCAGCCACGTGATCAGTGCATGATCAGCCACGTGATCAGTGCATGATCAGTCACGTGATCAGTGCATGATCAGTCACGTGTCAGTGCATGATCAGCCACGTGATCAGTGCATGATCAGCCACGTGATCAGTGCATGATAGCCACGTGATCAGTGCATGATCAGCCACGTGATCAGTGCATGATCAGTCACGTGATCTGGGCCTGCTGAGCTGCGTGATTACTGTCTGCTCATCTGCTTGACAATTGCCAGCTGAGCTGCACGATTCCTGCCTGTCATCTGCTTGACAATTGTCAGCTGTGCTGCGTAATTCCTGCCTGCTCAGCTGCTTGATTATTGCCAGCTGAGCAGCATGATTCCTCACACCTGAGTTCCATGATTATTGCCTGCTGACTGTTTGATTCGTGCCTACTCAGCTCTTTGTTTATTGCCTCCAGAGGCACATGATCAGTGTATGATAGCAAACATGATCAGTGCATGATCAGTCACATGATCAGCGCCATTAAGTCACGTGATCACTACATGATAGTCATGTGATCAGTCCATGCTCAGTCACGGTATCAGTGCATGATCAGCCACGTGATCAGTGCATGATCAGCCACGTGATCAGTTCATGATAGCCACGTGATCAGTGCATGATCAGTCACGTGATCAGTGCATGACCAGGCAGGTGATCAGTGCATGATCAGCCACGTGATCAGTGCATGATAGCCACGTGATCAGTGCATGATCAGTCACCTGATGGGTGTATGATCAGTCACGTGACCAGTACATGGTAGCTACATGATCATTGCATGATCAGCCACGTGAGTAGTGCATGATAGCCACGTGATCAGTGCATGATCAGTCACGTGATCAGTGCATGATCACTCACGTGAACAGTGCATGATAAGTCACGTGATCAGTGCATGATCAATTACGTGATCAGTGCATGATCAGTCACGTGACAGTACATGGTAGCTACGTGATCATTGCATGATCAGCCACGTGATCAGTGCATGATAGCCACGTGATCAGTGCATGATCAGTCGCATGATCAGTGTATGATCATCCGGGTGATCAGTGCATGATCAGTCATGTGATCAGTGCATGATATAGACGTGATCAGTGCATGATCAGTCACGTGATCAGTGTATGATCAGCCACGTGATCAGTGCATGATAGCCAGTTAATGAGTGCATGATAGCCAGATGATCAGTGCATGATCAGTCACGTGATCAGTGCATGATCAGCCACGTGATCAGTGCATGATAGCCACTGATCAGTGCATGATCAGCCACGTGATCAGTGCATGATCAGTTACGTGAGCAGTGTATGATCAGCCACGTGATCAGTGCATGGTCAGACACGTGAACAGTGTATGATCAGCCACGTGATCAGTGCATGATAGCCACGTGATCAGTGCATGATCAGTCACGTGATCAGTGTATGATCAGCCACGTGAACAGTGCATGCTCAGTCACGTGATCTGGGCCTGCTGAGCTGCGTGATTACTGTCTGCTCATCTGCTTGACAATTGCCAGCTGAGCTGCACGATTCCTGCCTGTCATCTGCTTGACAATTGCCAGCTGTGCTGCGTAATTCCTGCCTGCTCAGCTGCTTGATTATTGCCAGCTGAGCAGCATGATTCCTCACACCTGAGTTCCATGATTATTGCCTGCTGACTGTTTGATTCGTGCCTACTCAGCTCTTTGTTTATTGCCTCCAGAGGCACATGATCAGTGTATGATAGCAAACATGATCAGCGCATGATCAGTCACATGATCAGCGCCATTAAGTCACGTGATCACTACATGATAGTCATGTGATCAGTCCATGCTCAGTCACGGTATCAGTGCATGATCAGCCACGTGATCAGTGCATGATCAGCCAGGTGATCAGTTCATGATAGCTATGTGATCAGTGCATGATTTGTCACGTGATCAGTGCATGACCAGGCAGGTGATCAGTGCATGATCAGCCACGTGATCAGTGCATGATAGCCACGTGATCAGTGCATGATCAGTCACCTGATGGGTGTATGATCAGTCACGTGACCAGTACATGGTAGCTACATGATCATTGCATGATCAGCCACGTGAGTAGTGCATGATAGCCACGTGATCAGTGCATGATCAGTCACGTGATCAGTGCATGATCACTCACGTGAACAGTGCATGATAAGTCACGTGATCAGTGCATGATCAATTACGTGATCAGTGCATGATCAGTCACGTGACCAGTACATGATAGCTACGTGATCATTGCATGATCAGCCACGTGATCAGTGCATGATAGCCACGTGATCAGTGCATGATCAGTCACATGATCAGTGTATGATCATCCGGGTGATCAGTGCATGGGCAGTCATGTGATCAGTGCATGATATAGACGTGATCAGTGCATGATCAGTCACGTGATCAGTGCATGATCAGCCACGTGATCAGTGCATGATAGCCAGTTAATGAGTGCATGATAGCCAGATGATCAGTGCATGATCAGTCACGTGATCAGTGCATGATCAGCCACGTGATCAGTGCATGATAGCCACTGATCAGTGCATGATCAGCCACGTGATCAGTGCATGATCAGTTACGTGAGCAGTGTATGATCAGCCACGTGATCAGTGCATGATCAGACACGTGATCAGTGCATGATCAGCCACGTGATCAGTGCATGATAGCCACGTGATCAGTGCATGATCAGTTACGTGAGCAGTGTATGATCAGCCACGTGATCAGTGCATGATAGCCACGTGATCAGTGCATGATCAGTCACGTGATCAGTGTATGATCAGCCACGTGAACAGTGCATGCTCAGTCACGTGATCTGGGCCTGCTGAGCTGCGTGATTACCGTCTGCTCATCTGCTTGACAATTGCCAGCTGAGCTGCACGATTCCTGCCTGTCATCTGCTTGACAATTATCAGCTGTGCTGCGTAATTCCTGCCTGCTCAGCTGCTTGATTATTGCCAGCTGAGCAGCATGATTCCTCACACCTGAGTTCCATGATTATTGCCTGCTGACTGTTTGATTCGTGCCTACTCAGCTCTTTGTTTATTGCCTCCAGAGGCACATGATCAGTGTATGATAGCAAACATGATCAGTGCATGATCAGTCACATGATCAGCGCCATTAAGTCACGTGATCACTACATGATAGTCATGTGATCAGTCCATGCTCAGTCACGGTATCAGTGCATGATCAGCCACGTGATCAGTGCATGATCAGCCACGTGATCAGTTCATGATAGCTATGTGATCAGTGCATGATTTGTCACGTGATCAGTGCATGATCAGGCAGGTGATCAGTGCATGATCAGCCACGTGATCAGTGCATGATAGCCACGTGATCAGTGCATGATCAGTCACCTGATGGGTGTATGATCAGTCACGTGACCAGTACATGGTAGCTACATGATCATTGCATGATCAGCCACGTGAGTAGTGCATGATAGCCACGTGATCAGTGCATGATCAGTCACGTGATCAGTGCATGATCAGTCACGTGAACAGTGCATGATAAGTCACGTGATCAGTGCATGATCAATTACGTGATCAGTGCATGATCAGTCACGTGATCAGTGCATGATAGCTACGTGATCATTGCATGATCAGCCACGTGAGCAGTGCATGATAGCCACGTGATCAGTGCATGATCAGTCACATGATCAGTGTATGATCATCCGGGTGATCAGTGCATGATCAGTCATGTGATCAGTGCATGATATAGACGTGATCAGTGCATGATCAGTCACGTGATCAGTGCATGATCAGCCACGTGATCAGTGCATGATAGCCACTGATCAGTGCATGATCAGCCACGTGATCAGTGCATGATCAGTTACGTGAGCAGTGTATGATCAGCCACGTGATCAGTGCATGGTCAGACACGTGAACAGTGTATGATCAGCCACGTGATCAGTGCATGATAGCCACGTGATCAGTGCATGATCAGTCACGTGATCAGTGTATGATCAGCCACGTGAACAGTGCATGCTCAGTCACGTGATCTGGGCCTGCTGAGCTGCGTGATTACCGTCTGCTCATCTGCTTGACAATTGCCAGCTGAGCTGCACGATTCCTGCCTGTCATCTGCTTGACAATTATCAGCTGTGCTGCGTAATTCCTGCCTGCTCAGCTGCTTGATTATTGCCAGCTGAGCAGCATGATTCCTCACACCTGAGTTCCATGATTATTGCCTGCTGACTGTTTGATTCGTGCCTACTCAGCTCTTTGTTTATTGCCTCCAGAGGCACATGATCAGTGTATGATAGCAAACATGATCAGCGCATGATCAGTCACATGATCAGCGCCATTAAGTCACGTGATCACTACATGATAGTCATGTGATCAGTCCATGCTCAGTCACGGTATCAGTGCATGATCAGCCACGTGATCAGTGCATGATCAGCCAGGTGATCAGTTCATGATAGCTATGTGATCAGTTCATGATTTGTCACGTGATCTGTGCATGACCAGGCAGGTGATCAGTGCATGATCAGCCACGTGATCAGTGCATGATAGCCACGTGATCAGTGCATGATCAGTCACCTGATGGGTGTATGATCAGTCACGTGACCGGTACATGGTAGCTACATGATCATTGCATGATCAGCCACGTGAGTAGTGCATGATAGCCACGTGATCAGTGCATGATCAGTCACGTGATCAGTGCATGATCAGTCATGTGATCAGTGCATGATCAGGCACGTGATCAGTGCATGATCAGCCACGTGATCAGTGCATGATAGCCACGTGATCAGTGCATGATCAGTCACGTGATCAGTGCATGATCAGTCACGTGATCAGTGCATGATCAGCCACGTGATCAGTGCATGATCAGCCACGTGATCAGTGCATGATCAGTCACGTGATCAGTGCATGATCAGTCACGTGACCAGTATATGTAGCTACGTGATCAGTGCATGATCAGCCACGTGATCAGTGCATGATAGCCACGTGATCAGTGCATGATCAGTCACGTGATCAGTGCATGATCAGTCACGTGATCAGTGCATGATCAGTCACGTGATCAGTGCATGATCAGCCACGTGATCAGTGCATGATCAGTCACGTGATCAGTGCATGTAGCTACGTGATCATTGCATGATCAGCCACGTGATCAGTGCATGATAGCCACGTGATCAGTGCATGATAGCCACGTGATCAGTGCATGATCAGTCATGTGATCGTGTGTGATCAGCCACGTGATCAGTGCATGATATCCACGTGATCAGTGCATGATAGCCACGTGATCAGTGCATGATAGCCACGTGATCAGTGCATGATCAGTCACGTGATCATGTGTGATCAGCCACGTGATCAGTGCATGATGAGCCACGTGATCAGTGCATGATCAATTCGTGATCAGTGCATGATCAGTCACGTGATCAGTACATGGTTGTTACGTGATCAGTGCATGATCAGCCACGTGATCAGTGCATGATAGCCACGTGATCAGTGCATGATCAGTCACGTGACCAGTATATGGTAGCTATGTGATCATTCCATGACGAGCCACGTGAGCAGTGCATGATAGCCACGTGATGTGTGCATGATGAGTTACGTGAACAGAGTATGATCAGCCACGTGATCAGTGCATGAGTGCCACGTGATCAGTGCATGATATGTCACGTGACAGGTGTGTGATCAG
Organism: Bos javanicus; assembly: GCF_032452875.1. NCBI lineage: Eukaryota > Metazoa > Chordata > Mammalia > Artiodactyla > Bovidae > Bos > Bos javanicus. Next base: position 178,053 of record NW_026893840.1, read on the forward strand.
CCACGTGAACAGTGCATGTTCAGCCACGTGATCAGTCCATGATAGCCACGTGATCAGTGCATGATCAGTTACCTGAGCAGTGTATGATGAGCCACGTGATCAGTGCATGGTCAGACACGTGAACAGTGTATGATCAGCCACGTGATCAGTGCATGATATCCAAGTGATCAGTGCATGATCATCACGTGATCAGTGTATGATCAGCCACGTGAACAGTGCCTGCACAGTCACGTGATCAGGGCCTGCTGAGCTGCGTGATTACTGTCTGCTCATCTGCTTGACAATTGCCAGCTGAGCTGCACGATTCCTGCCTGTCATCTGCTTGACAATTGCCAGCTGTGCTGCGTAATTCCTGCCTGCTCAGCTGCTTGATTATTGCCAGCTGAGCAGCATGATTCCTCACAGCTGAGTTCCATGATTATTGCCTGCTGACTGTTTGATTCGTGCCTACTCAGCTCATTGTTTATTGCCTCCAGAGGCACATGATCAGTGTATGATAGCAAACATGATCAGTGCATGATCAGTCACATGATCAGCGCCATTAAGTCACGTGATCACTACATGATAGTCATGTGATCAGTCCATGCTCAGTCACGGTATCAGTGCATGATCAGCCACGTGATCAGTGCATGATAGCCATGTGATCAGTTCATGATCAGTCACGTGATCAGTGCATGACCAGGCAGTGATCAGTGCATGATCAGTCACGTGATCAGTGCATGATCAGTCACGTGATCAGTGCATGATCAGTCACGTGATCAGTGCATGATCAGCCACGTGATCAGTGCATGATCAGCCACGTGATCAGTGCATGATCAGTTACGTGATCAGTGCATGATCAGTCACGTGACCAGTGCATGGTAGCTACGTGATCATTGCATGATCAGCCACGTGAGCAGTGCATGATAGCCACGTGATCAGTGCATGATCAGTCACGTGATCAGTGCATGATCACTCACGTGAACAGTGCATGATAAGTCACGTGATCAGTGCATGATCAATTACGTGATCAGTGCATGATCAGTCACGTGACCAGTACATGGTAGCTACGTGATCATTGCATGATCAGCCACGTGAGCAGTGCATGATAGCCACGTGATCAGTGCATGATCTGTCGCATGATCAGTGTATGATCATCCGGGTGATCAGTGCATGATCAGTCATGTGATCAGTGCATGATATAGACGTGATCAGTGCATGATCAGTCACGTGATCAGTGTATGATCAACCACGTGATCAGTGCATGATAGCCAGTTAATGAGTGCATGATAGCCAGATGATCAGTGCATGATCAGTCACGTGATCAGTGTATGATCAGCCAAGTAATCAGTGCATGATAGCCACTGATCAGTGCATGATCAGCCACGTGATCAGTGCATGATCAGTTACGTGAGCAGTGTATGATCAGCCACGTGATCAGTGCATGGTCAGACACGTGAACAGTGTATGATCAGCCACGTGATCAGTGCATGATAGCCACGTGATCAGTGCATGATCAGTCACGTGATCAGTGTATGATCAGCCACGTGAACAGTGCATGCTCAGTCACGTGATCTGGGCCTGCTGAGCTGCGTGATTACCGTCTGCTCATCTGCTTGACAATTGCCAGCTGAGCTGCACGATTCCTGCCTGTCATCTGCTTGACAATTGTCAGCTGTGCTGCGTAATTCCTGCCTGCTCAGCTGCTTGATTATTGCCAGCTGAGCAGCATGATTCCTCACAGCTGAGTTCCATGATTATTGCCTGCTGACTGTTTGATTCGTGCCTACTCAGCTCTTTGTTTATTGCCTCCAGAGGCACATGATCAGTGTATGATAGCAAACATGATCAGCGCATGATCAGTCACATGATCAGCGCCATTAAGTCACGTGATCACTACATGATAGTCATGTGATCAGTCCATGCTCAGTCACGGTATCAGTGCATGATCAGCCACGTGATCAGTGCATGATCAGCCACGTGATCAGTGCATGATCAGTCACGTGATCAGTGCATGATCAGTCACGTGATCAGTGCATGATCAGCCACGTGATCAGTGCATGATCAGCCACGTGATCAGTGCATGATCAGCCACGTGATCAGTGCATGATCAGTCACGTGATCAGTGCATGATCAATTACGTGATCAGTGCATGATCAGTCACGTGACCAGTACATGGTAGCTACGTGATCATTGCATGATCAGCCACGTGAGCAGTGCATGATAGCCACGTGATCAGTGCATGATCAGTCACATGATCAGTGTATGATCATCCGGGTGATCAGTGCATGATCAGTCATGTGATCAGTGCATGATATAGACGTGATCAGTGCATGATCAGTCACGTGATCAGTGCATGATCAGCCACGTGATCAGTGCATGATAGCCAGTGAATCAGTGCATGATAGCCAGTGATCAGTGCATGATCAGTCACGTGATCAGTGTATGATCAGCCACGTGATCAGTGCATGATAGCCACTGATCAGTGCATGATCAGCCACGTGATCAGTGCATGATCAGTCACGTGATCAGTGCATGATCAGCCACGTGATCAGTGCATGATCAGCCACGTGATCAGTGCATGATCAGCCACGTGATCAGTGCATGATAGCCACGTGATCAGTGCATGATCAGTTACGTGATCAGTGTATGATCAGCCACGTGATCAGTGCATGATAGCCACGTGATCAGTGCATGATCAGTCACGTGATCAGTGTATGATCAGCCACGTGAACAGTGCATGCTCAGTCACGTGATCTGGGCCTGCTGAGCTGCGTGATTACTGTCTGCTCATCTGCTTGACAATTGCCAGCTGAGCTGCACGATTCCTGCCTGTCATCTGCTTGACAATTGTCAGCTGTGCTGCGTAATTCCTGCCTGCTCAGCTGCTTGATTATTGCCAGCTGAGCAGCATGATTCCTCACAGCTGAGTTCCATGATTATTGCCTGCTGACTGTTTGATTCGTGCCTACTCAGCTCTTTGTTTATTGCCTCCAGAGGCACATGATCAGTGTATGATAGCAAACATGATCAGCGCATGATCAGTCACATGATCAGCGCCATTAAGTCACGTGATCACTACATGATAGTCATGTGATCAGTCCATGCTCAGTCACGGTATCAGTGCATGATCAGCCACGTGATCAGTGCATGATCAGCCAGGTGATCAGTTCATGATAGCTATGTGATCAGTGCATGATTTGTCACGTGATCTGTGCATGACCAGGCAGGTGATCAGTGCATGATCAGCCACGTGATCAGTGCATGATAGCCACGTGATCAGTGCATGATCAGTCACCTGATCAGTGTATGATCAGTCACGTGACCAGTACATGATAGCACATGATCATTGCATGATCAGCCACGTGATCAGTGCATGATCAGTCACGTGATCAGTGCATGATCAGTCACGTGATCAGTGCATGATCAGCCACGTGAACAGTGCATGATAGCCACGTGATCAGTGCATGATCAGTCACGTGATCAGTGCATGATCATCACGTGATCAGTGCATGATCAGTCACGTGATCAGTGCATGATCAGTCACGTGATCAGTGCATGATCAGTCACGTGATCAGTGCATGATCAGCCACGTGATCAGTGCATGATAGCCACGTGATCAGTGCATGATAGCCACGTGATCAGTGCATGATCAGTCACGTGATCAGTGCATGATCAGTCACGTGATCAGTGCATGATCAGCCACGTGATCAGTGCATGATCAGCCACGTGATCAGTGCATGATCAGTCACGTGATCAGTGCATGATCAGCCACGTGATCAGTGCATGATCAGCCACGTGATCAGTGCATGATCAGCCACGTGATCAGTGCATGATAGCCACGTGATCAGTGCATGATCAGTCACGTGATCAGTGTATGATCAGCCACGTGATCAGTGCATGATAGCCACGTGATCAGTGCATGATCAGCCACGTGATCAGTGCATGATCAGCCACGTGATCAGTGCATGATCAGTCACGTGATCAGTGCATGATCAGCTGCGTGATTAGTCTGCTCATCTGCTTGATCAATTGCCAGCTGAGCTGCACGATTCCTGCCTGTCATCTGCTTGACAATTATCAGCTGTGCTGCGTGATCCTGCCTGATCAGCTGCATGATTATTGCCAGCTGAGCAGCATGATCCTCACAGCTGAGTTCATGATCATTGCCTGCTGACTGTTTGATTCGTGCATATCAGCTCTTTGTTTATTGCCTCCAGAGGCACATGATCAGTGTATGATAGCAAACATGATCAGTGCATGATCAGTCACATGATCAGTGCATGAAGTCACGTGATCAGTGCATGATAGCCATGTGATCAGTCCATGATCAGTCACGTGATCAGTGCATGATCAGCCACGTGATCAGTGCATGATCAGCCACGTGATCAGTGCATGATAGCCACGTGATCAGTGCATGATCAGTCACGTGATCAGTGCATGATCAGCCACGTGATCAGTGTATGATCAGCCACGTGATCAGTGCATGATAGCCACGTGATCAGTGCATGATCAGTCACCTGATGGGTGTATGATCAGTCACCTGACCAGTACATGGTAGCTACATGATCATTGCATGATCAGCCACGTGAGTAGTGCATGATAGCCACGTGATCAGTGCATGATCAGTCACGTGATCAGTGCATGATCAGTCACGTGAACAGTGCATGATAAGTCACGTGATCAGTGCATGATCAGCCACGTGATCAGTGCATGATCAGTCACGTGATCAGTGCATGATCAGCCACGTGATCAGTGCATGATCAGTCACGTGATCAGTGCATGATCAGTCACGTGATCAGTGCATGATAGCTACGTGATCAGTGCATGATCAGCCACGTGATCAGTGCATGATAGCCACGTGATCAGTGCATGATAGTCACGTGATCAGTGCATGATCAGTCACGTGATCAGTGCATGATCAGCCACGTGATCAGTGCATGATCAGCCACGTGATCAGTGCATGATAGCTACGTGATCAGTGCATGATCAGTCACGTGATCAGTGCATGATCAGGCACGTGATCAGTGCATGATCAGCCACGTGATCAGTGCATGATAGCCACGTGATCAGTGCATGATCAGTCACGTGATCAGTGCATGATCAGTCACGTGACCAGTGCATGGTAGCTACGTGATCAGTGCATGATCAGCCACGTGATCAGTGCATGATAGCCACGTGATCAGTGCATGATCAGTCACGTGATCAGTGCATGATCACTCACGTGATCAGTGCATGATAAGTCACGTGATCAGTGCATGATCAATTACGTGATCAGTGCATGATCAGTCACGTGACCAGTACATGGTAGCTACGTGATCATTGCATGATCAGCCACGTGATCAGTGCATGATAGCCACGTGATCAGTGCATGATCAGTCACATGATCAGTGTATGATCATCCGGGTGATCAGTGCATGATCAGTCATGTGATCAGTGCATGATATAGACGTGATCAGTGCATGATCAGTCACGTGATCAGTGTATGATCAGCCACGTGATCAGTGCATGATAGCCAGTGATCAGTGCATGATAGCCAGTGATCAGTGCATGATCAGTCACGTGATCAGTGCATGATCAGCCACGTGATCAGTGCATGATAGCCACGTGATCAGTGCATGATCAGCCACGTGATCAGTGCATGATCAGTTACGTGATCAGTGCATGATCAGCCACGTGATCAGTGCATGATCAGCCACGTGATCAGTGCATGATAGCCACGTGATCAGTGCATGATCAGTCACGTGATCAGTGTATGATCAGCCACGTGAACAGTGCATGCTCAGTCACGTGATCTGGGCCTGCTGAGCTGCGTGATTACTGTCTGCTCATCTGCTTGACAATTGCCAGCTGAGCTGCACGATTCCTGCCTGTCATCTGCTTGACAATTGTCAGCTGTGCTGCGTAATTCCTGCCTGCTCAGCTGCTTGATTATTGCCAGCTGAGCAGCATGATTCCTCACAGCTGAGTTCCATGATTATTGCCTGCTGACTGTTTGATTCGTGCCTACTCAGCTCTTTGTTTATTGCCTCCAGAGGCACATGATCAGTGTATGATAGCAAACATGATCAGTGCATGATCAGTCACATGATCAGCGCCATTAAGTCACGTGATCACTACATGATAGTCATGTGATCAGTCCATGCTCAGTCACGGTATCAGTGCATGATCAGCCACGTGATCAGTGCATGATCAGCCAGGTGATCAGTTCATGATAGCCACGTGATCAGTGCATGATTTGTCACGTGATCAGTGCATGACCAGGCAGGTGATCAGTGCATGATCAGCCACGTGATCAGTGCATGATAGCCACGTGATCAGTGCATGATCAGTCACCTGATGGGTGTATGATCAGTCACGTGACCAGTACATGGTAGCTACATGATCATTGCATGATCAGCCACGTGAGTAGTGCATGATAGCCACGTGATCAGTGCATGATCAGTCACGTGATCAGTGCATGATCAGTCACGTGAACAGTGCATGATAAGTCACGTGATCAGTGCATGATCAGCCACGTGATCAGTGCATGATCAGTCACGTGATCAGTGCATGATCAGCCACGTGATCAGTGCATGATCAGTCACGTGATCAGTGCATGATATAGACGTGATCAGTGCATGATCAGTCACGTGATCAGTGCATGATAGCCACGTGATCAGTGCATGATCAGTCACGTGATCAGTGCATGATCAGTCACGTGACAGTGCATGGTAGCTACGTGATCAGTGCATGATCAGCCACGTGATCAGTGCATGATAGCCACGTGATCAGTGCATGATCAGTCACGTGATCAGTGCATGATCAGTCACGTGATCAGTGCATGATCAGCCACGTGATCAGTGCATGATCAGCCACGTGATCAGTGCATGATAGCCACGTGATCAGTGCATGATCAGTCACGTGATCAGTGCATGATCAGTCACGTGATCAGTGCATGATCAGCCACGTGATCAGTGCATGATAGCCACGTGATCAGTGCATGATCAGTCACGTGATCAGTGCATGATCAGTCACGTGATCAGTGCATGATAGCCACGTGATCAGTGCATGATCAGCCACGTGATCAGTGCATGATCAGCCACGTGATCAGTGCATGATCAGCCACGTGATCAGTGCATGATCAGCACGTGATCAGTGCATGATCAGTCACGTGATCAGTGCATGATCAGCCACGTGATCAGTGCATGATCAGTCACGTGATCTGGGCCTGCTGAGCTGCGTGATTACCGTCTGCTCATCTGCTTGACAATTGCCAGCTGAGCTGCACGATTCCTGCCTGTCATCTGCTTGACAATTGTCAGCTGTGCTGCGTAATTCCTGCCTGCTCAGCTGCTTGATTATTGCCAGCTGAGCAGCATGATTCCTCACAGCTGAGTTCCATGATTATTGCCTGCTGACTGTTTGATTCGTGCCTACTCAGCTCTTTGTTTATTGCCTCCAGAGGCACATGATCAGTGTATGATAGCAAACATGATCAGCGCATGATCAGTCACATGATCAGCGCCATTAAGTCACGTGATCACTACATGATAGTCATGTGATCAGTCCATGCTCAGTCACGGTATCAGTGCATGATCAGCCACGTGATCAGTGCATGATCAGCCAGGTGATCAGTTCATGATAGCTATGTGATCAGTGCATGATTTGTCACGTGATCAGTGCATGACCAGGCAGGTGATCAGTGCATGATCAGCCACGTGATCAGTGCATGATAGCCACGTGATCAGTGCATGATCAGTCACCTGATGGGTGTATGATCAGTCACGTGACCAGTACATGGTAGCTACATGATCATTGCATGATCAGCCACGTGAGTAGTGCATGATAGCCACGTGATCAGTGCATGATCAGTCACGTGATCAGTGCATGATCAGTCACGTGAACAGTGCATGATAAGTCACCTGATCAGTGCATGATCAATTACGTGATCAGTGCATGATCACTCACGTGACCAGTACATGGTAGCTACGTGATCATTGCATGATCAGCCACGTGATCAGTGCATGATAGCCACGTGATCAGTGCATGATCTGTCACATGATCAGTGTATGATCATCCGGGTGATCAGTGCATGGGCAGTCATGTGATCAGTGCATGATATAGACGTGATCAGTGCATGATCAGTCACGTGATCAGTGTATGATCAGCCACGTGATCAGTGCATGATAGCCAGTTAATGAGTGCATGATAGCCAGATGATCAGTGCATGATCAGTCACGTGATCAGTGTATGATCAGCCACGTGATCAGTGCATGATAGCCACTGATCAGTGCATGATCAGCCACGTGATCAGTGCATGATCAGTTACGTGATCAGTGCATGATCAGCCACGTGATCAGTGCATGATCAGCCACGTGATCAGTGCATGATCAGCCACGTGATCAGTGCATGATAGCCACGTGATCAGTGCATGATCAGTTACGTGATCAGTGTATGATCAGCCACGTGATCAGTGCATGATAGCCACGTGATCAGTGCATGATCAGTCACGTGATCAGTGTATGATCAGCCACGTGAACAGTGCATGCTCAGTCACGTGATCTGGGCCTGCTGAGCTGCGTGATTACCGTCTGCTCATCTGCTTGACAATTGCCAGCTGAGCTGCACGATTCCTGCCTGTCATCTGCTTGACAATTATCAGCTGTGCTGCGTAATTCCTGCCTGCTCAGCTGCTTGATTATTGCCAGCTGAGCAGCATGATTCCTCACACTGAGTTCCATGATTATTGCCTGCTGACTGTTTGATTCGTGCCTACTCAGCTCTTTGTTTATTGCCTCCAGAGGCACATGATCAGTGTATGATAGCAAACATGATCAGCGCATGATCAGTCACATGATCAGCGCCATTAAGTCACGTGATCACTACATGATAGTCATGTGATCAGTCCATGCTCAGTCACGGTATCAGTGCATGATCAGCCACGTGATCAGTGCATGATCAGCCAGGTGATCAGTTCATGATAGCTATGTGATCAGTTCATGATTTGTCACGTGATCTGTGCATGACCAGGCAGGTGATCAGTGCATGATCAGCCACGTGATCAGTGCATGATAGCCACGTGATCAGTGCATGATCAGTCACCTGATGGGTGTATGATCAGTCACGTGACCAGTACATGGTAGCTACATGATCATTGCATGATCAGCCACGTGAGTAGTGCATGATAGCCACGTGATCAGTGCATGATCAGTCACGTGATCAGTGCATGATCACTCACGTGAACAGTGCATGATAAGTCACGTGATCAGTGCATGATCAATTACGTGATCAGTGCATGATCAGTCACGTGACCAGTACATGGTAGCTACGTGATCATTGCATGATCAGCCACGTGAGCAGTGCATGATAGCCACGTGATCAGTGCATGATCAGTCGCATGATCAGTGTATGATCATCCGGGTGATCAGTGCATGATCAGTCATGTGATCAGTGCATGATATAGACGTGATCAGTGCATGATCAGTCACGTGATCAGTGTATGATCAACCACGTGATCAGTGCATGATAGCCAGTCAGATGCCAGTGATCAGTGCATGATCAGTCACGTGATCAGTGATGATCAGCCTCATGATAGCCACTGATCAGTGCATGATCAGCCACGTGATCAGTGCATGATCAGTTACGTGAGCAGTGTATGATCAGCCACGTGATCAGTGCATGGTCAGACACGTGAACAGTGTATGATCAGCCACGTGATCAGTGCATGATAGCCACGTGATCAGTGCATGATCAGTCACGTGATCAGTGTATGATCAGCCACGTGAACAGTGCATGCTCAGTCACGTGATCTGGGCCTGCTGAGCTGCGTGATTACTGTCTGCTCATCTGCTTGACAATTGCCAGCTGAGCTGCACGATTCCTGCCTGTCATCTGCTTGACAATTATCAGCTGTGCTGCGTAATTCCTGCCTGCTCAGCTGCTTGATTATTGCCAGCTGAGCAGCATGATTCCTCACACCTGAGTTCCATGATTATTGCCTGCTGACTGTTTGATTCGTGCCTACTCAGCTCTTTGTTTATTGCCTCCAGAGGCACATGATCAGTGTATGATAGCAAACATGATCAGTGCATGATCAGTCACATGATCAGCGCCATTAAGTCACGTGATCACTACATGATAGTCATGTGATCAGTCCATGCTCAGTCACGGTATCAGTGCATGATCAGCCACGTGATCAGTGCATGATCAGCCACGTGATCAGTTCATGATAGCTATGTGATCAGTGCATGATTTGTCACGTGATCAGTGCATGACCAGGCAGGTGATCAGTGCATGATCAGCCACGTGATCAGTGCATGATAGCCACGTGATCAGTGCATGATCAGTCACCTGATGGGTGTATGATCAGTCACGTGACCAGTACATGGTAGCTACATGATCATTGCATGATCAGCCACGTGAGTAGTGCATGATAGCCACGTGATCAGTGCATGATCAGTCACGTGATCAGTGCATGATCACTCACGTGAACAGTGCATGATAAGTCACGTGATCAGTGCATGATCAATTACGTGATCAGTGCATGATCAGTCACGTGACCAGTACATGGTAGCTACGTGATCATTGCATGATCAGCCACGTGATCAGTGCATGATAGCCACGTGATCAGTGCATGATCAGTCGCATGATCAGTGTATGATCATCCGGGTGATCAGTGCATGGGCAGTCATGTGATCAGTGCATGATATAGACGTGATCAGTGCATGATCAGTCACGTGATCAGTGTATGATCAGCCACGTGATCAGTGCATGATAGCCAGTTAATGAGTGCATGATAGCCAGATGATCAGTGCATGATCAGTCACGTGATCAGTGCATGATCAGCCACGTGATCAGTGCATGATAGCCACTGATCAGTGCATGATCAGCCACGTGATCAGTGCATGATCAGTCACGTGATCAGTGCATGATCAGCCACGTGATCAGTGCATGATAGCCACGTGATCAGTGCATGATCAGTTACGTGATCAGTGTATGATCAGCCACGTGATCAGTGCATGATAGCCACGTGATCAGTGCATGATCAGTCACGTGATCAGTGTATGATCAGCCACGTGAACAGTGCATGCTCAGTCACGTGATCTGGGCCTGCTGAGCTGCGTGATTACCGTCTGCTCATCTGCTTGACAATTGCCAGCTGAGCTGCACGATTCCTGCCTGTCATCTGCTTGACAATTATCAGCTGTGCTGCGTAATTCCTGCCTGCTCAGCTGCTTGATTATTGCCAGCTGAGCAGCATGATTCCTCACACCTGAGTTCCATGATTATTGCCTGCTGACTGTTTGATTCGTGCCTACTCAGCTCTTTGTTTATTGCCTCCAGAGGCACATGATCAGTGTATGATAGCAAACATGATCAGTGCATGATCAGTCACATGATCAGCGCCATTAAGTCACGTGATCACTACATGATAGTCATGTGATCAGTCCATGCTCAGTCACGGTATCAGTGCATGATCAGCCACGTGATCAGTGCATGATCAGCCACGTGATCAGTTCATGATAGCTATGTGATCAGTGCATGATTTGTCACGTGATCAGTGCATGACCAGGCAGGTGATCAGTGCATGATCAGCCACGTGATCAGTGCATGATAGCCACGTGATCAGTGCATGATCAGTCACCTGATGGGTGTATGATCAGTCACGTGACCAGTACATGGTAGCTACATGATCATTGCATGATCAGCCACGTGAGTAGTGCATGATAGCCACGTGATCAGTGCATGATCAGTCACGTGATCAGTGCATGATCACTCACGTGAACAGTGCATGATAAGTCACGTGATCAGTGCATGATCAATTACGTGATCAGTGCATGATCAGTCACGTGACCAGTACATGGTAGCTACGTGATCATTGCATGATCAGCCACGTGATCAGTGCATGATAGCCACGTGATCAGTGCATGATCAGTCACATGATCAGTGTATGATCATCCACGTGATCAGTGCATGATCAGTCATGTGATCAGTGCATGATATAGCGTGATCAGTGCATGATCAGTCACGTGATCAGTGCATGATCAGCCACGTGATCAGTGCATGATAGCCACGTGATCAGTGCATGATCAGCCACGTGATCAGTGCATGATCAGTTACGTGAGCAGTGTATGATCAGCCACGTGATCAGTGCATGGTCAGACACGTGAACAGTGTATGATCAGCCACGTGATCAGTGCATGATAGCCACGTGATCAGTGCATGATCAGTCACGTGATCAGTGTATGATCAGCCACGTGAACAGTGCATGCTCAGTCACGTGATCTGGGCCTGCTGAGCTGCGTGATTACTGTCTGCTCATCTGCTTGACAATTGCCAGCTGAGCTGCACGATTCCTGCCTGTCATCTGCTTGACAATTATCAGCTGTGCTGCGTAATTCCTGCCTGCTCAGCTGCTTGATTATTGCCAGCTGAGCAGCATGATTCCTCACACCTGAGTTCCATGATTATTGCCTGCTGACTGTTTGATTCGTGCCTACTCAGCTCTTTGTTTATTGCCTCCAGAGGCACATGATCAGTGTATGATAGCAAACATGATCAGTGCATGATCAGTCACATGATCAGCGCCATTAAGTCACGTGATCACTACATGATAGTCATGTGATCAGTCCATGCTCAGTCACGGTATCAGTGCATGATCAGCCACGTGATCAGTGCATGATCAGCCAGGTGATCAGTTCATGATAGCTATGTGATCAGTGCATGATTTGTCACGTGATCAGTGCATGACCAGGCAGGTGATCAGTGCATGATCAGCCACGTGATCAGTGCATGATAGCCACGTGATCAGTGCATGATCAGTCACCTGATGGGTGTATGATCAGTCACGTGACCAGTACATGGTAGCTACATGATCATTGCATGATCAGCCACGTGAGTAGTGCATGATAGCCACGTGATCAGTGCATGATCAGTCACGTGATCAGTGCATGATCACTCACGTGAACAGTGCATGATAAGTCACCTGATCAGTGCATGATCAATTACGTGATCAGTGCATGATCAGTCACGTGACCAGTACATGGTAGCTACGTGATCATTGCATGATCAGCCACGTGAGCAGTGCATGATAGCCACGTGATCAGTGCATGATCTGTCACATGATCAGTGTATGATCATCCACGTGATCAGTGCATGGGCAGTCATGTGATCAGTGCATGATATAGACGTGATCAGTGCATGATCAGTCACGTGATCAGTGTATGATCAACCACGTGATCAGTGCATGATAGCCAGTTAATGAGTGCATGATAGCCAGATGATCAGTGCATGATCAGTCACGTGATCAGTGTATGATCAGCCAAGTGATCAGTGCATGATAGCCACTGATCAGTGCATGATCAGCCACGTGATCAGTGCATGATCAGTTACGTGATCAGTGTATGATCAGCCACGTGATCAGTGCATGATCAGACACGTGATCAGTGCATGATCAGCCACGTGATCAGTGCATGATAGCCACGTGATCAGTGCATGATCAGTTACGTGAGCAGTGTATGATCAGCCACGTGATCAGTGCATGATAGCCACGTGATCAGTGCATGATCAGTCACGTGATCAGTGTATGATCAGCCACGTGAACAGTGCATGCTCAGTCACGTGATCTGGGCCTGCTGAGCTGCGTGATTACCGTCTGCTCATCTGCTTGACAATTGCCAGCTGAGCTGCACGATTCCTGCCTGTCATCTGCTTGACAATTATCAGCTGTGCTGCGTAATTCCTGCCTGCTCAGCTGCTTGATTATTGCCAGCTGAGCAGCATGATTCCTCACACCTGAGTTCCATGATTATTGCCTGCTGACTGTTTGATTCGTGCCTACTCAGCTCTTTGTTTATTGCCTCCAGAGGCACATGATCAGTGTATGATAGCAAACATGATCAGCGCATGATCAGTCACATGATCAGCGCCATTAAGTCACGTGATCACTACATGATAGTCATGTGATCAGTCCATGCTCAGTCACGGTATCAGTGCATGATCAGCCACGTGATCAGTGCATGATCAGCCAGGTGATCAGTTCATGATAGCTATGTGATCAGTGCATGATTTGTCACGTGATCAGTGCATGACCAGGCAGGTGATCAGTGCATGATCAGCCACGTGATCAGTGCATGATAGCCACGTGATCAGTGCATGATCAGTCACCTGATGGGTGTATGATCAGTCACGTGACCGGTACATGGTAGCTACATGATCATTGCATGATCAGCCACGTGAGTAGTGCATGATAGCCACGTGATCAGTGCATGATCAGTCACGTGATCAGTGCATGATCAGTCACGTGAACAGTGCATGATAAGTCACGTGATCAGTGCATGATCAGCCACGTGATCAGTGCATGATCAGTCACGTGATCAGTGCATGATAGCTACGTGATCAGTGCATGATCAGCCACGTGATCAGTGCATGATAGCCACGTGATCAGTGCATGATAGCCACGTGATCAGTGCATGATCAGTCACGTGATCAGTACATGGTAGCTACGTGATCATTGCATGATCAGCCACGTGATCAGTGCATGATAGCCACGTGATCAGTGCATGATCAGTCACATGATCAGTGTATGATCATCCGGGTGATCAGTGCATGATCAGTCATGTGATCAGTGCATGATATAGACGTGATCAGTGCATGATCAGTCACGTGATCAGTGCATGATCAGCCACGTGATCAGTGCATGATAGCCAGTGATCAGTGCATGATAGCCAGTGATCAGTGCATGATCAGTCACGTGATCAGTGTATGATCAGCCACGTGATCAGTGCATGATAGCCACTGATCAGTGCATGATCAGCCACGTGATCAGTGCATGATCAGTCACGTGATCAGTGCATGATCAGCCACGTGATCAGTGCATGATCAGCCACGTGATCAGTGCATGATCAGCCACGTGATCAGTGCATGATAGCCACGTGATCAGTGCATGATCAGTCACGTGATCAGTGTATGATCAGCCACGTGATCAGTGCATGATAGCCACGTGATCAGTGCATGATCAGTCACGTGATCAGTGTATGATCAGCCACGTGAACAGTGCATGCTCAGTCACGTGATCTGGGCCTGCTGAGCTGCGTGATTACTGTCTGCTCATCTGCTTGACAATTGCCAGCTGAGCTGCACGATTCCTGCCTGTCATCTGCTTGACAATTATCAGCTGTGCTGCGTAATTCCTGCCTGCTCAGCTGCTTGATTATTGCCAGCTGAGCAGCATGATTCCTCACACCTGAGTTCCATGATTATTGCCTGCTGACTGTTTGATTCGTGCCTACTCAGCTCTTTGTTTATTGCCTCCAGAGGCACATGATCAGTGTATGATAGCAAACATGATCAGTGCATGATCAGTCACATGATCAGCGCCATTAAGTCACGTGATCACTACATGATAGTCATGTGATCAGTCCATGCTCAGTCACGGTATCAGTGCATGATCAGCCACGTGATCAGTGCATGATCAGCCACGTGATCAGTTCATGATAGCCACGTGATCAGTGCATGATCAGTCACGTGATCAGTGCATGATCAGGCACGTGATCAGTGCATGATCAGCCACGTGATCAGTGCATGATAGCCACGTGATCAGTGCATGATCAGTCACCTGATGGGTGTATGATCAGTCACGTGACCAGTACATGGTAGCTACATGATCATTGCATGATCAGCCACGTGAGTAGTGCATGATAGCCACGTGATCAGTGCATGATCAGTCACGTGATCAGTGCATGATCAGTCACGTATCAGTGCATGATCAGCCACGTGATCAGTGCATGATCAGCCACGTGATCAGTGCATGATAGCTACGTGATCAGTGCATGATCAGTCACGTGATCAGTGCATGATCAGGCACGTGATCAGTGCATGATCAGCCACGTGATCAGTGCATGATAGCCACGTGATCAGTGCATGATCAGTCACGTGATCAGTGTATGATCAGTCACTGACAGGTACATGGTAGCTACGTGATCATTGCATGATCAGCCACGTGATAGTGCATGATAGCCACGTGATCAGTGCATGATCAGTCACGTGATCAGTGCATGATCAGTCACGTGATCAGTGCATGATCAGCCACGTGATCAGTGCATGATCAGCCACGTGATCAGTGCATGATAGCCACGTGATCAGTGCATGATCAGTCACGTGATCAGTGCATGATCAGTCACGTGATCAGTGCATGATCAGCCACGTGATCAGTGCATGATCAGCCACGTGATCAGTGCATGATCAGTTACGTGATCAGTGCATGATCAGTCACGTGATCAGTGCATGATAGCTACGTGATCAGTGCATGATCAGCCACGTGATCAGTGCATGATAGCCACGTGATCAGTGCATGATCAGTCACGTGATCAGTGCATGATCAGTCACGTGATCAGTGCATGATCAGCCACGTGATCAGTGCATGATCAATTACGTGATCAGTGCATGATCAGTCACGTGATCAGTGCATGGTAGCTACGTGATCATTGCATGATCAGCCACGTGATCAGTGCATGATAGCCACGTGATCAGTGCATGATAGCCACGTGATCAGTGCATGATCAGTCACGTGATCAGTGTGTGATCAGCCACGTGATCAGTGCATGATAGCCACGTGATCAGTGCATGATAGCCACGTGATCAGTGCATGATAGCCACGTGATCAGTGCATGATCAGTCACGTGATCATGTGTGATCAGCCACGTGATCAGTGCATGATCAGCACGTGATCAGTGCATGATCAGCCACGTGATCAGTGCATGATCAGCCACGTGATCAGTGCATGATCAGTCACGTGACCAGTACATGATAGCTACGTGATCAGTGCATGATCAGCCACGTGATCAGTGCATGATAGCCACGTGATCAGTGCATGATCAGTCACATGATCAGTGCATGATCATCCACGTGATCAGTGCATGGGCAGTCACGTGATCAGTGCATGATATAGACGTGATCAGTGCATGATCAGTCACGTGATCAGTGCATGATCAGCCACGTGATCAGTGCATGATAGCCAGTGAATCAGTGCATGATAGCCAGTGATCAGTGCATGATCAGTCACGTGATCAGTGTATGATCAGCCACGTGATCAGTGCATGATAGCCACGTGATCAGTGCATGATCAGCCACGTGATCAGTGCATGATCAGTTACGTGAGCAGTGTATGATCAGCCACGTGATCAGTGCATGGTCAGACACGTGAACAGTGTATGATCAGCCACGTGATCAGTGCATGATAGCCACGTGATCAGTGCATGATCAGTCACGTGATCAGTGTATGATCAGCCACGTGAACAGTGCATGCTCAGTCACGTGATCTGGGCCTGCTGAGCTGCGTGATTACTGTCTGCTCATCTGCTTGACAATTGCCAGCTGAGCTGCACGATTCCTGCCTGTCATCTGCTTGACAATTGTCAGCTGTGCTGCGTAATTCCTGCCTGCTCAGCTGCTTGATTATTGCCAGCTGAGCAGCATGATTCCTCACACCTGAGTTCCATGATTATTGCCTGCTGACTGTTTGATTCGTGCCTACTCAGCTCTTTGTTTATTGCCTCCAGAGGCACATGATCAGTGTATGATAGCAAACATGATCAGCGCATGATCAGTCACATGATCAGCGCCATTAAGTCACGTGATCACTACATGATAGTCATGTGATCAGTCCATGCTCAGTCACGGTATCAGTGCATGATCAGCCACGTGATCAGTGCATGATCAGTCATGTGATCAGTGCATGATATAGACGTGATCAGTGCATGATCAGTCACGTGATCAGTGCATGATAGCCACGTGATCAGTGCATGATCAGTCACCTGATGGGTGTATGATCAGTCACGTGACCAGTACATGGTAGCTACATGATCATTGCATGATCAGCCACGTGAGTAGTGCATGATAGCCACGTGATCAGTGCATGATCAGTCACGTGATCAGTGCATGATCAGTCACGTGACAGTACATGGTAGCTGCGTGATCATGCATGATCAGCCACGTGATCAGTGCATGATCAGCCACGTGATCAGTGCATGATCAGCCACGTGATCAGTGCATGATCAGTCACGTGATCAGTGCATGATCAGTCACGTGATCAGTGCATGATCAGCCACGTGATCAGTGCATGATCAGTCACGTGATCAGTGCATGATCAGTCACGTGATCAGTGCATGGTAGCTACGTGATCATTGCATGATCAGCCACGTGATCAGTGCATGATAGCCACGTGATCAGTGCATGATCAGCCACGTGATCAGTGCATGATCAGTCACGTGATCAGTGCATGATCAGTCACGTGATCAGTGCATGATCAGCCACGTGATCAGTGCATGATCAGTCATGTGATCAGTGCATGATAGCCCGTGATCAGTGCATGATCAGTCCTGTGATCAGTGCATGATCAGCCACGTGATCAGTGCATGATCAGCCACGTGATCAGTGCATGATCAGTCACGTGATCAGTGCATGATCAGTCACGTGATCAGTGTATGATCAGCCACGTGAACAGTGCATGCTCAGTCACGTGATCAGGGCCTGCTGAGCTGCGTGATTACTGTCTGCTCATCTGCTTGACAATTGCCAGCTGAGCTGCACGATTCCTGCCTGTCATCTGCTTGACAATTGCCAGCTGTGCTGCGTAATTCCTGCCTGCTCAGCTGCTTGATTATTGCCAGCTGAGCAGCATGATTTCTCAGAGCTGAGTTCCATGATTATTGCCTGCTGACTGATTCGTGCCTACTCAGCTCTTTGTTCATTGCCTCCAGAGGCACATGATCAGTGTATGACACCAAACATGATCAGCACATGATCAGTCACATGATCAGTGCATGATAAGCCACGTGATCAGTGCATGATCAGTTACGTGATCAGTGCATGATCAGTCACGTGATCAGTGCATGATAGCCACGTGATCAGTGCATGATCAGCCACGTGATCAGTGCATGATCAGTCACGTGATCAGTGCATGATCAGCCACGTGATCAGTGCATGATATCCACGTGATCAGTGCATGATCAGCCACGTGATCAGTGCATGATCAGCCACGTGATCAGTGCATGATGAGCCACGTGATCAGTGCATGATCAATTACGTGATCAGTGCATGATCAGTCACGTGACCAGTACATGGTTGCTACGTGATCGTTGCATGATCAGCCACGTGAGCAGTGCATGATAGCCACGTGATC
Source organism: Bos javanicus (assembly GCF_032452875.1). NCBI lineage: Eukaryota > Metazoa > Chordata > Mammalia > Artiodactyla > Bovidae > Bos > Bos javanicus. The sequence goes on from NW_026893840.1 coordinate 197,194, forward strand.
AGTGCATGATCAGTCACGTGATCAGTGCATGATCAGTCACGTGAACAGTGCATGATCATTTACGTGATCAGTGCATGATCAGTCACGTGACCAGTATATGGTAGCTATGTGATCATTCCATGACGAGCCACGTGAGCAGTGCATGATAGCCACGTGATGTGTGCATGATCAGTTACGTGATCAGAGTATGATCAGCCACGTGATCAGTGCATGAGTGCCACGTGATCAGTGCATGATATGTCACGTGACAGTGTGTGATCAGCCACGTGATCAGTGCATGATCAGCCACGTGATCAGTGCATGATAGCCACGTGATCAGTGCATGATCAGTTACGTGAGCAGTGTATGATCAGCCACGTGATCAGTGCATGGTCAGACACGTGAACAGTGTATGATCAGCCACGTGATCAGTGCATGATATCCACGTGATCAGTGCATGATCATCACGTGATCAGTGTATGATCAGCCACGTGAACAGTGCATGCTCAGTCACGTGATCAGGGCCTGCTGAGCTGCGTGATTACTGTCTGCTCATCTGCTTGACAATTGCCAGCTGTGCTGCGTAATTCCTGCCTGCTCAGCTGCTTGATTATTGCCAGCTGAGCAGCATGATTCCTCACACCTGAGTTCCATGATTATTGCCTGCTGACTGTTTGATTCGTGCCTACTCAGCTCTTTGTTTATTGCCTCCAGAGGCACATGATCAGTGTATGATAGCAAACATGATCAGTGCATGATCAGTCACATGATCAGTGCCATTAAGTCACGTGATCACTACATGATAGTCATGTGATCAGTCCATGCTCAGTCACGGTATCAGTGCATGATCAGCCACGTGATCAGTGCATGATCAGCCAGGTGATCAGTTCATGATAGCTATGTGATCAGTTCATGATCAGTCACGTGATCAGTGCATGACCAGGCAGGTGATCAGTGCATGATCAGCCACGTGATCAGTGCATGATAGCCACGTGATCAGTGCATGATCAGTCACCTGATGGGTGTATGATCAGTCACGTGACCAGTACATGGTAGCTACATGATCATTGCATGATCAGCCACGTGAGTAGTGCATGATAGCCACGTGATCAGTGCATGATCAGTCACGTGATCAGTGCATGATCACTCACGTTAACAGTGCATGATAAGTCACGTGATCAGTGCATGATCAATTACGTGATCAGTGCATGATCACTCACGTGACCAGTACATGGTAGCTACGTGATCATTGCATGATCAGCCACGTGAGCAGTGCATGATAGCCACGTGATCAGTGCATGATCAGTCGCATGATCAGTGTATGATCATCCGGGTGATCAGTGCATGGGCAGTCATGTGATCAGTGCATGATATAGACGTGATCAGTGCATGATCAGTCTCGTGATCAGTGTATGATCAGCCACGTGATCAGTGCATGATAGCCAGTGATCAGTGCATGATAGCCAGTGATCAGTGCATGATCAGTCACGTGATCAGTGTATGATCAGCCACGTGATCAGTGCATGATAGCCAACTGATCAGTGCATGATCAGCCACGTGATCAGTGCATGATCAGTTACGTGAGCAGTGTATGATCAGCCACGTGATCAGTGCATGGTCAGACACGTGAACAGTGTATGATCAGCCACGTGATCAGTGCATGATAGCCACGTGATCAGTGCATGATCAGTCACGTGATCAGTGTATGATCAGCCACGTGAACAGTGCATGCTCAGTCACGTGATCTGGGCCTGCTGAGCTGCGTGATTACCGTCTGCTCATCTGCTTGACAATTGCCAGCTGAGCTGCACGATTCCTGCCTGTCATCTGCTTGACAATTGCCAGCTGTGCTGCGTAATTCCTGCCTGCTCAGCTGCTTGATTATTGCCAGCTGAGCAGCATGATTCCTCACAGCTGAGTTCCATGATTATTGCCTGCTGACTGTTTGATTCGTGCCTACTCAGCTCTTTGTTTATTGCCTCCAGAGGCACATGATCAGTGTATGATAGCAAACATGATCAGCGCATGATCAGTCACATGATCAGCGCCATTAAGTCACGTGATCACTACATGATAGTCATGTGATCAGTCCATGCTCAGTCACGGTATCAGTGCATGATCAGCCACGTGATCAGTGCATGATCTGTCACATGATCAGTGTATGATCATCCACGTGATCAGTGCATGGGCAGTCATGTGATCAGTGCATGATATAGACGTGATCAGTGCATGATCAGTCACGTGATCAGTGCATGATAGCCACGTGATCAGTGCATGATCAGTCACCTGATGGGTGTATGATCATTCACGTGACCTGTACATGGTAGCTACATGATCATTGCATGATCAGCCACGTGAGTAGTGCATGATAGCCACGTGATCAGTGCATGATCAGTCACGTGATCAGTGCATGATCAGTCACGTATCAGTGCATGATCAGCCACGTGATCAGTGCATGATCAGCCACGTGATCAGTGCATGATAGCCACGTGATCAGTGCATGATCAGTCACGTGATCAGTGCATGATCAGGCACGTGATCAGTGCATGATCAGCCACGTGATCAGTGCATGATAGCCACGTGATCAGTGCATGATCAGTCACGTGATCAGTGCATGATCAGTCACTGACCAGTACATGGTAGCTACATGATCATTGCATGATCAGCCACGTGATCAGTGCATGATAGCCACGTGATCAGTGCATGATCAGTCACGTGATCAGTGCATGATCAGTCATGTGATCAGTGCATGATCAGGCACGTGATCAGTGCATGATCAGCCACGTGATCAGTGCATGATAGCCACGTGATCAGTGCATGATCAGTCACGTGATCAGTGCATGATCAGTCACGTGATCAGTGCATGATCAGCCACGTGATCAGTGCATGATCAGCCACGTGATCAGTGCATGATCAATTACGTGATCAGTGCATGATCAGTCACGTGACCAGTACATGGTAGCTACGTGATCATTGCATGATCAGCCACGTGATCAGTGCATGATAGCCACGTGATCAGTGCATGATCAGTCACGTGATCAGTGCATGATCAGTCACGTGATCAGTGCATGATCAGTCACGTGATCAGTGCATGATCAATTACGTGATCAGTGCATGATCAGTCACGTGATCAGTGCATGGTAGCTACGTGATCATTGCATGATCAGCCACGTGATCAGTGCATGATAGCCACGTGATCAGTGCATGATAGCCACGTGATCAGTGCATGATCAGTCACGTGATACGTGTGTGATCAGCCACGTGATCAGTGCATGATAGCCACGTGATCAGTGCATGATCAGCCACGTGATCAGTGCATGATAGCCACGTGATCAGTGCATGATCAGTCACGTGATCATGTGTGATCAGCCACGTGATCAGTGCATGATCAGTCACGTGATCAGTACATGATCAGTCACGTGAACAGTGCATGATCATTTACGTGATCTGTGCATGATCAGTCACGTGACCAGTATATGGTAGCTATGTGATCATTCCATGACGAGCCACGTGAGCAGTGCATGATAGCCACGTGATGTGTGCATGATGAGTTACGTGAGCAGAGTATGATCAGCCACGTGATCAGTGCATGAGTGCCACGTGATCAGTGCATGATATGTCACGTGACAGGTGTGTGATCAGCCACGTGAACAGTGCATGTTCAGCCACGTGATCAGTGCATGATAGCCACGTGATCAGTGCATGATCAGTTACGTGAGCAGTGTATGATCAGCCACGTGATCAGTGCATGGTCAGACACGTGAACAGTGTATGATCAGCCACGTGATCAGTGCATGATATCCAAGTGATCAGTGCATGATCATCACGTGATCAGTGTATGATCAGCCACGTGAACAGTGCATGCTCAGTCACGTGATCAGGGCCTGCTGAGCTGCGTGATTACTGTCTGCTCATCTGCTTGACAATTGCCAGCTGAGCTGCACGATTCCTGCCTGTCATCTGCTTGACAATTGCCAGCTGTGCTGCGTAATTCCTGCCTGCTCAGCTGCTTGATTATTGCCAGCTGAGCAGCATGATTCCTCACAGCTGAGTTCCATGATTATTGCCTGCTGACTGTATGATTCGTGCCTACTCAGCTCTTTGTTTATTGCCTCCAGAGGCACATGATCAGTGTATGATAGCAAACATGATCAGTGCATGATCAGTCACATGATCAGCGCCATTAAGTCACGTGATCACTACATGATAGTCATGTGATCAGTCCATGCTCAGTCACGGTATCAGTGCATGATCAGCCACGTGATCAGTGCATGATCAGCCAGGTGATCAGTTCATGATAGCTATGTGATCAGTGCATGATTTGTCACGTGATCAGTGCATGATCAGTCACGTGATCAGTGCATGATCAGTCACGTGATCAGTGCATGATCAGTCACGTGATCAGTGCATGATCAGCCACGTGATCAGTGCATGATCAGCCACGTGATCAGTGCATGATCAATTACGTGATCAGTGCATGATCAGTCACGTGACCAGTATATGGTAGCTACGTGATCATTGCATGATCAGCCACGTGAGCAGTGCATGATAGCCACGTGATCAGTGCATGATCAGTCACGTGATCAGTGCATGATCACTCACGTGAACAGTGCATGATAAGTCACGTGATCAGTGCATGATCAATTACGTGATCAGTGCATGATCAGTCACGTGACCAGTACATGGTAGCTACGTGATCATTGCATGATCAGCCACGTGAGCAGTGCATGATAGCCACGTGATCAGTGCATGATCAGTCACATGATCAGTGTATGATCATCCGGGTGATCAGTGCATGATCAGTCATGTGATCAGTGCATGATATAGACGTGATCAGTGCATGATCAGTCTCGTGATCAGTGTATGATCAACCACGTGATCAGTGCATGATAGCCAGTTAATGAGTGCATGATAGCCAGATGATCAGTGCATGATCAGTCACGTGATCAGTGTATGATCAGCCACGTAATCAGTGCATGATAGCCACTGATCAGTGCATGATCAGCCACGTGATCAGTGCATGATCAGTTACGTGAGCAGTGTATGATCAGCCACGTGATCAGTGCATGGTCAGACACGTGAACAGTGTATGATCAGCCACGTGATCAGTGCATGATAGCCACGTGATCAGTGCATGATCAGTCACGTGATCAGTGTATGATCAGCCACGTGAACAGTGCATGCTCAGTCACGTGATCTGGGCCTGCTGAGCTGCGTGATTACCGTCTGCTCATCTGCTTGACAATTGCCAGCTGAGCTGCACGATTCCTGCCTGTCATCTGCTTGACAATTATCAGCTGTGCTGCGTAATTCCTGCCTGCTCAGCTGCTTGATTATTGCCAGCTGAGCAGCATGATTCCTCACACCTGAGTTCCATGATTATTGCCTGCTGACTGTTTGATTCGTGCCTACTCAGCTCTTTGTTTATTGCCTCCAGAGGCACATGATCAGTGTATGATAGCAAACATGATCAGCGCATGATCAGTCACATGATCAGCGCCATTAAGTCACGTGATCACTACATGATAGTCATGTGATCAGTCCATGCTCAGTCACGGTATCAGTGCATGATCAGCCACGTGATCAGTGCATGATCAGCCAGGTGATCAGTTCATGATAGCTACGTGATCAGTGCATGATTTGTCACGTGATCTGTGCATGACCAGGCAGGTGATCAGTGCATGATCAGCCACGTGATCAGTGCATGATAGCCACGTGATCAGTGCATGATCAGTCACCTGATGGGTGTATGATCAGTCACGTGACCAGTACATGGTAGCTACATGATCATTGCATGATCAGCCACGTGAGTAGTGCATGATAGCCACGTGATCAGTGCATGATCAGTCACGTGATCAGTGCATGATCAGTCACGTGAACAGTGCATGATAAGTCACCTGATCAGTGCATGATCAATTACGTGATCAGTGCATGATCACTCACGTGACCAGTACATGGTAGCTACGTGATCATTGCATGATCAGCCACGTGAGCAGTGCATGATAGCCACGTGATCAGTGCATGATCAGTCACATGATCAGTGTATGATCATCCGGGTGATCAGTGCATGATCAGTCATGTGATCAGTGCATGATATAGACGTGATCAGTGCATGATCAGTCACGTGATCAGTGCATGATCAGCCACGTGATCAGTGCATGATAGCCAGTTAATGAGTGCATGATAGCCAGATGATCAGTGCATGATCAGTCACGTGATCAGTGCATGATCAGCCACGTGATCAGTGCATGATAGCCACTGATCAGTGCATGATCAGCCACGTGATCAGTGCATGATCAGTCACGTGATCAGTGCATGATCAGCCACGTGATCAGTGCATGATAGCCACGTGATCAGTGCATGATCAGTTACGTGATCAGTGTATGATCAGCCACGTGATCAGTGCATGATAGCCACGTGATCAGTGCATGATCAGTCACGTGATCAGTGTATGATCAGCCACGTGAACAGTGCATGCTCAGTCACGTGATCAGGGCCTGCTGAGCTGCGTGATTACCGTCTGCTCATCTGCTTGACAATTGCCAGCTGAGCTGCACGATTCCTGCCTGTCATCTGCTTGACAATTATCAGCTGTGCTGCGTAATTCCTGCCTGCTCAGCTGCTTGATTATTGCCAGCTGAGCAGCATGATTCCTCACAGCTGAGTTCCATGATTATTGCCTGCTGACTGTTTGATTCGTGCCTACTCAGCTCTTTGTTTATTGCCTCCAGAGGCACATGATCAGTGTATGATAGCAAACATGATCAGCGCATGATCAGTCACATGATCAGCGCCATTAAGTCACGTGATCACTACCTGATAGTCATGTGATCAGTCCATGCTCAGTCACGGTATCAGTGCATGATCAGCCACGTGATCAGTGCATGATCTGTCACATGATTAGTGTATGATCATCCACGTGATCAGTGCATGGGCAGTCATGTGATCAGTGCATGATATAGACGTGATCAGTGCATGATCAGTCACCTGATCAGTGTATGATCAGTCACGTGACCAGTACATGGTAGCTACATGATCATTGCATGATCAGCCACGTGAGTAGTGCATGATAGCCACGTGATCAGTGCATGATCAGTCATGTGATCAGTGCATGATCAGTCACGTATCAGTGCATGATCAGCCACGTGATCAGTGCATGATCAGCCACGTGATCAGTGCATGATAGCCACGTGATCAGTGCATGATCAGTCACGTGATCAGTGCATGATCAGGCACGTGATCAGTGCATGATCAGCCACGTGATCAGTGCATGATAGCCACGTGATCAGTGCATGATCAGTCACCTGATCAGTGTATGATCAGTCACGTGACCAGTACATGGTAGCTACATGATCATTGCATGATCAGCCACGTGATAGTGCATGATAGCCACGTGATCAGTGCATGATCAGTCACGTGATCAGTGCATGATCAGTCATGTGATCAGTGCATGATCAGGCACGTGATCAGTGCATGATCAGCCACGTGATCAGTGCATGATAGCCACGTGATCAGTGCATGATCAGTCACGTGATCAGTGCATGATCAGTCACGTGATCAGTGCATGATCAGCCACGTGATCAGTGCATGATCAGCCACGTGATCAGTGCATGATCAATTACGTGATCAGTGCATGATCAGTCACGTGACCAGTATATGGTAGCTACGTGATCATTGCATGATCAGCCACGTGATCAGTGCATGATAGCCACGTGATCAGTGCATGATCAGTCACGTGATCAGTGCATGATCAGTCACGTGATCAGTGCATGATCAGTCACGTGATCAGTGCATGATCAATTACGTGATCAGTGCATGATCAGTCACGTGATCAGTACATGATAGCTACGTGATCAGTGCATGATCAGCCACGTGATCAGTGCATGATAGCCACGTGATCAGTGCATGATAGCCACGTGATCAGTGCATGATCAGTCATGTGATACGTGTGTGATCAGCCACGTGATCAGTGCATGATAGCCACGTGATCAGTGCATGATCAGCCACGTGATCAGTGCATGATGCCACGTGATCAGTGCATGATCAGTCACGTGATCATGTGTGATCAGCCACGTGATCAGTGCATGATCAGTCACGTGATCAGTGCATGATCAGTCACGTGATCAGTGCATGATCATTTACGTGATCAGTGCATGATCAGTCACGTGACCAGTATATGGTAGCTACGTGATCATTCCATGACAGCCACGTGAGCAGTGCATGATAGCCACGTGATGTGTGCATGATCAGTTACGTGAGCAGAGTATGATCAGCCACGTGATCAGTGCATGAGTGCCACGTGATCAGTGCATGATATGTCACGTGACAGGTGTGTGATCAGCCACGTGAACAGTGCATGATCAGCCACGTGATCAGTGCATGATAGCCACGTGATCAGTGCATGATCAGTTACGTGAGCAGTGTATGATCAGCCACGTGATCAGTGCATGGTCAGACACGTGAACAGTGTATGATCAGCCACGTGATCAGTGCATGATATCCAAGTGATCAGTGCATGATCATCACGTGATCAGTGTATGATCAGCCACGTGAACAGTGCATGCTCAGTCACGTGATCAGGGCCTGCTGAGCTGCGTGATTACTGTCTGCTCATCTGCTTGACAATTGACAGCTGTGCTGCGTAATTCCTGCCTGCTCAGCTGCTTGATTATTGCCAGCTGAGCAGCATGATTCCTCACAGCTGAGTTCCATGATTATTGCCTGCTGACTGTATGATTCGTGCCTACTCAGCTCTTTGTTTATTGCCTCCAGAGGCACATGATCAGTGTATGATAGCAAACATGATCAGTGCATGATCAGTCACATGATCAGCGCCATTAAGTCACGTGATCACTACATGATAGTCATGTGATCAGTCCATGCTCAGTCACGGTATCAGTGCATGATCAGCCACGTGATCAGTGCATGATCAGCCAGGTGATCAGTTCATGATAGCTATGTGATCAGTGCATGATTTGTCACGTGATCAGTGCATGATCAGTCACGTGATCAGTGCATGATCAGTCACGTGATCAGTGCATGATCAGTCACGTGATCAGTGCATGATCAGCCACGTGATCAGTGCATGATCAGCCACGTGATCAGTGCATGATCAATTACGTGATCAGTGCATGATCAGTCACGTGACCAGTACATGGTAGCTACGTGATCATTGCATGATCAGCCACGTGAGCAGTGCATGATAGCCACGTGATCAGTGCATGATCAGTCACGTGATCAGTGCATGATCACTCACGTGATCAGTGCATGATAAGTCACCTGATCAGTGCATGATCAATTACGTGATCAGTGCATGATCAGTCACGTGACCAGTACATGGTAGCTACGTGATCATTGCATGATCAGCCACGTGAGCAGTGCATGATAGCCACGTGATCAGTGCATGATCAGTCACATGATCAGTGTATGATCATCCGTGATCAGTGCATGGGCAGTCATGTGATCAGTGCATGATATAGACGTGATCAGTGCATGATCAGTCTCGTGATCAGTGTATGATCAACCACGTGATCAGTGCATGATAGCCAGTTAATGAGTGCATGATAGCCAGATGATCAGTGCATGATCAGTCACGTGATCAGTGTATGATCAGCCACGTAATCAGTGCATGATAGCCACTGATCAGTGCATGATCAGCCACGTGATCAGTGCATGATCAGTTACGTGAGCAGTGTATGATCAGCCACGTGATCAGTGCATGGTCAGACACGTGAACAGTGTATGATCAGCCACGTGATCAGTGCATGATAGCCACGTGATCAGTGCATGATCAGTCACGTGATCAGTGTATGATCAGCCACGTGAACAGTGCATGCTCAGTCACGTGATCTGGGCCTGCTGAGCTGCGTGATTACCGTCTGCTCATCTGCTTGACAATTGCCAGCTGAGCTGCACGATTCCTGCCTGTCATCTGCTTGACAATTATCAGCTGTGCTGCGTAATTCCTGCCTGCTCAGCTGCTTGATTATTGCCAGCTGAGCAGCATGATTCCTCACAGCTGAGTTCCATGATTATTGCCTGCTGACTGTTTGATTCGTGCCTACTCAGCTCTTTGTTTATTGCCTCCAGAGGCACATGATCAGTGTATGATAGCAAACATGATCAGCGCATGATCAGTCACATGATCAGCGCCATTAAGTCACGTGATCACTACATGATAGTCATGTGATCAGTCCATGCTCAGTCACGGTATCAGTGCATGATCAGCCACGTGATCAGTGCATGATCAGCCACGTGATCAGTTCATGATAGCCATGTGATCAGTGCATGATTTGTCACGTGATCAGTGCATGACCAGGCAGGTGATCAGTGCATGATCAGCCACGTGATCAGTGCATGATAGCCACGTGATCAGTGCATGATCAGTCACCTGATGGGTGTATGATCAGTCACGTGACCAGTACATGGTAGCTACATGATCATTGCATGATCAGCCACGTGAGTAGTGCATGATAGCCACGTGATCAGTGCATGATCAGTCACGTGATCAGTGCATGATCAGTCACGTGATCAGTGCATGATAAGTCACGTGATCAGTGCATGATCAATTACGTGATCAGTGCATGATCAGTCACGTGACCAGTACATGATAGCTACGTGATCAGTGCATGATCAGCCACGTGATCAGTGCATGATAGCCACGTGATCAGTGCATGATCAGTCACATGATCAGTGTATGATCATCCGGGTGATCAGTGCATGATCAGTCACGTGATCAGTGCATGATATAGACGTGATCAGTGCATGATCAGTCACGTGATCAGTGCATGATCAGCCACGTGATCAGTGCATGATAGCCAGTGAATGAGTGCATGATAGCCAGTGATCAGTGCATGATCAGTCACGTGATCAGTGCATGATCAGCCACGTGATCAGTGCATGATAGCCACTGATCAGTGCATGATCAGCCACGTGATCAGTGCATGATCAGTCACGTGATCAGTGCATGATCAGCCACGTGATCAGTGCATGATAGCCACGTGATCAGTGCATGATCAGTTACGTGATCAGTGTATGATCAGCCACGTGATCAGTGCATGATAGCCACGTGATCAGTGCATGATCAGTCACGTGATCAGTGTATGATCAGCCACGTGAACAGTGCATGCTCAGTCACGTGATCAGGGCCTGCTGAGCTGCGTGATTACTGTCTGCTCATCTGCTTGACAATTGCCAGCTGAGCTGCACGATTCCTGCCTGTCATCTGCTTGACAATTATCAGCTGTGCTGCGTAATTCCTGCCTGCTCAGCTGCTTGATTATTGCCAGCTGAGCAGCATGATTCCTCACACCTGAGTTCCATGATTATTGCCTGCTGACTGTTTGATTCGTGCCTACTCAGCTCTTTGTTTATTGCCTCCAGAGGCACATGATCAGTGTATGATAGCAAACATGATCAGCGCATGATCAGTCACATGATCAGCGCCATTAAGTCACGTGATCACTACATGATAGTCATGTGATCAGTCCATGCTCAGTCACGGTATCAGTGCATGATCAGCCACGTGATCAGTGCATGATCTGTCACGTGATTAGTGTATGATCATCCACGTGATCAGTGCATGGGCAGTCATGTGATCAGTGCATGATATAGACGTGATCAGTGCATGATCAGTCACGTGATCAGTGTATGATCAGTCACGTGACCAGTACATGGTAGCTACATGATCATTGCATGATCAGCCACGTGATAGTGCATGATAGCCACGTGATCAGTGCATGATCAGTCACGTGATCAGTGCATGATCAGTCACGTGATCAGTGCATGATCAGCCACGTGATCAGTGCATGATCAGCCACGTGATCAGTGCATGATAGCCACGTGATCAGTGCATGATCAGTCACGTGATCAGTGCATGATCAGGCACGTGATCAGTGCATGATCAGCCACGTGATCAGTGCATGATAGCCACGTGATCAGTGCATGATCAGTCACGTGATCAGTGCATGATCAGTCACGTGACCAGTACATGGTAGCTACGTGATCATTGCATGATCAGCCACGTGATCAGTGCATGATAGCCACGTGATCAGTGCATGATCAGTCACGTGATCAGTGCATGATCAGTCATGTGATCAGTGCATGATCAGGCACGTGATCAGTGCATGATCAGCCACGTGATCAGTGCATGATAGCCACGTGATCAGTGCATGATCAGTCACGTGATCAGTGCATGATCAGTCACGTGATCAGTGCATGATCAGCCACGTGATCAGTGCATGATCAGCCACGTGATCAGTGCATGATCAATTACGTGATCAGTGCATGATCAGTCACGTGACCAGTATATGGTAGCTACGTGATCATTGCATGATCAGCCACGTGATCAGTGCATGATAGCCACGTGATCAGTGCATGATCAGTCACGTGATCAGTGCATGATCACTCACGTGATCAGTGCATGATAAGTCACGTGATCAGTGCATGATCAATTACGTGATCAGTGCATGATCAGTCACGTGACCAGTACATGGTAGCTACGTGATCATTGCATGATCAGCCACGTGAGCAGTGCATGATAGCCACGTGATCAGTGCATGATCAGTCACATGATCAGTGTATGATCATCCGGGTGATCAGTGCATGATCAGTCACGTGATCAGTGCATGATATAGACGTGATCAGTGCATGATCAGTCACGTGATCAGTGTATGATCAGCCACGTGATCAGTGCATGATAGCCAGTGAATGAGTGCATGATAGCCAGTGATCAGTGCATGATCAGTCACGTGATCAGTGTATGATCAGCCACGTGATCAGTGCATGATAGCCACTGATCAGTGCATGATCAGCCACGTGATCAGTGCATGATCAGTCACGTGATCAGTGCATGATCAGCCACGTGATCAGTGCATGATCAGCCACGTGATCAGTGCATGATCAGCCACGTGATCAGTGCATGATCACGTGATCACATGTGACGTGACAGTGTATGATCAGCCACGTGATCAGTGCATGATAGCCACGTGATCAGTGCATGATCAGTCACGTGATCAGTGTATGATCAGCCACGTGAACAGTGCATGCTCAGTCACGTGATCTGGGCCTGCTGAGCTGCGTGATTACTGTCTGCTCATCTGCTTGACAATTGCCAGCTGAGCTGCACGATTCCTGCCTGTCATCTGCTTGACAATTGCCAGCTGTGCTGCGTAATTCCTGCCTGCTCAGCTGCTTGATTATTGCCAGCTGAGCAGCATGATTCCTCACAGCTGAGTTCCATGATTATTGCCTGCTGACTGTTTGATTCGTGCCTACTCAGCTCTTTGTTTATTGCCTCCAGAGGCACATGATCAGTGTATGATAGCAAACATGATCAGCGCATGATCAGTCACATGATCAGCGCCATTAAGTCACGTGATCACTACATGATAGTCATGTGATCAGTCCATGCTCAGTCACGGTATCAGTGCATGATCAGCCACGTGATCAGTGCATGATCAGCCACGTGATCAGTTCATGATAGCTATGTGATCAGTGCATGATCAGTCACGTGATCAGTGCATGACCAGGCAGGTGATCAGTGCATGATCAGCCACGTGATCAGTGCATGATAGCCACGTGATCAGTGCATGATCAGTCACCTGATGGGTGTATGATCAGTCACGTGACCAGTACATGGTAGCTACATGATCATTGCATGATCAGCCACGTGAGTAGTGCATGATAGCCACGTGATCAGTGCATGATCAGTCACGTGATCAGTGCATGATCAGTCACGTGAACAGTGCATGATAAGTCACGTGATCAGTGCATGATCAATTACGTGATCAGTGCATGATCAGTCACGTGACCAGTACATGGTAGCTACGTGATCATTGCATGATCAGCCACGTGAGCAGTGCATGATAGCCACGTGATCAGTGCATGATCAGTCACATGATCAGTGTATGATCATCCGGGTGATCAGTGCATGATCAGTCATGTGATCAGTGCATGATATAGACGTGATCAGTGCATGATCAGTCACGTGATCAGTGTATGATCAGCCACGTGATCAGTGCATGATAGCCAGTTAATGAGTGCATGATAGCCAGTGATCAGTGCATGATCAGTCACGTGATCAGTGCATGATCAGCCACGTGATCAGTGCATGATAGCCACTGATCAGTGCATGATCAGCCACGTGATCAGTGCATGATCAGTCACGTGATCAGTGCATGATCAGCCACGTGATCAGTGCATGATAGCCACGTGATCAGTGCATGATCAGTTACGTGATCAGTGTATGATCAGCCACGTGATCAGTGCATGATAGCCACGTGATCAGTGCATGATCAGTCACGTGATCAGTGTATGATCAGCCACGTGAACAGTGCATGCTCAGTCACGTGATCTGGGCCTGCTGAGCTGCGTGATTACTGTCTGCTCATCTGCTTGACAATTGCCAGCTGAGCTGCACGATTCCTGCCTGTCATCTGCTTGACAATTATCAGCTGTGCTGCGTAATTCCTGCCTGCTCAGCTGCTTGATTATTGCCAGCTGAGCAGCATGATTCCTCACACCTGAGTTCCATGATTATTGCCTGCTGACTGTTTGATTCGTGCCTACTCAGCTCTTTGTTTATTGCCTCCAGAGGCACATGATCAGTGTATGATAGCAAACATGATCAGCGCATGATCAGTCACATGATCAGCGCCATTAAGTCACGTGATCACTACATGATAGTCATGTGATCAGTCCATGCTCAGTCACGGTATCAGTGCATGATCAGCCACGTGATCAGTGCATGATCTGTCACATGATTAGTGTATGATCATCCACGTGATCAGTGCATGGGCAGTCATGTGATCAGTGCATGATATAGACGTGATCAGTGCATGATCAGTCACCTGATCAGTGCATGATCAGTCACGTGACCAGTACATGGTAGCTACATGATCATTGCATGATCAGCCACGTGAGTAGTGCATGATAGCCACGTGATCAGTGCATGATCAGTCACGTGATCAGTGCATGATCAGTCACGTGATCAGTGCATGATCAGCCACGTGATCAGTGCATGATCAGCCACGTGATCAGTGCATGATAGCCACGTGATCAGTGCATGATCAGTCACGTGATCAGTGCATGATCAGCCACGTGATCAGTGCATGATCAGCCACGTGATCAGTGCATGATAGCCACGTGATCAGTGCATGATCAGTCACGTGATCAGTGCATGATCAGTCACGTGATCAGTACATGGTAGCTACGTGATCAGTGCATGATCAGCCACGTGATCAGTGCATGATAGCCACGTGATCAGTGCATGATCAGTCACGTGATCAGTGCATGATCAGTCACGTGATCAGTGCATGATCAGCCACGTGATCAGTGCATGATCAGCCACGTGATCAGTGCATGATAGCCACGTGATCAGTGCATGATCAGTCACGTGATCAGTGCATGATCAGTCACGTGATCAGTGCATGATCAGCCACGTGATCAGTGCATGATCAGCCACGTGATCAGTGCATGATCAGTTACGTGATCAGTGCATGATCAGTCACGTGATCAGTGCATGGTAGCTACGTGATCAGTGCATGATCAGCCACGTGATCAGTGCATGATAGCCACGTGATCAGTGCATGATCAGTCACGTGATCAGTGCATGATCAGTCACGTGATCAGTGCATGATCAGTCACGTGATCAGTGCATGATCAGTTACGTGATCAGTGCATGATCAGTCACGTGATCAGTGCATGATAGCTACGTGATCAGTGCATGATCAGCCACGTGATCAGTGCATGATAGCCACGTGATCAGTGCATGATCAGCCACGTGATCAGTGCATGATCAGTCACGTGATCAGTGCATGATCAGCCACGTGATCAGTGCATGATCAGTCACGTGATCAGTGCATGATCAGCCACGTGATCAGTGCATGATAGCCACGTGATCAGTGCATGATCAGTCACGTGATCAGTGCATGATCAGTCACGTGATCAGTGCATGGTTGCTACGTGATCAGTGCATGATCAGCCACGTGATCAGTGCATGATAGCCACGTGATCAGTGCATGATCAGTCACGTGATCAGTGCATGATCAGTCACGTGATCAGTGCATGATAGCTACGTGATCAGTGCATGATCAGCCACGTGATCAGTGCATGATAGCCACGTGATCAGTGCATGATCAGCCACGTGATCAGTGCATGATAGCCACGTGATCAGTGCATGATCAGTCACGTGATCATGTGTGATCAGCCACGTGATCAGTGCATGATCAGCCACGTGATCAGTGCATGATCAGTTACGTGATCAGTGCATGATCAGTCACGTGATCAGTGCATGATAGCTACGTGATCAGTGCATGATCAGCCACGTGATCAGTGCATGATAGCCACGTGATCAGTGCATGATCAGTCACGTGATCAGTGCATGATCAGTCACGTGATCAGTGCATGATCAGTCACGTGATCAGTGCATGATCAGTCACGTGATCAGTGCATGATAGCTACGTGATCAGTGCATGATCAGCCACGTGATCAGTGCATGATAGCCACGTGATCAGTGCATGATCAGTCACGTGATCAGTGCATGATCAGTCACGTGATCAGTGCATGATAGCTACGTGATCAGTGCATGATCAGCCACGTGATCAGTGCATGATAGCCACGTGATCAGTGCATGATCAGTCACGTGATCAGTGCATGATCACTCACGTGATCAGTGCATGATAAGTCACGTGATCAGTGCATGATCAATTACGTGATCAGTGCATGATCAGTCACGTGACCAGTACATGGTAGCTACGTGATCATTGCATGATCAGCCACGTGAGCAGTGCATGATAGCCACGTGATCAGTGCATGATCAGTCACGTGATCAGTGCATGATCATCCACGTGATCAGTGCATGATCAGTCATGTGATCAGTGCATGATATAGACGTGATCAGTGCATGATCAGTCTCGTGATCAGTGTATGATCAGCCACGTGATCAGTGCATGATAGCCAGTGAATGAGTGCATGATAGCCAGTGATCAGTGCATGATCAGTCACGTGATCAGTGTATGATCAGCCACGTGAACAGTGCATGATAGCCACTGATCAGTGCATGATCAGCCACGTGATCAGTGCATGATCAGTTACGTGAGCAGTGTATGATCAGCCACGTGATCAGTGCATGGTCAGACACGTGAACAGTGTATGATCAGCCACGTGATCAGTGCATGATAGCCACGTGATCAGTGCATGATCAGTCACGTGATCAGTGTATGATCAGCCACGTGAACAGTGCATGCTCAGTCACGTGATCTGGGCCTGCTGAGCTGCGTGATTACTGTCTGCTCATCTGCTTGACAATTGCCAGCTGAGCTGCACGATTCCTGCCTGTCATCTGCTTGACAATTATCAGCTGTGCTGCGTAATTCCTGCCTGCTCAGCTGCTTGATTATTGCCAGCTGAGCAGCATGATTCCTCACACCTGAGTTCCATGATTATTGCCTGCTGACTGTTTGATTCGTGCCTACTCAGCTCTTTGTTTATTGCCTCCAGAGGCACATGATCAGTGTATGATAGCAAACATGATCAGCGCATGATCAGTCACATGATCAGCGCCATTAAGTCACGTGATCACTACATGATAGTCATGTGATCAGTCCATGCTCAGTCACGGTATCAGTGCATGATCAGCCACGTGATCAGTGCATGATCAGCCAGGTGATCAGTTCATGATAGCCATGTGATCAGTGCATGATCAGTCACGTGATCAGTGCATGACCAGGCAGGTGATCAGTGCATGATCAGCCACGTGATCAGTGCATGATAGCCACGTGATCAGTGCATGATCAGTCACCTGATGGGTGTATGATCAGTCACGTGACCAGTACATGGTAGCTACATGATCATTGCATGATCAGCCACGTGAGTAGTGCATGATAGCCACGTGATCAGTGCATGATCAGTCACGTGATCAGTGCATGATCAGTCACGTGAACAGTGCATGATAAGTCACGTGATCAGTGCATGATCAATTACGTGATCAGTGCATGATCAGTCACGTGATCAGTACATGGTAGCTACGTGATCAGTGCATGATCAGCCACGTGATCAGTGCATGATAGCCACGTGATCAGTGCATGATCAGTCACATGATCAGTGCATGATCATCCACGTGATCAGTGCATGATCAGTCATGTGATCAGTGCATGATATAGACGTGATCAGTGCATGATCAGTCACGTGATCAGTGCATGATCAGCCACGTGATCAGTGCATGATAGCCAGTGAATGAGTGCATGATAGCCAGTGATCAGTGCATGATCAGTCACGTGATCAGTGCATGATCAGCCACGTGATCAGTGCATGATAGCCACGTGATCAGTGCATGATCAGCCACGTGATCAGTGCATGATCAGTCACGTGATCAGTGCATGATCAGCCACGTGATCAGTGCATGATCAGCCACGTGATCAGTGCATGATCAGTTACGTGAGCAGTGTATGATCAGCCACGTGATCAGTGCATGGTCAGACACGTGAACAGTGTATGATCAGCCACGTGATCAGTGCATGATAGCCACGTGATCAGTGCATGATCAGTCACGTGATCAGTGTATGATCAGCCACGTGAACAGTGCATGCTCAGTCACGTGATCTGGGCCTGCTGAGCTGCGTGATTACTGTCTGCTCATCTGCTTGACAATTGCCAGCTGAGCTGCACGATTCCTGCCTGTCATCTGCTTGACAATTGCCAGCTGTGCTGCGTAATTCCTGCCTGCTCAGCTGCTTGATTATTGCCAGCTGAGCAGCATGATTCCTCACACCTGAGTTCCATGATTATTGCCTGCTGACTGTTTGATTCGTGCCTACTCAGCTCTTTGTTTATTGCCTCCAGAGGCACATGATCAGTGTATGATAGCAAACATGATCAGCGCATGATCAGTCACATGATCAGCGCCATTAAGTCACGTGATCACTACATGATAGTCATGTGATCAGTCCATGCTCAGTCACGGTATCAGTGCATGATCAGCCACGTGATCAGTGCATGATCTGTCACATGATTAGTGTATGATCATCCACGTGATCAGTGCATGGGCAGTCATGTGATCAGTGCATGATATAGACGTGATCAGTGCATGATCAGTCACGTGATCAGTGCATGATAGCCACGTGATCAGTGCATGATCAGCCACGTGATAGTGCATGATAGCCACGTGATCAGTGCATGATCAGTCACGTGATCAGTGCATGATCAGTCACGTGATCAGTGCATGATCAGCCACGTGATCAGTGCATGATCAGCCACGTGATCAGTGCATGATAGCCACGTGATCAGTGCATGATCAGTCACGTGATCAGTGCATGATCAGTCACGTGATCAGTGCATGATCAGCCACGTGATCAGTGCATGATCAGTCACGTGATCAGTGCATGTAGCTACGTGATCAGTGCATGACAGCCACGTGATCAGTGCATGATAGCCACGTGATCAGTGCATGATCAGTCACGTGATCAGTGTATGATCAGCCACGTGATCAGTGCATGATGCCACGTGATCAGTGCATGATAGTCACGTGATCAGTGCATGATCAGCCACGTGATCAGTGCATGATCAGCCACGTGATCAGTGCATGATAGCCACGTGATCAGTGCATGATCAGTTACGTGATCAGTGCATGATCAGCCACGTGATCAGTGCATGATCAGACACGTGATCAGTGCATGATCAGCCACGTGATCAGTGCATGATAGCCACGTGATCAGTGCATGATCATCACGTGATCAGTGCATGATCAGTCACGTGACAGTGCATGATCAGCCACGTGATCAGTGCATGATCAGCCACGTGATCAGTGCATGATAGCCACGTGATCAGTGCATGATCAGTCACGTGATCAGTGCATGATCAGCCACGTGATCAGTGCATGATCAGCCACGTGATCAGTGCATGATCAGCCACGTGATCAGTGCATGATAGCCACGTGATCAGTGCATGATCAGTCACGTGATCAGTGCATGATCAGTCACGTGATCAGTGCATGATCAGCCACGTGATCAGTGCATGATCAGTCACGTGATCAGTGCATGATAGCTACGTGATCAGTGCATGATCAGCCACGTGATCAGTGCATGATAGCCACGTGATCAGTGCATGATAGCCACGTGATCAGTGCATGATCAGTCACGTGATCAGTGCATGATCAGCCACGTGATCAGTGCATGACAGTCACGTGATCAGTATGATCAGCCACGTGATCAGTGCATGATAGCCACGTGATCAGTGCATGATCAGTCACGTGATCAGTGCATGATCAGTCACGTGATCAGTGCATGATCAGCCACGTGATCAGTGCATGATCAGCCACGTGATCAGTGCATGATCAATTACGTGATCAGTGCATGATCAGTCACGTGATCAGTACATGATAGCTACGTGATCAGTGCATGATCAGCCACGTGATCAGTGCATGATAGCCACGTGATCAGTGCATGATCAGCCACGTGATCAGTGCATGATCAGTCACGTG
Organism: Bos javanicus; assembly: GCF_032452875.1. Lineage (NCBI taxonomy): Eukaryota > Metazoa > Chordata > Mammalia > Artiodactyla > Bovidae > Bos > Bos javanicus. Next base: position 217,649 of record NW_026893840.1, read on the forward strand.
ATCAGTGCATGATCAGTCACGTGATCAGTGCATGATCATCCACGTGATCAGTGCATGTCAGTCATGTGTCAGTGCATGATAAGCCGTGATCAGTGCATGATCAGTCCCGTGATCAGTGCATGATCAGCCACGTGATCAGTGCATGATAGCCACGTGATCAGTGCATGATCAGTCACGTGATCAGTGCATGATCAGCCACGTGATCAGTGCATGATCAGCCACGTGATCAGTGCATGACAGTTACGTGATCAGTGCATGATCAGTCACGTGATCAGTGCATGATAGCCACGTGATCAGTGCATGATCAGTCACGTGATCAGTGTATGATCAGCCACGTGAACAGTGCATGCTCAGTCACGTGATCAGGGCCTGCTGAGCTGCGTGATTACTGTCTGCTCATCTGCTTGACAATTGCCAGCTGAGCTGCACGATTCCTGCCTGTCATCTGCTTGACAATTGCCACCTGTGCTGCATAATTCCTGCCTGCTCAGCTGCTTGATTATTGCCAGCTGAGCAGCATGATTTCTCACAGCTGAGTTCCATGATTATAGCCTGCTGACTGATTCCTGCCTACTCAGCTCTTTGTTCATTGCCTCCAGAGGCACATGATCAGTGTATGATACCAAACATGATCAGCGCATGATCAGTCACATGATCAGTGCATGATAAGCCACGTGATCAGTGCATGATCAGTTACGTGATCAGTGCATGATCAGTCACGTGACCAGTACATGTAGCCACGTGATCAGTGCATGATCAGCCACGTGATCAGTGCATGATAGCCACGTGATCAGTGCATGATCAGTCACGTGATCAGTGCATGATCAGTCACGTGATCAGTGCATGATCAGCCACGTGATCAGTGCATGATAGCCACGTGATCAGTGCATGATCAGTCACGTGATCAGTGCATGATCAGCCACGTGATCAGTGCATGATCAGCCACGTGATCAGTGCATGATAGCCACGTGATCAGTGCATGATCAGTCACGTGATCAGTGCATGATCAGTCACGTGATCAGTGCATGATCAGCCACGTGATCAGTGCATGATAGCCACGTGATCAGTGCATGATCAGTCACGTGATCAGTGCATGATCAGTCACGTGATCAGTGCATGATCAGCCACGTGATCAGTGCATGATCAATTACGTGATCAGTGCATGATCAGTCACGTGACAGTGCATGGTAGCTACGTGATCATTGCATGATCAGCCACGTGATCAGTGCATGATAGCCACGTGATCAGTGCATGATCAGTCACGTGATCAGTGCATGATCAGTCACGTGATCAGTGCATGATCAGTCACGTGATCAGTGCATGATCAGTCACATGATCAGTGCATGGTAGCTACGTGATCAGTGCATGATCAGCCACGTGATCAGTGCATGATAGCCACGTGATCAGTGCATGATCAGTCACGTGATCAGTGCATGATCAGCCACGTGATCAGTGCATGATCAGTCACGTGATCAGTGCATGATCAGCCACGTGATCAGTGCATGATCAGTCACGTGATCAGTGCATGATCAGTCACGTGATCAGTGCATGATAGCTACGTGATCAGTGCATGATCAGCCACGTGATCAGTGCATGATCAGTCACGTGATCAGTGCATGATCAGCCACGTGATCAGTGCATGATCAGTCACGTGATCAGTGCATGATCAGTCACGTGATCAGTGCATGATAGCTACGTGATCAGTGCATGATCAGCCACGTGATCAGTGCATGATAGCCACGTGATCAGTGCATGATCAGTCACGTGATCAGTGCATGATCAGTCACGTGATCAGTGCATGATCAGTCACGTGATCAGTGCATGATCAGCCACGTGATCAGTGCATGATCAGTCACGTGATCAGTGCATGATAGCCACGTGATCAGTGCATGATCAGCCACGTGATCAGTGCATGATAGCCACGTGATCAGTGCATGATCAGTCACGTGATCAGTGCATGATCATCCACGTGATCAGTGCATGATCAGTCACGTGATCAGTGCATGATCAGTCACGTGATCAGTGCATGATCAGTCATGTGTCAGTGCATGATAGCCCGTGATCAGTGCATGATCAGTCCCGTGATCAGTGCATGATCAGTCACGTGATCAGTACATGATCAGTCACGTGAACAGTGCATGATCATTTACGTGATCTGTGCATGATCAGTCACGTGACCAGTATATGGTAGCTACGTGATCATTCCATGACGAGCCACGTGAGCAGTGCATGATAGCCACGTGATGTGTGCATGATGAGTTACGTGAGCAGAGTATGATCAGCCACGTGATCAGTGCATGAGTGCCACGTGATCAGTGCATGATATGTCACGTGACAGGTGTGTGATCAGCCACGTGATCAGTGCATGTTCAGCCACGTGATCAGTGCATGATAGCCACGTGATCAGTGCATGATCAGTTACGTGAGCAGTGTATGATCAGCCACGTGATCAGTGCATGGTCAGACACGTGAACAGTGTATGATCAGCCACGTGATCAGTGCATGATATCCAAGTGATCAGTGCATGATCAATCACGTGATCAGTGTATGATCAGCCACGTGAACAGTGCATGCTCAGTCACGTGATCAGGGCCTGCTGAGCTGCGTGATTACTGTCTGCTCATCTGCTTGACAATTGCCAGCTGAGCTGCACGATTCCTGCCTGTCATCTGCTTGACAATTGCCAGCTGTGCTGCGTAATTCCTGCCTGCTCAGCTGCTTGATTATTGCCAGCTGAGCAGCATGATTCCTCACAGCTGAGTTCCATGATTATTGCCTGCTGACTGTATGATTCGTGCCTACTCAGCTCTTTGTTTATTGCCTCCAGAGGCACATGATCAGTGTATGATAGCAAACATGATCAGCGCATGATCAGTCACATGATCAGCGCCATTAAGTCACGTGATCACTACATGATAGTCATGTGATCAGTCCATGCTCAGTCACGGTATCAGTGCATGATCAGCCACGTGATCAGTGCATGATCTGTCACATGATCAGTGTATGATCAGCCACGTGATCAGTGCATGATATCCATCAGTGCATGATCAGTCACGTGATCAGTGCATGATCAGTCACGTGATCAGTGCATGATCAGCCACGTGATCAGTGCATGATCAGTCATGTAGTCAGTGCATGATAACGCCGTGATCAGTGCATGATCAGTCCCGTGATCAGTGCATGATCAGCCACGTGATCAGTGCATGATAGCCACGTGATCAGTGCATGATCAGTCACGTGATCAGTGCATGATCAGCCACGTGATCAGTGCATGATAGCCACGTGATCAGTGCATGACAGTTACGTGATCAGTGCATGATCAGTCACGTGATCAGTGCATGATAGCCACGTGATCAGTGCATGATCAGTCACGTGATCAGTGTGTGATCAGCCACGTGATCAGTGCATGATCAGTCACGTGATCAGGGCCTGCTGAGCTGCGTGATTACTGTCTGCTCATCTGCTTGACAATTGCCAGCTGAGCTGTACGATTCCTGCCTGTCATCTCCTTGACAATTGCCACCTGTGCTGCATAATTCCTGCCTGCTCATCTACTTGATTATTGCCAGCTGAGCAGCATGATTTCTCAGTGCTGAGTTCCATGATTATAGCCTGCTGACTGATTCCTGCCTACTCAGCTCTTTGTTCATTGCCTCCAGATGCACATGATCAGTGTATGACACCAAACATGATCAGTGCATGATCAGTCACATGATCAGTGCATGATAAGCCACGTGATCAGTGCATGATCAATTACGTGATCAGTGCATGATCAGTCACGTGACCAGTACATGTAGCCACGTGATCAGTGCATGATCAGCCACGTGATCAGTGCATGATAGCCACGTGATCAGTGCATGATCAGTCACGTGATCAGTGCATGATCAGTCACGTGATCAGTGCATGATCAGCCACGTGATCAGTGCATGATAGCCACGTGATCAGTGCATGATCAGTCACGTGATCAGTGCATGATCAGCCACGTGATCAGTGCATGATCAGCCACGTGATCAGTGCATGATAGCCACGTGATCAGTGCATGATCAGTCACGTGATCAGTGCATGATCAGTCACGTGATCAGTGCATGATCAGCCACGTGATCAGTGCATGATAGCCACGTGATCAGTGCATGATCAGTCACGTGATCAGTGCATGATCAGTCACGTGATCAGTGCATGATCAGCCACGTGATCAGTGCATGATCAATTACGTGATCAGTGCATGATCAGTCACGTGACCAGTACATGGTTGCTACGTGATCAGTGCATGATCAGCCACGTGATCAGTGCATGATAGCCACGTGATCAGTGCATGATCAGTCACGTGATCAGTGCATGATCAGTCACGTGATCAGTGCATGATCAGTCACGTGATCAGTGCATGATCAGTCACGTGACCAGTGCATGGTAGCTACGTGATCAGTGCATGATCAGCCACGTGATCAGTGCATGATAGCCACGTGATCAGTGCATGATCAGTCACGTGATCAGTGCATGATCAGCCACGTGATCAGTGCATGATCAGTCACGTGATCAGTGCATGATCAGCCACGTGATCAGTGCATGATCAGTCACGTGATCAGTGCATGATCAGTCACGTGATCAGTGCATGATAGCTACGTGATCAGTGCATGATCAGCCACGTGATCAGTGCATGATCAGTCACGTGATCAGTGCATGATCAGCCACGTGATCAGTGCATGATCAGTCACGTGATCAGTGCATGATCAGTCACGTGATCAGTGCATGATAGCTACGTGATCAGTGCATGATCAGCCACGTGATCAGTGCATGATAGCCACGTGATCAGTGCATGATCAGTCACGTGATCAGTGCATGATCAGTCACGTGATCAGTGCATGATCAGTCACGTGATCAGTGCATGATCAATTACGTGATCAGTGCATGATCAGTCACGTGATCAGTGCATGATAGCTACGTGATCAGTGCATGATCAGCCACGTGATCAGTGCATGATAGCCACGTGATCAGTGCATGATCAGTCACGTGATCAGTGCATGATCAGCCACGTGATCAGTGCATGATCAGTCACGTGATCAGTGCATGATCAGTCACGTGATCAGTGCATGATCAGTCATGAGTCAGTGCATGATAGCCCGTGATCAGTGCATGATCAGTCCCGTGATCAGTGCATGATCAGTCACGTGATCAGTGCATGATCAGTCACGTGATCAGTGCATGATCATTTACGTGATCAGTGCATGATCAGTCACGTGACCAGTATATGGTAGCTACGTGATCATTCCATGACGAGCCACGTGAGCAGTGCATGATAGCCACGTGATGTGTGCATGATCAGTTACGTGAGCAGTGTATGATCAGCCACGTGATCAGTGCATGAGTGCCACGTGATCAGTGCATGATATGTCACGTGACAGGTGTGTGATCAGCCACGTGAACAGTGCATGTTCAGCCACGTGATCAGTGCATGATAGCCACGTGATCAGTGCATGATCAGTTACGTGAGCAGTGTATGATCAGCCACGTGATCAGTGCATGGTCAGACACGTGAACAGTGTATGATCAGCCACGTGATCAGTGCATGATATCCAAGTGATCAGTGCATGATCAGTCACGTGATCAGTGTATGATCAGCCACGTGAACAGTGCATGCTCAGTCACGTGATCAGGGCCTGCTGAGCTGCGTGATTACTGTCTGCTCATCTGCTTGACAATTGCCAGCTGAGCTGCACGATTCCTGCCTGTCATCTGCTTGACAATTGCCAGCTGTGCTGCGTAATTCCTGCCTGCTCAGCTGCTTGATTATTGCCAGCTGAGCAGCATGATTCCTCACACCTGAGTTCCATGATTATTGCCTGCTGACTGTTTGATTCGTGCCTACTCAGCTCTTTGTTTATTGCCTCCAGAGGCACATGATCAGTGTATGATAGCAAACATGATCAGCGCATGATCAGTCACATGATCAGCGCCATTAAGTCACGTGATCACTACATGATAGTCATGTGATCAGTCCATGCTCAGTCACGGTATCAGTGCATGATCAGCCACGTGATCAGTGCATGATCAGCCACGTGATCAGTTCATGATAGCCACGTGATCAGTGCATGATCAGTCACGTGATCAGTGCATGATCAGGCAGTGATCAGTGCATGATCAGCCACGTGATCAGTGCATGATAGCCACGTGATCAGTGCATGATCAGTCACCTGATGGGTGTATGATCAGTCACGTGACCAGTACATGGTAGCTACATGATCATTGCATGATCAGCCACGTGAGTAGTGCATGATAGCCACGTGATCAGTGCATGATCAGTCACGTGATCAGTGCATGATCAGTCACGTGATCAGTGCATGATCAGTCACGTGATCAGTGCATGATCAGCCACGTGATCAGTGCATGATCAGTCACGTGATCAGTGCATGATCATCCACGTGATCAGTGCATGATCAGTCACGTGATCAGTGCATGATATAGACGTGATCAGTGCATGATCAGTCACGTGATCAGTGCATGATAGCCACGTGATCAGTGCATGATCAGTCACGTGATCAGTGTATGATCAGTCACGTGACCAGTACATGGTAGCTACATGATCAGTGCATGATCAGCCACGTGATCAGTGCATGATAGCCACGTGATCAGTGCATGATCAGTCACGTGATCAGTGCATGATCAGTCATGTGATCAGTGCATGATCAGTCACGTGATCAGTGCATGATCAGTCACGTGATCAGTGCATGATCAGCCACGTGATCAGTGCATGATCAGCCACGTGATCAGTGCATGATCAGTTACGTGATCAGTGCATGATCAGTCACGTGATCAGTGCATGGTAGCTACGTGATCAGTGCATGATCAGCCACGTGATCAGTGCATGATAGCCACGTGATCAGTGCATGATCAGTCACGTGATCAGTGCATGATCAGTCACGTGATCAGTGCATGATAGTCACGTGATCAGTGCATGATCAATTACGTGATCAGTGCATGATCAGTCACGTGACCAGTACATGGTAGCTACGTGATCATTGCATGATCAGCCACGTGATCAGTGCATGATAGCCACGTGATCAGTGCATGATAGCCACGTGATCAGTGCATGATCAGTCATGTGATACGTGTGTGATCAGCCACGTGATCAGTGCATGATATCCACGTGATCAGTGCATGATAGCCACGTGATCAGTGCATGATCAGTCACGTGATACATGTGTGATCAGCCACGTGATCAGTGCATGATGAGCCACGTGATCAGTGCATGATCAATTACGTGATCAGTGCATGATCAGTCACGTGACCAGTACATGGTTGCTACGTGATCGTTGCATGATCAGCCACGTGAGCAGTGCATGATAGCCACGTGATCAGTGCATGATCAGTCACGTGATCAGTACATGATCAGTCACGTGAACAGTGCATGATCATTTACGTGATCTGTGCATGATCAGTCACGTGACCAGTATATGGTAGCTACGTGATCATTCCATGACGAGCCACGTGAGCAGTGCATGATAGCCACGTGATGTGTGCATGATGAGTTACGTGAGCAGAGTATGATCAGCCACGTGATCAGTGCATGAGTGCCACGTGATCAGTGCATGATATGTCACGTGACAGGTGTGTGATCAGCCACGTGAACAGTGCATGTTCAGCCACGTGATCAGTGCATGATAGCCACGTGATCAGTGCATGATCAGTTACGTGAGCAGTGTATGATCAGCCACGTGATCAGTGCATGGTCAGACACGTGAACAGTGTATGATCAGCCACGTGATCAGTGCATGATATCCAAGTGATCAGTGCATGATCATCACGTGATCAGTGTATGATCAGCCACGTGAACAGTGCATGCTCAGTCACGTGATCAGGGCCTGCTGAGCTGCGTGATTACTGTCTGCTCATCTGCTTGACAATTGCCAGCTGAGCTGCACGATTCCTGCCTGTCATCTGCTTGACAATTGCCAGCTGTGCTGCGTAATTCCTGCCTGCTCAGCTGCTTGATTATTGCCAGCTGAGCAGCATGATTCCTCACAGCTGAGTTCCATGATTATTGCCTGCTGACTGTATGATTCGTGCCTACTCAGCTCTTTGTTTATTGCCTCCAGAGGCACATGATCAGTGTATGATAGCAAACATGATCAGTGCATGATCAGTCACATGATCAGCGCCATTAAGTCACGTGATCACTACATGATAGTCATGTGATCAGTCCATGCTCAGTCACGGTATCAGTGCATGATCAGCCACGTGATCAGTGCATGATCAGCCACGTGATCAGTTCATGATAGCTATGTGATCAGTGCATGATTTGTCACGTGATCAGTGCATGATCAGGCAGGTGATCAGTGCATGATCAGTCACGTGATCAGTGCATGATCAGTCACGTGATCAGTGCATGATCAGTCACGTGATCAGTGCATGATCAGCCACGTGATCAGTGCATGATCAGCCACGTGATCAGTGCATGATCAATTACGTGATCAGTGCATGATCAGTCACGTGACCAGTACATGGTAGCTACGTGATCATTGCATGATCAGCCACGTGAGCAGTGCATGATAGCCACGTGATCAGTGCATGATCAGTCACGTGATCAGTGCATGATCAGTCACGTGATCAGTGCATGATAAGTCACGTGATCAGTGCATGATCAATTACGTGATCAGTGCATGATCAGTCACGTGACCAGTACATGGTAGCTACGTGATCATGCATGATCAGCCACGTGATCAGTGCATGATAGCCACGTGATCAGTGCATGATCAGTCACATGATCAGTGCATGATCATCCGGGTGATCAGTGCATGATCAGTCATGTGATCAGTGCATGATATAGACGTGATCAGTGCATGATCAGTCACGTGATCAGTGCATGATCAGCCACGTGATCAGTGCATGATAGCCAGTAATGAGTGCATGATAGCCAGATGATCAGTGCATGATCAGTCACGTGATCAGTGCATGATCAGCCACGTGATCAGTGCATGATAGCCACTGATCAGTGCATGATCAGCCACGTGATCAGTGCATGATCAGTCACGTGATCAGTGCATGATCAGCCACGTGATCAGTGCATGATCAGCCACGTGATCAGTGCATGATCAGCCACGTGATCAGTGCATGATAGCCACGTGATCAGTGCATGATCAGTCACGTGATCAGTGTATGATCAGCCACGTGATCAGTGCATGATAGCCACGTGATCAGTGCATGATCAGTCACGTGATCAGTGTATGATCAGCCACGTGAACAGTGCATGCTCAGTCACGTGATCTGGGCCTGCTGAGCTGCGTGATTACTGTCTGCTCATCTGCTTGACAATTGCCAGCTGAGCTGCACGATTCCTGCCTGTCATCTGCTTGACAATTGCCAGCTGTGCTGCGTAATTCCTGCCTGCTCAGCTGCTTGATTATTGCCAGCTGAGCAGCATGATTCCTCACACCTGAGTTCCATGATTATTGCCTGCTGACTGTTTGATTCGTGCCTACTCAGCTCTTTGTTTATTGCCTCCAGAGGCACATGATCAGTGTATGATAGCAAACATGATCAGCGCATGATCAGTCACATGATCAGCGCCATTAAGTCACGTGATCACTACATGATAGTCATGTGATCAGTCCATGCTCAGTCACGGTATCAGTGCATGATCAGCCACGTGATCAGTGCATGATCAGCCACGTGATCAGTGCATGATCAGCCACGTGATCAGTGCATGATAGCTATGTGATCAGTGCATGATTTGTCACGTGATCAGTGCATGATCAGGCAGGTGATCAGTGTATGATCAGCCACGTGATCAGTGCATGATAGCCACGTGATCAGTGCATGATCGTCACCTGATGGGTGTATGATCAGTCACGTGACCAGTACATGGTAGCTACATGATCATTGCATGATCAGCCACGTGAGTAGTGCATGATAGCCACGTGATCAGTGCATGATCAGTCACGTGATCAGTGCATGATCAGTCACGTGAACAGTGCATGATCAGTCACGTGATCAGTGCATGATCAGCCACGTGATCAGTGCATGATCAGTCACATGATCAGTGCATGATCATCCACGTGATCAGTGCATGATCAGTCATGTGATCAGTGCATGATATAGACGTGATCAGTGCATGATCAGTCACGTGATCAGTGCATGATAGCCACGTGATCAGTGCATGATCAGTCACGTGATCAGTGCATGATCAGTCACGTGACCAGTACATGGTAGCTACATGATCATTGCATGATCAGCCACGTGATCAGTGCATGATAGCCACGTGATCAGTGCATGATAGTCACGTGATCAGTGCATGATCAGTCACGTGATCAGTGCATGATCAGCCACGTGATCAGTGCATGATCAGCCACGTGATCAGTGCATGATAGCCACGTGATCAGTGCATGATCAGTCACGTGATCAGTGCATGATCAGGCACGTGATCAGTGCATGATCAGCCACGTGATCAGTGCATGATAGCCACGTGATCAGTGCATGATCAGTCACGTGATCAGTGTATGATCAGTCACTGACCAGTACATGGTAGCTACATGATCATTGCATGATCAGCCACGTGAGTAGTGCATGATAGCCACGTGATCAGTGCATGATCAGTCACGTGATCAGTGCATGATCAGTCATGTGATCAGTGCATGATCAGGCACGTGATCAGTGCATGATCAGCCACGTGATCAGTGCATGATAGCCACGTGATCAGTGCATGATCAGTCACGTGATCAGTGCATGATCAGTCACGTGATCAGTGCATGATCAGCCACGTGATCAGTGCATGATCAGCCACGTGATCAGTGCATGATCAATTACGTGATCAGTGCATGATCAGTCACGTGATCAGTGCATGGTAGCTACGTGATCAGTGCATGATCAGCCACGTGATCAGTGCATGATAGCCACGTGATCAGTGCATGATCAGTCACGTGATCAGTGCATGATCAGTCACGTGATCAGTGCATGATCAGTCACGTGATCAGTGCATGATCAATTACGTGATCAGTGCATGATCAGTCACGTGACCAGTACATGGTAGCTACGTGATCATTGCATGATCAGCCACGTGATCAGTGCATGATAGCCACGTGATGTGCATGATAGCCACGTGATCAGTGCATGATCAGTCATGTGATCGTGTGTGATCAGCCACGTGATCAGTGCATGATATCCACGTGATCAGTGCATGATAGCCACGTGATCAGTGCATGATCAGTCACGTGATACATGTGTGATCAGCCACGTGATCAGTGCATGATGAGCCACGTGATCAGTGCAGGATCAATTACGTGATCAGTGCATGATCAGTCACGTGACCAGTACATGGTTGCTACGTGATCGTTGCATGATCAGCCACGTGAGCAGAGCATGATAGCCACGTGATCAGTGCATGATCAGTCACGTGATCAGTACATGATCAGTCACGTGAACAGTGCATGATCATTTACGTGATCTGTGCATGATCAGTCACGTGACCAGTATATGGTAGCTACGTGATCATTCCATGACGAGCCACGTGAGCAGTGCATGATAGCCACGTGATGTGTGCATGATGAGTTACGTGAGCAGAGTATGATCAGCCACGTGATCAGTGCATGAGTGCCACGTGATCAGTGCATGATATGTCACGTGACAGGTGTGTGATCAGCCACGTGAACAGTGCATGTTCAGCCACGTGATCAGTGCATGATAGCCACGTGATCAGTGCATGATCAGTTACGTGAGCAGTGTATGATCAGCCACGTGATCAGTGCATGGTCAGACACGTGAACAGTGTATGATCAGCCACGTGATCAGTGCATGATATCCAAGTGATCAGTGCATGATCATCACGTGATCAGTGTATGATCAGCCACGTGAACAGTGCATGCTCAGTCACGTGATCAGGGCCTGCTGAGCTGCGTGATTACTGTCTGCTCATCTGCTTGACAATTGCCAGCTGAGCTGCACGATTCCTGCCTGTCATCTGCTTGACAATTGCCAGCTGTGCTGCGTAATTCCTGCCTGCTCAGCTGCTTGATTATTGCCAGCTGAGCAGCATGATTCCTCACAGCTGAGTTCCATGATTATTGCCTGCTGACTGTTTGATTCGTGCCTACTCAGCTCTTTGTTTATTGCCTCCAGAGGCACATGATCAGTGTATGATAGCAAACATGATCAGTGCATGATCAGTCACATGATCAGCGCCATTAAGTCACGTGATCACTACATGATAGTCATGTGATCAGTCCATGCTCAGTCACGGTATCAGTGCATGATCAGCCACGTGATCAGTGCATGATCAGTCACGTGATCAGTGTATGATCAGTCACGTGATCAGTGCATGGTAGCTACATGATCAGTGCATGATCAGCCACGTGATCAGTGCATGATAGCCACGTGATCAGTGCATGATCAGTCACGTGATCAGTGCATGATCAGTCACGTGATCAGTGCATGATCAGTCACGTGATCAGTGCATGATCAGCCACGTGATCAGTGCATGATCAGTCACGTGATCAGTGCATGATCAGCCACGTGATCAGTGCATGATCAGTCATGTGATCAGTGCATGATAGACGTGATCAGTGCATGATCAGTCACGTGATCAGTGCATGATAGCCACGTGATCAGTGCATGATCAGTCACGTGATCAGTGCATGATCAGTCACGTGATCAGTGCATGATAGCTACGTGATCAGTGCATGATCAGCCACGTGATCAGTGCATGATAGCCACGTGATCAGTGCATGATAGTCACGTGATCAGTGCATGATCAGTCACGTGATCAGTGCATGATCAGCCACGTGATCAGTGCATGATCAGCCACGTGATCAGTGCATGATAGCCACGTGATCAGTGCATGATCAGTCACGTGATCAGTGCATGATCAGTCACGTGATCAGTGCATGATCAGCCACGTGATCAGTGCATGATAGCCACGTGATCAGTGCATGATCAGTCACGTGATCAGTGCATGATCAGTCACGTGACCAGTACATGGTAGCTACGTGATCATTGCATGATCAGCCACGTGATCAGTGCATGATAGCCACGTGATCAGTGCATGATCAGTCACGTGATCAGTGCATGATCAGTCACGTGATCAGTGCATGATCAGCCACGTGATCAGTGCATGATCAGCCACGTGATCAGTGCATGATCAGCCACGTGATCAGTGCATGATCAGTCACGTGATCAGTGCATGATAGCTACGTGATCAGTGCATGATCAGCCACGTGATCAGTGCATGATAGCCACGTGATCAGTGCATGATCAGTCACGTGATCAGTGCATGATCAGTCACGTGATCAGTGCATGATCAGTCACGTGATCAGTGCATGATCAATTACGTGATCAGTGCATGATCAGTCACGTGACCAGTACATGGTAGCTACGTGATCATGCATGATCAGCCACGTGATCAGTGCATGATAGCCACGTGATCAGTGCATGATCAGTCACATGATCAGTGCATGATCATCTGCGTGATCAGTGCATGATCAGTCATGTGATCAGTGCATGATATAGACGTGATCAGTGCATGATCAGTCACGTGATCAGTGCATGATCAGCCACGTGATCAGTGCATGATAGCCAGTGAATCAGTGCATGATAGCCAGTGATCAGTGCATGATCAGTCACGTGATCAGTGCATGATCAGCCACGTGATCAGTGCATGATAGCCACGTGATCAGTGCATGATCAGCCACGTGATCAGTGCATGATCAGTTACGTGAGCAGTGTATGATCAGCCACGTGATCAGTGCATGGTCAGACACGTGAACAGTGTATGATCAGCCACGTGATCAGTGCATGATAGCCACGTGATCAGTGCATGATCAGTCACGTGATCAGTGTATGATCAGCCACGTGAACAGTGCATGCTCAGTCACGTGATCAGGGCCTGCTGAGCTGCGTGATTACTGTCTGCTCATCTGCTTGACAATTGCCAGCTGAGCTGCACGATTCCTGCCTGTCATCTGCTTGACAATTGCCAGCTGTGCTGCGTAATTCCTGCCTGCTCAGCTGCTTGATTATTGCCAGCTGAGCAGCATGATTCCTCACACCTGAGTTCCATGATTATTGCCTGCTGACTGTTTGATTCGTGCCTACTCAGCTCTTTGTTTATTGCCTCCAGAGGCACATGATCAGTGTATGATAGCAAACATGATCAGCGCATGATCAGTCACATGATCAGCGCCATTAAGTCACGTGATCACTACATGATAGTCATGTGATCAGTCCATGCTCAGTCACGGTATCAGTGCATGATCAGCCACGTGATCAGTGCATGATCAGCCACGTGATCAGTTCATGATAGCTACGTGATCAGTGCATGATCAGTCACGTGATCAGTGCATGATCAGGCACGTGATCAGTGCATGATCAGCCACGTGATCAGTGCATGATAGCCACGTGATCAGTGCATGATCAGTCACCTGATGGGTGTATGATCAGTCACGTGACCAGTACATGGTAGCTACATGATCATTGCATGATCAGCCACGTGAGTAGTGCATGATAGCCACGTGATCAGTGCATGATCAGTCACGTGATCAGTGCATGATCAGTCACGTGATCAGTGCATGATAAGTCACGTGATCAGTGCATGATCAGCCACGTGATCAGTGCATGATCAGCCACGTGATCAGTGCATGATCAGCCACGTGATCAGTGCATGATCAGCCACGTGATCAGTGCATGATCAGCCACGTGATCAGTGCATGATCAGCCACGTGATCAGTGCATGATCAGTCACGTGATCAGTGTATGATCAGCCACGTGATCAGTGCATGATAGCCACGTGATCAGTGCATGATCAGTCACGTGATCAGTGTATGATCAGCCACGTGAACAGTGCATGCTCAGTCACGTGATCAGGGCCTGCTGAGCTGCGTGATTACTGTCTGCTCATCTGCTTGACAATTGCCAGCTGAGCTGCACGATTCCTGCCTGTCATCTGCTTGACAATTATCAGCTGTGCTGCGTAATTCCTGCCTGCTCAGCTGCTTGATTATTGCCAGCTGAGCAGCATGATTCCTCACACCTGAGTTCCATGATTATTGCCTGCTGACTGTTTGATTCGTGCCTACTCAGCTCTTTGTTTATTGCCTCCAGAGGCACATGATCAGTGTATGATAGCAAACATGATCAGTGCATGATCAGTCACATGATCAGCGCCATTAAGTCACGTGATCACTACATGATAGTCATGTGATCAGTCCATGCTCAGTCACGGTATCAGTGCATGATCAGCCACGTGATCAGTGCATGATCAGCCACGTGATCAGTGCATGATAGCCACGTGATCAGTGCATGATCAGTCACGTGATCAGTGCATGATCAGGCACGTGATCAGTGCATGATCAGCCACGTGATCAGTGCATGATAGCCACGTGATCAGTGCATGATCAGTCACCTGATGGGTGTATGATCAGTCACGTGACCAGTACATGGTAGCTACATGATCATTGCATGATCAGCCACGTGAGTAGTGCATGATAGCCACGTGATCAGTGCATGATCAGTCACGTGATCAGTGCATGATCAGTCATGTGAACAGTGCATGATCAGTCACGTGATCAGTGCATGATCAGCCACGTGATCAGTGCATGATCAGTCACATGATCAGTGCATGATCATCCACGTGATCAGTGCATGATCAGTCACGTGATCAGTGCATGATATAGACGTGATCAGTGCATGATCAGTCACGTGATCAGTGCATGATAGCCACGTGATCAGTGCATGATCAGTCACGTGATCAGTGCATGATCAGTCACGTGACCAGTACATGGTAGCTACGTGATCAGTGCATGATCAGCCACGTGATCAGTGCATGATAGCCACGTGATCAGTGCATGATAGTCACGTGATCAGTGCATGATCAGTCACGTATCAGTGCATGATCAGCCACGTGATCAGTGCATGATCAGCCACGTGATCAGTGCATGATAGCCACGTGATCAGTGCATGATCAGTCACGTGATCAGTGCATGATCAGGCACGTGATCAGTGCATGATCAGCCACGTGATCAGTGCATGATAGCCACGTGATCAGTGCATGATCAGTCACGTGATCAGTGTATGATCAGTCACTGACCAGTACATGGTAGCTACATGATCATTGCATGATCAGCCACGTGATAGTGCATGATAGCCACGTGATCAGTGCATGATCAGTCACGTGATCAGTGCATGATCAGTCATGTGATCAGTGCATGATCAGGCACGTGATCAGTGTATGATCAGCCACGTGATCAGTGCATGATAGCCACGTGATCAGTGCATGATCAGTCACGTGATCAGTGCATGATCAGTCACGTGATCAGTGCATGATCAGCCACGTGATCAGTGCATGATCAGCCACGTGATCAGTGCATGATCAATTACGTGATCAGTGCATGATCAGTCACGTGACCAGTATATGGTAGCTACGTGATCAGTGCATGATCAGCCACGTGATCAGTGCATGATAGCCACGTGATCAGTGCATGATCAGTCACGTGATCAGTGCATGATCAGTCACGTGATCAGTGCATGATCAGTCACGTGATCAGTGCATGATCAATTACGTGATCAGTGCATGATCAGTCACGTGACCAGTACATGGTAGCTACGTGATCATTGCATGATCAGCCACGTGATCAGTGCATGATAGCCACGTGATCAGCATGATAGCCACGTGATCAGTGCATGATCAGTCATGTGATACGTGTGTGATCAGCCACGTGATCAGTGCATGATATCCACGTGATCAGTGCATGATAGCCACGTGATCAGTGCATGATCAGTCACGTGATACATGTGTGATCAGCCACGTGATCAGTGCATGATGAGCCACGTGATCAGTGCAGGATCAATTACGTGATCAGTGCATGATCAGTCACGTGACCAGTACATGGTTGCTACGTGATCGTTGCATGATCAGCCACGTGAGCAGAGCATGATAGCCACGTGATCAGTGCATGATCAGTCACGTGATCAGTACATGATCAGTCACGTGAACAGTGCATGATCATTTACGTGATCTGTGCATGATCAGTCACGTGACCAGTATATGGTAGCTACGTGATCATTCCATGACGAGCCACGTGAGCAGTGCATGATAGCCACGTGATGTGTGCATGATGAGTTACGTGAGCAGAGTATGATCAGCCACGTGATCAGTGCATGAGTGCCACGTGATCAGTGCATGATATGTCACGTGACAGGTGTGTGATCAGCCACGTGAACAGTGCATGTTCAGCCACGTGATCAGTGCATGATAGCCACGTGATCAGTGCATGATCAGTTACGTGAGCAGTGTATGATCAGCCACGTGATCAGTGCATGGTCAGACACGTGAACAGTGTATGATCAGCCACGTGATCAGTGCATGATATCCAAGTGATCAGTGCATGATCATCACGTGATCAGTGTATGATCAGCCACGTGAACAGTGCATGCTCAGT
Organism: Bos javanicus; assembly: GCF_032452875.1. Taxonomy (NCBI): domain Eukaryota; kingdom Metazoa; phylum Chordata; class Mammalia; order Artiodactyla; family Bovidae; genus Bos; species Bos javanicus. Next base: position 235,066 of record NW_026893840.1, read on the forward strand.
CACGTGATCAGGGCCTGCTGAGCTGCGTGATTACTGTCTGCTCATCTGCTTGACAATTGCCAGCTGAGCTGCACGATTCCTGCCTGTCATCTGCTTGACAATTGCCAGCTGTGCTGCGTAATTCCTGCCTGCTCAGCTGCTTGATTATTGCCAGCTGAGCAGCATGATTCCTCACAGCTGAGTTCCATGATTATTGCCTGCTGACTGTATGATTCGTGCCTACTCAGCTCTTTGTTTATTGCCTCCAGAGGCACATGATCAGTGTATGATAGCAAACATGATCAGTGCATGATCAGTCACATGATCAGCGCCATTAAGTCACGTGATCACTACATGATAGTCATGTGATCAGTCCATGCTCAGTCACGGTATCAGTGCATGATCAGCCACGTGATCAGTGCATGATCAGCCACGTGATCAGTTCATGATAGCTATGTGATCAGTGCATGATCAGTCACGTGATCAGTGCATGATCAGGCAGGTGATCAGTGCATGATCAGTCACGTGATCAGTGCATGATCAGTCACGTGATCAGTGCATGATCAGTCACGTGATCAGTGCATGATCAGCCACGTGATCAGTGCATGATCAGCCACGTGATCAGTGCATGATCAGTCACGTGATCAGTGCATGATCAGTCACGTGACCAGTACATGGTAGCTACGTGATCATTGCATGATCAGCCACGTGAGCAGTGCATGATAGCCACGTGATCAGTGCATGATCAGTCACGTGATCAGTGCATGATCACTCACGTGATCAGTGCATGATCAGTCACGTGATCAGTGCATGATCAATTACGTGATCAGTGCATGATCAGTCACGTGACCAGTACATGGTAGCTACGTGATCATTGCATGATCAGCCACGTGATCAGTGCATGATAGCCACGTGATCAGTGCATGATCAGTCACATGATCAGTGCATGATCATCCGGGTGATCAGTGCATGATCAGTCACGTGATCAGTGCATGATATAGACGTGATCAGTGCATGATCAGTCACGTGATCAGTGCATGATCAGCCACGTGATCAGTGCATGATAGCCAGTGATGAGTGCATGATAGCCAGTGATCAGTGCATGATCAGTCACGTGATCAGTGTATGATCAGCCACGTGATCAGTGCATGATCAGCCACTGATCAGTGCATGATCAGCCACGTGATCAGTGCATGATCAGTTACGTGAGCAGTGTATGATCAGCCACGTGATCAGTGCATGGTCAGACACGTGAACAGTGTATGATCAGCCACGTGATCAGTGCATGATAGCCACGTGATCAGTGCATGATCAGTCACGTGATCAGTGTATGATCAGCCACGTGAACAGTGCATGCTCAGTCACGTGATCTGGGCCTGCTGAGCTGCGTGATTACTGTCTGCTCATCTGCTTGACAATTGCCAGCTGAGCTGCACGATTCCTGCCTGTCATCTGCTTGACAATTGCCAGCTGTGCTGCGTAATTCCTGCCTGCTCAGCTGCTTGATTATTGCCAGCTGAGCAGCATGATTCCTCACACCTGAGTTCCATGATTATTGCCTGCTGACTGTTTGATTCGTGCCTACTCAGCTCTTTGTTTATTGCCTCCAGAGGCACATGATCAGTGTATGATAGCAAACATGATCAGCGCATGATCAGTCACATGATCAGCGCCATTAAGTCACGTGATCACTACATGATAGTCATGTGATCAGTCCATGCTCAGTCACGGTATCAGTGCATGATCAGCCACGTGATCAGTGCATGATCAGCCACGTGATCAGTTCATGATAGCCACGTGATCAGTGCATGATCAGTCACGTGATCAGTGCATGACCAGGCAGGTGATCAGTGCATGATCAGCCACGTGATCAGTGCATGATAGCCACGTGATCAGTGCATGATCAGTCACCTGATGGGTGTATGATCAGTCACGTGACCAGTACATGGTAGCTACATGATCATTGCATGATCAGCCACGTGAGTAGTGCATGATAGCCACGTGATCAGTGCATGATCAGTCACGTGATCAGTGCATGATCAGTCACGTGATCAGTGCATGATAAGTCACGTGATCAGTGCATGATCAATTACGTGATCAGTGCATGATCAGTCACGTGATCAGTACATGGTAGCTACGTGATCAGTGCATGATCAGCCACGTGATCAGTGCATGATAGCCACGTGATCAGTGCATGATCAGTCACATGATCAGTGCATGATCATCCACGTGATCAGTGCATGATCAGTCACGTGATCAGTGCATGATATAGACGTGATCAGTGCATGATCAGTCACGTGATCAGTGCATGATCAGCCACGTGATCAGTGCATGATAGCCAGTGAATGAGTGCATGATAGCCAGTGATCAGTGCATGATCAGTCACGTGATCAGTGCATGATCAGCCACGTGATCAGTGCATGATAGCCACGTGATCAGTGCATGATCAGCCACGTGATCAGTGCATGATCAGTCACGTGATCAGTGCATGATCAGCCACGTGATCAGTGCATGATCAGCCACGTGATCAGTGCATGATCAGCCACGTGATCAGTGCATGATAGCCACGTGATCAGTGCATGATCAGTTACGTGATCAGTGTATGATCAGCCACGTGATCAGTGCATGATAGCCACGTGATCAGTGCATGATCAGTCACGTGATCAGTGTATGATCAGCCACGTGAACAGTGCATGCTCAGTCACGTGATCTGGGCCTGCTGAGCTGCGTGATTACTGTCTGCTCATCTGCTTGACAATTGCCAGCTGAGCTGCACGATTCCTGCCTGTCATCTGCTTGACAATTGCCAGCTGTGCTGCGTAATTCCTGCCTGCTCAGCTGCTTGATTATTGCCAGCTGAGCAGCATGATTCCTCACACCTGAGTTCCATGATTATTGCCTGCTGACTGTTTGATTCGTGCCTACTCAGCTCTTTGTTTATTGCCTCCAGAGGCACATGATCAGTGTATGATAGCAAACATGATCAGCGCATGATCAGTCACATGATCAGCGCCATTAAGTCACGTGATCACTACATGATAGTCATGTGATCAGTCCATGCTCAGTCACGGTATCAGTGCATGATCAGCCACGTGATCAGTGCATGATCAGCCACGTGATCAGTGCATGATAGCCACGTGATCAGTGCATGATCAGTCACGTGATCAGTGCATGATCAGGCACGTGATCAGTGCATGATCAGCCACGTGATCAGTGCATGATAGCCACGTGATCAGTGCATGATCAGTCACCTGATGGGTGTATGATCAGTCACGTGACCAGTACATGGTAGCTACATGATCATTGCATGATCAGCCACGTGAGTAGTGCATGATAGCCACGTGATCAGTGCATGATCAGTCACGTGATCAGTGCATGATCAGTCACGTGATCAGTGCATGATAAGTCACGTGATCAGTGCATGATCAGCCACGTGATCAGTGCATGATCAGTCACGTGATCAGTGCATGATCATCCACGTGATCAGTGCATGATCAGTCACGTGATCAGTGCATGATATAGACGTGATCAGTGCATGATCAGTCACGTGATCAGTGCATGATAGCCACGTGATCAGTGCATGATCAGTCACGTGATCAGTGCATGATCAGTCACGTGATCAGTACATGGTAGCTACGTGATCAGTGCATGATCAGCCACGTGATCAGTGCATGATAGCCACGTGATCAGTGCATGATAGTCACGTGATCAGTGCATGATCAGTCACGTGATCAGTGCATGATCAGCCACGTGATCAGTGCATGATCAGCCACGTGATCAGTGCATGATAGCCACGTGATCAGTGCATGATCAGTCACGTGATCAGTGCATGATCAGGCACGTGATCAGTGCATGATCAGCCACGTGATCAGTGCATGATAGCCACGTGATCAGTGCATGATCAGTCACGTGATCAGTGCATGATCAGTCACTGACCAGTACATGGTAGCTACGTGATCATTGCATGATCAGCCACGTGATCAGTGCATGATAGCCACGTGATCAGTGCATGATCAGTCACGTGATCAGTGCATGATCAGTCACGTGATCAGTGCATGATCAGCCACGTGATCAGTGCATGATCAGCCACGTGATCAGTGCATGATCAATTACGTGATCAGTGCATGATCAGTCACGTGATCAGTGCATGGTAGCTACGTGATCAGTGCATGATCAGCCACGTGATCAGTGCATGATAGCCACGTGATCAGTGCATGATCAGTCACGTGATCAGTGCATGATCACTCACGTGATCAGTGCATGATCAGTCACGTGATCAGTGCATGATCAATTACGTGATCAGTGCATGATCAGTCACGTGACCAGTACATGGTAGCTACGTGATCATTGCATGATCAGCCACGTGATCAGTGCATGATAGCCACGTGATCAGCATGATAGCCACGTGATCAGTGCATGATCAGTCATGTGATCAGTGTGATCAGCCACGTGATCAGTGCATGATAGCCACGTGATCAGTGCATGATAGCCACGTGATCAGTGCATGATCAGTCACGTGATACATGTGTGATCAGCCACGTGATCAGTGCATGATGAGCCACGTGATCAGTGCAGGATCAATTACGTGATCAGTGCATGATCAGTCACGTGACCAGTACATGGTTGCTACGTGATCGTTGCATGATCAGCCACGTGAGCAGAGCATGATAGCCACGTGATCAGTGCATGATCAGTCACGTGATCAGTACATGATCAGTCACGTGAACAGTGCATGATCATTTACGTGATCTGTGCATGATCAGTCACGTGACCAGTATATGGTAGCTACGTGATCATTCCATGACGAGCCACGTGAGCAGTGCATGATAGCCACGTGATGTGTGCATGATGAGTTACGTGAGCAGAGTATGATCAGCCACGTGATCAGTGCATGAGTGCCACGTGATCAGTGCATGATATGTCACGTGACAGGTGTGTGATCAGCCACGTGAACAGTGCATGTTCAGCCACGTGATCAGTGCATGATAGCCACGTGATCAGTGCATGATCAGTTACGTGAGCAGTGTATGATCAGCCACGTGATCAGTGCATGGTCAGACACGTGAACAGTGTATGATCAGCCACGTGATCAGTGCATGATATCCAAGTGATCAGTGCATGATCATCACGTGATCAGTGTATGATCAGCCACGTGAACAGTGCATGCTCAGTCACGTGATCAGGGCCTGCTGAGCTGCGTGATTACTGTCTGCTCATCTGCTTGACAATTGCCAGCTGAGCTGCACGATTCCTGCCTGTCATCTGCTTGACAATTGCCAGCTGTGCTGCGTAATTCCTGCCTGCTCAGCTGCTTGATTATTGCCAGCTGAGCAGCATGATTCCTCACAGCTGAGTTCCATGATTATTGCCTGCTGACTGTATGATTCGTGCCTACTCAGCTCTTTGTTTATTGCCTCCAGAGGCACATGATCAGTGTATGATAGCAAACATGATCAGTGCATGATCAGTCACATGATCAGCGCCATTAAGTCACGTGATCACTACATGATAGTCATGTGATCAGTCCATGCTCAGTCACGGTATCAGTGCATGATCAGCCACGTGATCAGTGCATGATCAGCCAGGTGATCAGTGCATGATAGCCATGTGATCAGTGCATGATCAGTCACGTGATCAGTGCATGATCAGGCAGGTGATCAGTGCATGATCAGTCACGTGATCAGTGCATGATCAGTCACGTGATCAGTGCATGATCAGTCACGTGATCAGTGCATGATCAGCCACGTGATCAGTGCATGATCAGCCACGTGATCAGTGCATGATCAGTCACGTGATCAGTGCATGATCAGTCACGTGACCAGTACATGGTAGCTACGTGATCATTGCATGATCAGCCACGTGAGCAGTGCATGATAGCCACGTGATCAGTGCATGATCAGTCACGTGATCAGTGCATGATCAGTCACGTGATCAGTGCATGATCAGTCACGTGATCAGTGCATGATCAATTACGTGATCAGTGCATGATCAGTCACGTGACCAGTACATGGTAGCTACGTGATCATTGCATGATCAGCCACGTGATCAGTGCATGATAGCCACGTGATCAGTGCATGATCAGTCACATGATCAGTGCATGATCATCCACGTGATCAGTGCATGATCAGTCACGTGATCAGTGCATGATATAGACGTGATCAGTGCATGATCAGTCACGTGATCAGTGCATGATCAGCCACGTGATCAGTGCATGATAGCCAGTGATCAGTGCATGATAGCCAGTGATCAGTGCATGATCAGTCACGTGATCAGTGCATGATCAGCCACGTGATCAGTGCATGATCAGCCACGTGATCAGTGCATGATCAGCCACGTGATCAGTGCATGATCAGTTACGTGAGCAGTGTATGATCAGCCACGTGATCAGTGCATGGTCAGACACGTGAACAGTGTATGATCAGCCACGTGATCAGTGCATGATAGCCACGTGATCAGTGCATGATCAGTCACGTGATCAGTGTATGATCAGCCACGTGAACAGTGCATGCTCAGTCACGTGATCTGGGCCTGCTGAGCTGCGTGATTACCGTCTGCTCAGCTGCTTGATTATTGCCAGCTGAGCAGCATGATTCCTCACACCTGAGTTCCATGATTATTGCCTGCTGACTGTTTGATTCGTGCCTACTCAGCTCTTTGTTTATTGCCTCCAGAGGCACATGATCAGTGTATGATAGCAAACATGATCAGTGCATGATCAGTCACATGATCAGCGCCATTAAGTCACGTGATCACTACATGATAGTCATGTGATCAGTCCATGCTCAGTCACGGTATCAGTGCATGATCAGCCACGTGATCAGTGCATGATCAGCCACGTGATCAGTTCATGATAGCCACGTGATCAGTGCATGATCAGTCACGTGATCAGTGCATGACCAGGCAGGTGATCAGTGCATGATCAGCCACGTGATCAGTGCATGATAGCCACGTGATCAGTGCATGATCAGTCACCTGATGGGTGTATGATCAGTCACGTGACCAGTACATGGTAGCTACATGATCATTGCATGATCAGCCACGTGAGTAGTGCATGATAGCCACGTGATCAGTGCATGATCAGTCACGTGATCAGTGCATGATCAGTCACGTGATCAGTGCATGATAAGTCACGTGATCAGTGCATGATCAGCCACGTGATCAGTGCATGATCAGTCACGTGATCAGTACATGGTAGCTACGTGATCAGTGCATGATCAGCCACGTGATCAGTGCATGATAGCCACGTGATCAGTGCATGATCAGTCACATGATCAGTGCATGATCATCCACGTGATCAGTGCATGATCAGTCATGTGATCAGTGCATGATATAGACGTGATCAGTGCATGATCAGTCACGTGATCAGTGCATGATCAGCCACGTGATCAGTGCATGATAGCCAGTGAATGAGTGCATGATAGCCAGTGATCAGTGCATGATCAGTCACGTGATCAGTGCATGATCAGCCACGTGATCAGTGCATGATAGCCACGTGATCAGTGCATGATCAGCCACGTGATCAGTGCATGATCAGTCACGTGATCAGTGCATGATCAGCCACGTGATCAGTGCATGATCAGCCACGTGATCAGTGCATGATCAGCCACGTGATCAGTGCATGATAGCCACGTGATCAGTGCATGATCAGTCACGTGATCAGTGTATGATCAGCCACGTGATCAGTGCATGATAGCCACGTGATCAGTGCATGATCAGTCACGTGATCAGTGTATGATCAGCCACGTGAACAGTGCATGCTCAGTCACGTGATCTGGGCCTGCTGAGCTGCGTGATTACTGTCTGCTCATCTGCTTGACAATTGCCAGCTGAGCTGCACGATTCCTGCCTGTCATCTGCTTGACAATTGCCAGCTGTGCTGCGTAATTCCTGCCTGCTCAGCTGCTTGATTATTGCCAGCTGAGCAGCATGATTCCTCACACCTGAGTTCCATGATTATTGCCTGCTGACTGTTTGATTCGTGCCTACTCAGCTCTTTGTTTATTGCCTCCAGAGGCACATGATCAGTGTATGATAGCAAACATGATCAGCGCATGATCAGTCACATGATCAGCGCCATTAAGTCACGTGATCACTACATGATAGTCATGTGATCAGTCCATGCTCAGTCACGGTATCAGTGCATGATCAGCCACGTGATCAGTGCATGATCAGCCACGTGATCAGTGCATGATAGCCACGTGATCAGTGCATGATCAGTCACGTGATCAGTGCATGACCAGGCACGTGATCAGTGCATGATCAGCCACGTGATCAGTGCATGATAGCCACGTGATCAGTGCATGATCAGTCACCTGATGGGTGTATGATCAGTCACGTGACCAGTACATGGTAGCTACATGATCATTGCATGATCAGCCACGTGAGTAGTGCATGATAGCCACGTGATCAGTGCATGATCAGTCACGTGATCAGTGCATGATCAGTCACGTGATCAGTGCATGATCAGTCACGTGATCAGTGCATGATCAGCCACGTGATCAGTGCATGATCAGTCACGTGATCAGTGCATGATCATCCACGTGATCAGTGCATGATCAGTCATGTGATCAGTGCATGATATAGACGTGATCAGTGCATGATCAGTCACGTGATCAGTGCATGATAGCCACGTGATCAGTGCATGATCAGTCACGTGATCAGTGCATGATCAGTCACGTGACCAGTACATGGTAGCTACATGATCATTGCATGATCAGCCACGTGATCAGTGCATGATAGCCACGTGATCAGTGCATGATCAGTCATGTGATCAGTGCATGATCAGTCACGTGATCAGTGCATGATCAGCCACGTGATCAGTGCATGATCAGCCACGTGATCAGTGCATGATAGCCACGTGATCAGTGCATGATCAGTCACGTGATCAGTGCATGATCAGGCACGTGATCAGTGCATGATCAGCCACGTGATCAGTGCATGATAGCCACGTGATCAGTGCATGATCAGTCACGTGATCAGTGCATGATCAGTCACTGACCAGTACATGGTAGCTACATGATCATTGCATGATCAGCCACGTGATCAGTGCATGATAGCCACGTGATCAGTGCATGATCAGTCACGTGATCAGTGCATGATCAGTCATGTGATCAGTGCATGATCAGGCACGTGATCAGTGCATGATCAGCCACGTGATCAGTGCATGATAGCCACGTGATCAGTGCATGATCAGTCACGTGATCAGTGCATGATCAGTCACGTGATCAGTGCATGATCAGCCACGTGATCAGTGCATGATCAGCCACGTGATCAGTGCATGATCAATTACGTGATCAGTGCATGATCAGTCACGTGACCAGTACATGGTAGCTACGTGATCATTGCATGATCAGCCACGTGATCAGTGCATGATAGCCACGTGATCAGTGCATGATCAGTCACGTGATCAGTGCATGATCAGTCACGTGATCAGTGCATGATCAGTCACGTGATCAGTGCATGATCAATTACGTGATCAGTGCATGATCAGTCACGTGATCAGTGCATGGTAGCTACGTGATCATTGCATGATCAGCCACGTGATCAGTGCATGATAGCCACGTGATCAGTGCATGATAGCCACGTGATCAGTGCATGATCAGTCATGTGATACGTGTGTGATCAGCCACGTGATCAGTGCATGATATCCACGTGATCAGTGCATGATAGCCACGTGATCAGTGCATGATCAGTCACGTGATCATGTGTGATCAGCCACGTGATCAGTGCATGATCAGCCACGTGATCAGTGCATGATCAATTACGTGATCAGTGCATGATCAGTCACGTGACCAGTACATGGTTGCTACGTGATCGTTGCATGATCAGCCACGTGAGCAGTGCATGATAGCCACGTGATCAGTGCATGATCAGTCACGTGATCAGTGCATGATCAGTCACGTGATCAGTGCATGATCATTTACGTGATCAGTGCATGATCAGTCACGTGACCAGTGTATGATAGCCACGTGATCAGTGCATGACAGCCACGTGATCAGTGCATGATAGCCACGTGATCAGTGCATGATCAGTTACGTGAGCAGTGTATGATCAGCCACGTGATCAGTGCATGGTCAGACACGTGAACAGTGTATGATCAGCCACGTGATCAGTGCATGATATCCAAGTGATCAGTGCATGATCATCACGTGATCAGTGTATGATCAGCCACGTGAACAGTGCATGCTCAGTCACGTGATCAGGGCCTGCTGAGCTGCGTGATTACTGTCTGCTCATCTGCTTGACAATTGCCAGCTGAGCTGCACGATTCCTGCCTGTCATCTGCTTGACAATTGCCAGCTGTGCTGCGTAATTCCTGCCTGCTCAGCTGCTTGATTATTGCCAGCTGAGCAGCATGATTCCTCACAGCTGAGTTCCATGATTATTGCCTGCTGACTGTATGATTCGTGCCTACTCAGCTCTTTGTTTATTGCCTCCAGAGGCACATGATCAGTGTATGATAGCAAACATGATCAGTGCATGATCAGTCACATGATCAGCGCCATTAAGTCACGTGATCACTACATGATAGTCATGTGATCAGTCCATGCTCAGTCACGGTATCAGTGCATGATCAGCCACGTGATCAGTGCATGATCAGCCAGGTGATCAGTTCATGATAGCCATGTGATCAGTGCATGATCAGTCACGTGATCAGTGCATGATCAGGCAGGTGATCAGTGCATGATCAGTCACGTGATCAGTGCATGATCAGTCACGTGATCAGTGCATGATCAGCCACGTGATCAGTGCATGATCAGCCACGTGATCAGTGCATGATCAGCCACGTGATCAGTGCATGATCAGTCACGTGACCAGTACATGGTAGCTACGTGATCATTGCATGATCAGCCACGTGAGCAGTGCATGATAGCCACGTGATCAGTGCATGATCAGTCACGTGATCAGTGCATGATCACTCACGTGATCAGTGCATGATCAGTCACGTGATCAGTGCATGATCAATTACGTGATCAGTGCATGATCAGTCACGTGACCAGTACATGGTAGCTACGTGATCAGTGCATGATCAGCCACGTGATCAGTGCATGATAGCCACGTGATCAGTGCATGATCAGTCACATGATCAGTGCATGATCATCCACGTGATCAGTGCATGATCAGTCACGTGATCAGTGCATGATATAGACGTGATCAGTGCATGATCAGTCACGTGATCAGTGTATGATCAGCCACGTGATCAGTGCATGATAGCCAGTGATCAGTGCATGATAGCCAGTGATCAGTGCATGATCAGTCACGTGATCAGTGCATGATCAGCCACGTGATCAGTGCATGATAGCCACGTGATCAGTGTATGATCAGCCACGTGATCAGTGCATGGTCAGACACGTGAACAGTGTATGATCAGCCACGTGATCAGTGCATGATAGCCACGTGATCAGTGCATGATCAGTCACGTGATCAGTGTATGATCAGCCACGTGAACAGTGCATGCTCAGTCACGTGATCTGGGCCTGCTGAGCTGCGTGATTACTGTCTGCTCATCTGCTTGACAATTGCCAGCTGAGCTGCACGATTCCTGCCTGTCATCTGCTTGACAATTGCCAGCTGTGCTGCGTAATTCCTGCCTGCTCAGCTGCTTGATTATTGCCAGCTGAGCAGCATGATTCCTCACACCTGAGTTCCATGATTATTGCCTGCTGACTGTTTGATTCGTGCCTACTCAGCTCTTTGTTTATTGCCTCCAGAGGCACATGATCAGTGTATGATAGCAAACATGATCAGCGCATGATCAGTCACATGATCAGCGCCATTAAGTCACGTGATCACTACATGATAGTCATGTGATCAGTCCATGCTCAGTCACGGTATCAGTGCATGATCAGCCACGTGATCAGTGCATGATCAGCCACGTGATCAGTGCATGATAGCCACGTGATCAGTGCATGATCAGTCACGTGATCAGTGCATGATCAGGCACGTGATCAGTGCATGATCAGCCACGTGATCAGTGCATGATAGCCACGTGATCAGTGCATGATCAGTCACGTGATGGGTGTATGATCAGTCACGTGACCAGTACATGGTAGCTACATGATCATTGCATGATCAGCCACGTGAGTAGTGCATGATAGCCACGTGATCAGTGCATGATCAGTCACGTGATCAGTGCATGATCAGTCACGTGATCAGTGCATGATCAGCCACGTGATCAGTGCATGATCAGCCACGTGATCAGTGCATGATAGCCACGTGATCAGTGCATGATCAGTCACGTGATCAGTGCATGATCAGTCACGTGATCAGTGCATGATCAGCCACGTGATCAGTGCATGATAGCCACGTGATCAGTGCATGATCAGTCACGTGATCAGTGCATGATCAGTCACTGACCAGTGCATGGTAGCTACGTGATCAGTGCATGATCAGCCACGTGATCAGTGCATGATAGCCACGTGATCAGTGCATGATCAGTCACGTGATCAGTGCATGATCAGTCACGTGATCAGTGCATGATCAGTCACGTGATCAGTGCATGATCAGCCACGTGATCAGTGCATGATCAGTCACGTGATCAGTGCATGATCATCCACGTGATCAGTGCATGATCAGTCATGTGATCAGTGCATGATATAGACGTGATCAGTGCATGATCAGTCACGTGATCAGTGCATGATAGCCACGTGATCAGTGCATGATCAGTCACGTGATCAGTGCATGATCAGTCACGTGATCAGTGCATGGTAGCTACGTGATCAGTGCATGATCAGCCACGTGATCAGTGCATGATAGCCACGTGATCAGTGCATGATAGTCACGTGATCAGTGCATGATCAGTCACGTGATCAGTGCATGATCAGCCACGTGATCAGTGCATGATCAGCCACGTGATCAGTGCATGATAGCCACGTGATCAGTGCATGATCAGTCACGTGATCAGTGCATGATCAGGCACGTGATCAGTGCATGATCAGCCACGTGATCAGTGCATGATAGCCACGTGATCAGTGCATGATCAGTCACGTGATCAGTGCATGATCAGTCACTGACCAGTACATGGTAGCTACATGATCATTGCATGATCAGCCACGTGATAGTGCATGATAGCCACGTGATCAGTGCATGATCAGTCACGTGATCAGTGCATGATCAGTCATGTGATCAGTGCATGATCAGGCACGTGATCAGTGCATGATCAGCCACGTGATCAGTGCATGATAGCCACGTGATCAGTGCATGATCAGTCACGTGATCAGTGCATGATCAGTCACGTGATCAGTGCATGATCAGCCACGTGATCAGTGCATGATCAGCCACGTGATCAGTGCATGATCAATCACGTGATCAGTGCATGATCAGTCACGTGACCAGTACATGGTAGCTACGTGATCATTGCATGATCAGCCACGTGATCAGTGCATGATAGCCACGTGATCAGTGCATGATCAGTCACGTGATCAGTGCATGATCAGTCACGTGATCAGTGCATGATCAGTCACGTGATCAGTGCATGATCAATTACGTGATCAGTGCATGATCAGTCACGTGATCAGTGCATGGTAGCTACGTGATCAGTGCATGATCAGCCACGTGATCAGTGCATGATAGCCACGTGATCAGTGCATGATAGCCACGTGATCAGTGCATGATCAGTCACGTGATCGTGTGTGATCAGCCACGTGATCAGTGCATGATAGCCACGTGATCAGTGCATGATAGCCACGTGATCAGTGCATGATCAGTCACGTGATCATGTGTGATCAGCCACGTGATCAGTGCATGATCAGCCACGTGATCAGTGCATGATCAATTACGTGATCAGTGCATGATCAGTCACGTGACCAGTACATGGTTGCTACGTGATCGTTGCATGATCAGCCACGTGAGCAGTGCATGATAGCCACGTGATCAGTGCATGATCAGTCACGTGATCAGTGCATGATCAGTCACGTGATCAGTGCATGATCATTTACGTGATCAGTGCATGATCAGTCACGTGACCAGTGTATGATAGCCACGTGATCAGTGCATGACAGCCACGTGATCAGTGCATGATAGCCACGTGATCAGTGCATGATCAGTTACGTGAGCAGTGTATGATCAGCCACGTGATCAGTGCATGGTCAGACACGTGAACAGTGTATGATCAGCCACGTGATCAGTGCATGATATCCAAGTGATCAGTGCATGATCATCACGTGATCAGTGTATGATCAGCCACGTGAACAGTGCATGCTCAGTCACGTGATCAGGGCCTGCTGAGCTGCGTGATTACTGTCTGCTCATCTGCTTGACAATTGCCAGCTGAGCTGCACGATTCCTGCCTGTCATCTGCTTGACAATTGCCAGCTGTGCTGCGTAATTCCTGCCTGCTCAGCTGCTTGATTATTGCCAGCTGAGCAGCATGATTCCTCACAGCTGAGTTCCATGATTATTGCCTGCTGACTGTTTGATTCGTGCCTACTCAGCTCTTTGTTTATTGCCTCCAGAGGCACATGATCAGTGTATGATAGCAAACATGATCAGTGCATGATCAGTCACATGATCAGCGCCATTAAGTCACGTGATCACTACATGATAGTCATGTGATCAGTCCATGCTCAGTCACGGTATCAGTGCATGATCAGCCACGTGATCAGTGCATGATCAGCCAGGTGATCAGTTCATGATAGCTATGTGATCAGTGCATGATCAGTCACGTGATCAGTGCATGATCAGGCACGTGATCAGTGCATGATCAGTCACGTGATCAGTGCATGATCAGTCACGTGATCAGTGCATGATCAGTCACGTGATCAGTGCATGATCAGCCACGTGATCAGTGCATGATCAGCCACGTGATCAGTGCATGATCAGTCACGTGATCAGTGCATGATCAGTCACGTGACCAGTACATGGTAGCTACGTGATCATTGCATGATCAGCCACGTGAGCAGTGCATGATAGCCACGTGATCAGTGCATGATCAGTCACGTGATCAGTGCATGATCACTCACGTGATCAGTGCATGATCAGTCACGTGATCAGTGCATGATCAATTACGTGATCAGTGCATGATCAGTCACGTGACCAGTACATGGTAGCTACGTGATCAGTGCATGATCAGCCACGTGATCAGTGCATGATAGCCACGTGATCAGTGCATGATCAGTCACATGATCAGTGCATGATCATCCACGTGATCAGTGCATGATCAGTCACGTGATCAGTGCATGATATAGACGTGATCAGTGCATGATCAGTCACGTGATCAGTGCATGATCAGCCACGTGATCAGTGCATGATAGCCAGTGATGAGTGCATGATAGCCAGTGATCAGTGCATGATCAGTCACGTGATCAGTGCATGATCAGCCACGTGATCAGTGCATGATAGCCACTGATCAGTGCATGATCAGCCACGTGATCAGTGCATGATCAGTCACGTGATCAGTGCATGATCAGCCACGTGATCAGTGCATGATCAGTCACGTGATCAGTGTATGATCAGCCACGTGATCAGTGCATGGTCAGACACGTGAACAGTGTATGATCAGCCACGTGATCAGTGCATGATAGCCACGTGATCAGTGCATGATCAGTCACGTGATCAGTGTATGATCAGCCACGTGAACAGTGCATGCTCAGTCACGTGATCTGGGCCTGCTGAGCTGCGTGATTACTGTCTGCTCATCTGCTTGACAATTGCCAGCTGAGCTGCACGATTCCTGCCTGTCATCTGCTTGACAATTGCCAGCTGTGCTGCGTAATTCCTGCCTGCTCAGCTGCTTGATTATTGCCAGCTGAGCAGCATGATTCCTCACACCTGAGTTCCATGATTATTGCCTGCTGACTGTTTGATTCGTGCCTACTCAGCTCTTTGTTTATTGCCTCCAGAGGCACATGATCAGTGTATGATAGCAAACATGATCAGCGCATGATCAGTCACATGATCAGCGCCATTAAGTCACGTGATCACTACATGATAGTCATGTGATCAGTCCATGCTCAGTCACGGTATCAGTGCATGATCAGCCACGTGATCAGTGCATGATCAGCCACGTGATCAGTGCATGATCAGCCACGTGATCAGTGCATGATCAGTCACGTGATCAGTGCATGACCAGGCACGTGATCAGTGCATGATCAGCCACGTGATCAGTGCATGATAGCCACGTGATCAGTGCATGATCAGTCACCTGATGGGTGTATGATCAGTCACGTGACCAGTACATGGTAGCTACATGATCATTGCATGATCAGCCACGTGAGTAGTGCATGATAGCCACGTGATCAGTGCATGATCAGTCACGTGATCAGTGCATGATCAGTCACGTGATCAGTGCATGATCAGTCACGTGATCAGTGCATGATCAGCCACGTGATCAGTGCATGATCAGTCACGTGATCAGTGCATGATCATCCACGTGATCAGTGCATGATCAGTCACGTGATCAGTGCATGATATAGACGTGATCAGTGCATGATCAGTCACGTGATCAGTGCATGATAGCCACGTGATCAGTGCATGATCAGTCACGTGATCAGTGCATGATCAGTCACGTGATCAGTGCATGGTAGCTACATGATCAGTGCATGATCAGCCACGTGATCAGTGCATGATAGCCACGTGATCAGTGCATGATCAGTCACGTGATCAGTGCATGATCAGTCACGTGATCAGTGCATGATCAGCCACGTGATCAGTGCATGATCAGCCACGTGATCAGTGCATGATAGCCACGTGATCAGTGCATGATCAGTCACGTGATCAGTGCATGATCAGTCACGTGATCAGTGCATGATCAGCCACGTGATCAGTGCATGATAGCCACGTGATCAGTGCATGATCAGTCACGTGATCAGTGCATGATCAGTCACGTGATCAGTGCATGATAGCTACGTGATCAGTGCATGATCAGCCACGTGATCAGTGCATGATCAGCCACGTGATCAGTGCATGATCAATTACGTGATCAGTGCATGATCAGTCACGTGACCAGTACATGGTAGCTACGTGATCAGTGCATGATCAGCCACGTGATCAGTGCATGATAGCCACGTGATCAGTGCATGATCAGTCACGTGATCAGTGCATGATCAGTCACGTGATCAGTGCATGATCAGTCACGTGATCAGTGCATGATCAATTACGTGATCAGTGCATGATCAGTCACGTGATCAGTGCATGATAGCTACGTGATCAGTGCATGATCAGCCACGTGATCAGTGCATGATAGCCACGTGATCAGTGCATGATAGCCACGTGATCAGTGCATGATCAGTCACGTGATCGTGTGTGATCAGCCACGTGATCAGTGCATGATAGCCACGTGATCAGTGCATGATAGCCACGTGATCAGTGCATGATCAGTCACGTGATCATGTGTGATCAGCCACGTGATCAGTGCATGATCAGCCACGTGATCAGTGCATGATCAATTACGTGATCAGTGCATGATCAGTCACGTGACCAGTACATGGTTGCTACGTGATCGTTGCATGATCAGCCACGTGAGCAGTGCATGATAGCCACGTGATCAGTGCATGATCAGTCACGTGATCAGTGCATGATCAGTCACGTGATCAGTGCATGATCATTCACGTGATCAGTGCATGATCAGTCACGTGACCAGTGCATGATAGCCACGTGATCAGTGCATGACAGCCACGTGATCAGTGCATGATAGCCACGTGATCAGTGCATGATCAGTTACGTGAGCAGTGTATGATCAGCCACGTGATCAGTGCATGGTCAGACACGTGAACAGTGTATGATCAGCCACGTGATCAGTGCATGATATCCAAGTGATCAGTGCATGATCATCACGTGATCAGTGTATGATCAGCCACGTGAACAGTGCATGCTCAGTCACGTGATCAGGGCCTGCTGAGCTGCGTGATTACTGTCTGCTCATCTGCTTGACAATTGCCAGCTGAGCTGCACGATTCCTGCCTGTCATCTGCTTGACAATTGCCAGCTGTGCTGCGTAATTCCTGCCTGCTCAGCTGCTTGATTATTGCCAGCTGAGCAGCATGATTCCTCACAGCTGAGTTCCATGATTATTGCCTGCTGACTGTATGATTCGTGCCTACTCAGCTCTTTGTTTATTGCCTCCAGAGGCACATGATCAGTGTATGATAGCAAACATGATCAGTGCATGATCAGTCACATGATCAGCGCCATTAAGTCACGTGATCACTACATGATAGTCATGTGATCAGTCCATGCTCAGTCACGGTATCAGTGCATGATCAGCCACGTGATCAGTGCATGATCAGCCACGTGATCAGTTCATGATAGCCATGTGATCAGTGCATGATCAGTCACGTGATCAGTGCATGATCAGGCACGTGATCAGTGCATGATCAGTCACGTGATCAGTGCATGATCAGTCACGTGATCAGTGCATGATCAGTCACGTGATCAGTGCATGATCAGCCACGTGATCAGTGCATGATCAGCCACGTGATCAGTGCATGATCAGTCACGTGATCAGTGCATGATCAGTCACGTGACCAGTATATGGTAGCTACGTGATCAGTGCATGATCAGCCACGTGAGCAGTGCATGATAGCCACGTGATCAGTGCATGATCAGTCACGTGATCAGTGCATGATCAGTCACGTGATCAGTGCATGATCAGTCACGTGATCAGTGCATGATCAATTACGTGATCAGTGCATGATCAGTCACGTGACCAGTACATGGTAGCTACGTGATCATTGCATGATCAGCCACGTGATCAGTGCATGATAGCCACGTGATCAGTGCATGATCAGTCACATGATCAGTGTATGATCATCCGGGTGATCAGTGCATGATCAGTCACGTGATCAGTGCATGATATAGACGTGATCAGTGCATGATCAGTCACGTGATCAGTGCATGATCAGCCACGTGATCAGTGCATGATAGCCAGTGATGAGTGCATGATAGCCAGTGATCAGTGCATGATCAGTCACGTGATCAGTGCATGATCAGCCACGTGATCAGTGCATGATAGCCACTGATCAGTGCATGATCAGCCACGTGATCAGTGCATGATCAGTCACGTGATCAGTGCATGATCAGCCACGTGATCAGTGCATGATCAGTCACGTGATCAGTGTATGATCAGCCACGTGATCAGTGCATGGTCAGACACGTGAACAGTGTATGATCAGCCACGTGATCAGTGCATGATAGCCACGTGATCAGTGCATGATCAGTCACGTGATCAGTGTATGATCAGCCACGTGAACAGTGCATGCTCAGTCACGTGATCTGGGCCTGCTGAGCTGCGTGATTACTGTCTGCTCATCTGCTTGACAATTGCCAGCTGAGCTGCACGATTCCTGCCTGTCATCTGCTTGACAATTGCCAGCTGTGCTGCGTAATTCCTGCCTGCTCAGCTGCTTGATTATTGCCAGCTGAGCAGCATGATTCCTCACACCTGAGTTCCATGATTATTGCCTGCTGACTGTTTGATTCGTGCCTACTCAGCTCTTTGTTTATTGCCTCCAGAGGCACATGATCAGTGTATGATAGCAAACATGATCAGCGCATGATCAGTCACATGATCAGCGCCATTAAGTCACGTGATCACTACATGATAGTCATGTGATCAGTCCATGCTCAGTCACGGTATCAGTGCATGATCAGCCACGTGATCAGTGCATGATCAGCCACGTGATCAGTGCATGATCAGCCACGTGATCAGTGCATGATCAGTCACGTGATCAGTGCATGATCAGGCACGTGATCAGTGCATGATCAGCCACGTGATCAGTGCATGATAGCCACGTGATCAGTGCATGATCAGTCACGTGATGGGTGTATGATCAGTCACGTGACCAGTACATGGTAGCTACATGATCATTGCATGATCAGCCACGTGAGTAGTGCATGATAGCCACGTGATCAGTGCATGATCAGTCACGTGATCAGTGCATGATCAGTCACGTGATCAGTGCATGATCAGTCACGTGATCAGTGCATGATCAGCCACGTGATCAGTGCATGATCAGTCACGTGATCAGTGCATGATCAGCCACGTGATCAGTGCATGATCAGTCACGTGATCAGTGCATGATATAGACGTGATCAGTGCATGATCAGTCACGTGATCAGTGCATGATAGCCACGTGATCAGTGCATGATCAGTCACGTGATCAGTGCATGATCAGTCACGTGATCAGTACATGGTAGCTACGTGATCAGTGCATGATCAGCCACGTGATCAGTGCATGATAGCCACGTGATCAGTGCATGATAGTCACGTGATCAGTGCATGATCAGTCACGTATCAGTGCATGATCAGCCACGTGATCAGTGCATGATCAGCCACGTGATCAGTGCATGATAGCCACGTGATCAGTGCATGATCAGTCACGTGATCAGTGCATGATCAGGCACGTGATCAGTGCATGATCAGCCACGTGATCAGTGCATGATAGCCACGTGATCAGTGCATGATCAGTCACGTGATCAGTGCATGATCAGTCACTGACCAGTACATGGTAGCTACGTGATCAGTGCATGATCAGCCACGTGATAGTGCATGATAGCCACGTGATCAGTGCATGATCAGTCACGTGATCAGTGCATGATCAGTCATGTGATCAGTGCATGATCAGGCACGTGATCAGTGCATGATCAGCAAGTGATCAGTGCATGATAGCCACGTGATCAGTGCATGATCAGTCACGTGATCAGTGCATGATCAGTCACGTGATCAGTGCATGATCAGCCACGTGATCAGTGCATGATCAGCCACGTGATCAGTGCATGATCAATCACGTGATCAGTGCATGATCAGTCACGTGACCAGTACATGGTAGCTACGTGATCAGTGCATGATCAGCCACGTGATCAGTGCATGATAGCCACGTGATCAGTGCATGATCAGTCACGTGATCAGTGCATGATCAGTCACGTGATCAGTGCATGATCAGTCACGTGATCAGTGCATGATCAATTACGTGATCAGTGCATGATCAGTCACGTGATCAGTGCATGGTAGCTACGTGATCATTGCATGATCAGCCACGTGATCAGTGCATGATAGCCACGTGATCAGTGCATGATAGCCACGTGATCAGTGCATGATCAGTCACGTGATAGTGCATGATCAGCCACGTGATCAGTGCATGATAGCCACGTGATCAGTGCATGATAGCCACGTGATCAGTGCATGATCAGTCACGTGATCATGTGTGATCAGCCACGTGATCAGTGCATGATCAGCCACGTGATCAGTGCATGATCAATTACGTGATCAGTGCATGATCAGTCACGTGACCAGTACATGGTTGCTACGTGATCATTGCATGATCAGCCACGTGAGCAGTGCATGATAGCCACGTGATCAGTGCATGATCAGTCACGTGATCAGTGCATGATCAGTCACGTGATCAGTGCATGATCATTCACGTGATCAGTGCATGATCAGTCACGTGACCAGTGTATGATAGCCACGTGATCAGTGCATGACAGCCACGTGATCAGTGCATGATAGCCACGTGATCAGTGCATGATCAGTTACGTGAGCAGTGTATGATCAGCCACGTGATCAGTGCATGGTCAGACACGTGAACAGTGTATGATCAGCCACGTGATCAGTGCATGATATCCAAGTGATCAGTGCATGATCATCACGTGATCAGTGTATGATCAGCCACGTGAACAGTGCATGCTCAGTCACGTGATCAGGGCCTGCTGAGCTGCGTGATTACTGTCTGCTCATCTGCTTGACAATTGCCAGCTGAGCTGCACGATTCCTGCCTGTCATCTGCTTGACAATTGCCAGCTGTGCTGCGTAATTCCTGCCTGCTCAGCTGCTTGATTATTGCCAGCTGAGCAGCATGATTCCTCACAGCTGAGTTCCATGATTATTGCCTGCTGACTGTATGATTCGTGCCTACTCAGCTCTTTGTTTATTGCCTCCAGAGGCACATGATCAGTGTATGATAGCAAACATGATCAGTGCATGATCAGTCACATGATCAGCGCCATTAAGTCACGTGATCACTACATGATAGTCATGTGATCAGTCCATGCTCAGTCACGGTATCAGTGCATGATCAGCCACGTGATCAGTGCATGATCAGCCACGTGATCAGTTCATGATAGCCATGTGATCAGTGCATGATCAGTCACGTGATCAGTGCATGATCAGGCAGGTGATCAGTGCATGATCAGTCACGTGATCAGTGCATGATCAGTCACGTGATCAGTGCATGATCAGTCACGTGATCAGTGCATGATCAGCCACGTGATCAGTGCATGATCAGCCACGTGATCAGTGCATGATCAGTCACGTGATCAGTGCATGATCAGTCACGTGACCAGTACATGGTAGCTACGTGATCATTGCATGATCAGCCACGTGAGCAGTGCATGATAGCCACGTGATCAGTGCATGATCAGTCACGTGATCAGTGCATGATCACCACGTGATCAGTGCATGATAAGTCACGTGATCAGTGCATGATCAATTACGTGATCAGTGCATGATCAGTCACGTGACCAGTACATGGTAGCTACGTGATCATTGCATGATCAGCCACGTGATCAGTGCATGATAGCCACGTGATCAGTGCATGATCAGTCACGTGATCAGTGCATGATCATCACGTGATCAGTGCATGATCAGTCACGTGATCAGTGCATGATATAGACGTGATCAGTGCATGATCAGTCACGTGATCAGTGCATGATCAGCCACGTGATCAGTGCATGATAGCCAGTGATGAGTGCATGATAGCCAGTGATCAGTGCATGATCAGTCACGTGATCAGTGCATGATCAGCCACGTGATCAGTGCATGATAGCCACGTGATCAGTGCATGATCAGCCACGTGATCAGTGCATGATCAGCCACGTGATCAGTGCATGATCAGCCACGTGATCAGTGCATGATCAGTCACGTGATCAGTGTATGATCAGCCACGTGATCAGTGCATGGTCAGACACGTGAACAGTGTATGATCAGCCACGTGATCAGTGCATGATAGCCACGTGATCAGTGCATGATCAGTCACGTGATCAGTGTATGATCAGCCACGTGAACAGTGCATGCTCAGTCACGTGATCTGGGCCTGCTGAGCTGCGTGATTACTGTCTGCTCATCTGCTTGACAATTGCCAGCTGAGCTGCACGATTCCTGCCTGTCATCTGCTTGACAATTGCCAGCTGTGCTGCGTAATTCCTGCCTGCTCAGCTGCTTGATTATTGCCAGCTGAGCAGCATGATTCCTCACACCTGAGTTCCATGATTATTGCCTGCTGACTGTTTGATTCGTGCCTACTCAGCTCTTTGTTTATTGCCTCCAGAGGCACATGATCAGTGTATGATAGCAAACATGATCAGCGCATGATCAGTCACATGATCAGCGCCATTAAGTCACGTGATCACTACATGATAGTCATGTGATCAGTCCATGCTCAGTCACGGTATCAGTGCATGATCAGCCACGTGATCAGTGCATGATCAGCCACGTGATCAGTTCATGATCAGCCACGTGATCAGTGCATGATCAGTCACGTGATCAGTGCATGACCAGGCACGTGATCAGTGCATGATCAGCCACGTGATCAGTGCATGATAGCCACGTGATCAGTGCATGATCAGTCACCTGATGGGTGTATGATCAGTCACGTGACCAGTACATGGTAGCTACATGATCATTGCATGATCAGCCACGTGAGTAGTGCATGATAGCCACGTGATCAGTGCATGATCAGTCACGTGATCAGTGCATGATCAGTCACGTGATCAGTGCATGATCAGTCACGTGATCAGTGCATGATCAGCCACGTGATCAGTGCATGATCAGTCACGTGATCAGTGCATGATCAGCCACGTGATCAGTGCATGATCAGTCACGTGATCAGTGCATGATATAGACGTGATCAGTGCATGATCAGTCACGTGATCAGTGCATGATAGCCACGTGATCAGTGCATGATCAGTCACGTGATCAGTGCATGATCAGTCACGTGATCAGTACATGGTAGCTACGTGATCAGTGCATGATCAGCCACGTGATCAGTGCATGATAGCCACGTGATCAGTGCATGATCAGTCACGTGATCAGTGCATGATCAGTCACGTGATCAGTGCATGATCAGCCACGTGATCAGTGCATGATCAGCCACGTGATCAGTGCATGATAGCCACGTGATCAGTGCATGATCAGTCACGTGATCAGTGCATGATCAGGCACGTGATCAGTGCATGATCAGCCACGTGATCAGTGCATGATAGCCACGTGATCAGTGCATGATCAGTCACGTGATCAGTGTATGATCAGTCACGTGACCAGTACATGGTAGCTACGTGATCATTGCATGATCAGCCACGTGATAGTGCATGATAGCCACGTGATCAGTGCATGATCAGTCACGTGATCAGTGCATGATCAGTCATGTGATCAGTGCATGATCAGGCACGTGATCAGTGCATGATCAGCCACGTGATCAGTGCATGATAGCCACGTGATCAGTGCATGATCAGTCACGTGATCAGTGCATGATCAGTCACGTGATCAGTGCATGATCAGCCACGTGATCAGTGCATGATCAGCCACGTGATCAGTGCATGATCAATTACGTGATCAGTGCATGATCAGTCACGTGACCAGTATATAGCTACGTGATCATTGCATGATCAGCCATGCATGATAGCCACGTGATCAGTGCATGATCAGCCACGTGATCAGTGCATGATCAGCCACGTGATCAGTGCATGATCAGTCACGTGATCAGTGCATGATCAGCCACGTGATCAGTGCATGATAGCCACGTGATCAGTGCATGATCAGTCACGTGATCAGTGCATGATCAGTCACGTGACAGTGCATGGTAGCTACGTGATCAGTGCATGATCAGCCACGTGATCAGTGCATGATAGCCACGTGATCAGTGCATGATCAGTCACGTGATCAGTGCATGATCAGCCACGTGATCAGTGCATGATAGTCACGTGATCAGTGCATGATCACGTGATCAGTGCATGATCAGTCACGTGATCAGTGCATGATAGCTACGTGATCAGTGCATGATCAGCCACGTGATCAGTGCATGATAGCCACGTGATCAGTGCATGATAGCCACGTGATCAGTGCATGATCAGTCACGTGATACGTGTGTGATCAGCCACGTGATCAGTGCATGATAGCCACGTGATCAGTGCATGATAGCCACGTGATCAGTGCATGATAGCCACGTGATCAGTGCATGATCAGTCACGTGATCAGTGTGATCAGCCACGTGATCAGTGCATGATCAGCAACGTGATCAGTGCATGATCACGTGATCGTTGCATGATCAGCCACGTGAGCAGAGCATGATAGCCACGTGATCAGTGCATGATCAGTCACGTGATCAGTACATGATCAGTCACGTGAACAGTGCATGATCATTTACGTGATCTGTGCATGATCAGTCACGTGACCAGTATATGGTAGCTACGTGATCATTCCATGACGAGCCACGTGAGCAGTGCATGATAGCCACGTGATGTGTGCATGATGAGTTACGTGAGCAGAGTATGATCAGCCACGTGATCAGTGCATGAGTGCCACGTGATCAGTGCATGATATGTCACGTGACAGGTGTGTGATCAGCCACGTGAACAGTGCATGTTCAGCCACGTGATCAGTGCATGATAGCCACGTGATCAGTGCATGATCAGTTACGTGAGCAGTGTATGATCAGCCACGTGATCAGTGCATGGTCAGACACGTGAACAGTGTATGATCAGCCACGTGATCAGTGCATGATATCCAAGTGATCAGTGCATGATCATCACGTGATCAGTGTATGATCAGCCACGTGAACAGTGCATGCTCAGTCACGTGATCAGGGCCTGCTGAGCTGCGTGATTACTGTCTGCTCATCTGCTTGACAATTGCCAGCTGAGCTGCACGATTCCTGCCTGTCATCTGCTTGACAATTGCCAGCTGTGCTGCGTAATTCCTGCCTGCTCAGCTGCTTGATTATTGCCAGCTGAGCAGCATGATTCCTCACAGCTGAGTTCCATGATTATTGCCTGCTGACTGTTTGATTCGTGCCTACTCAGCTCTTTGTTTATTGCCTCCAGAGGCACATGATCAGTGTATGATAGCAAACATGATCAGTGCATGATCAGTCACATGATCAGCGCCATTAAGTCACGTGATCACTACATGATAGTCATGTGATCAGTCCATGCTCAGTCACGGTATCAGTGCATGATCAGCCACGTGATCAGTGCATGATCAGCCACGTGATCAGTGCATGATAGCCATGTGATCAGTGCATGATCAGTCACGTGATCAGTGCATGATCAGGCACGTGATCAGTGCATGATCAGTCACGTGATCAGTGCATGATCAGTCACGTGATCAGTGCATGATCAGTCACGTGATCAGTGCATGATCAGCCACGTGATCAGTGCATGATCAGCCACGTGATCAGTGCATGATCAGTCACGTGATCAGTGCATGATCAGTCACGTGACCAGTACATGGTAGCTACGTGATCATTGCATGATCAGCCACGTGAGCAGTGCATGATAGCCACGTGATCAGTGCATGATCAGTCACGTGATCAGTGCATGATCAGTCACGTGATCAGTGCATGATCAGTCACGTGATCAGTGCATGATCAGCCACGTGATCAGTGCATGATAGCCACGTGATCAGTGCATGATAGTCACGTGATCAGTGCATGATCAGTCACGTGATCAGTGCATGATCAGCCACGTGATCAGTGCATGATCAGCCACGTGATCAGTGCATGATAGCCACGTGATCAGTGCATGATCAGTCACGTGATCAGTGCATGATCAGCCACGTGATCAGTGCATGATCAGCCACGTGATCAGTGCATGATAGCCACGTGATCAGTGCATGATCAGTCACGTGATCAGTGCATGATCAGTCACGTGACCAGTGCATGGTAGCTACGTGATCAGTGCATGATCAGCCACGTGATCAGTGCATGATAGCCACGTGATCAGTGCATGATCAGTCACGTGATCAGTGCATGATCAGTCACGTGATCAGTGCATGATCAGTCACGTGATCAGTGCATGATCAATCACGTGATCAGTGCATGATCAGTCACGTGATCAGTGCATGATAGCTACGTGATCAGTGCATGATCAGCCACGTGATCAGTGCATGATAGCCACGTGATCAGTGCATGATCAGTCACATGATCAGTGCATGATCATCCACGTGATCAGTGCATGATCAGTCACGTGATCAGTGCATGATATAGACGTGATCAGTGCATGATCAGTCACGTGATCAGTGCATGATCAGCCACGTGATCAGTGCATGATAGCCAGTGATCAGTGCATGATAGCCAGTGATCAGTGCATGATCAGTCACGTGATCAGTGCATGATCAGCCACGTGATCAGTGCATGATAGCCACTGATCAGTGCATGATCAGCCACGTGATCAGTGCATGATCAGTCACGTGATCAGTGCATGATCAGCCACGTGATCAGTGCATGATCAGCCACGTGATCAGTGCATGATCAGCCACGTGATCAGTGCATGATAGCCACGTGATCAGTGCATGATCAGTCACGTGATCAGTGTATGATCAGCCACGTGATCAGTGCATGATAGCCACGTGATCAGTGCATGATCAGTCACGTGATCAGTGTATGATCAGCCACGTGAACAGTGCATGATCAGTCACGTGATCAGGGCCTGCTGAGCTGCGTGATTACTGTCTGCTCATCTGCTTGACAATTGCCAGCTGAGCTGCACGATTCCTGCCTGTCATCTGCTTGACAATTATCAGCTGTGCTGCATAATTCCTGCCTGCTCAGCTGCTTGATTATTGCCAGCTGAGCAGCATGATTCCTCACACCTGAGTTCCATGATTATTGCCTGCTGACTGTTTGATTCGTGCCTACTCAGCTCTTTGTTTATTGCCTCCAGAGGCACATGATCAGTGTATGATAGCAAACATGATCAGTGCATGATCAGTCACATGATCAGTGCCATTAAGTCACGTGATCAGTGCATGATAGTCATGTGATCAGTCCATGATCAGTCACGTATCAGTGCATGATCAGCCACGTGATCAGTGCATGATCAGCCACGTGATCAGTGCATGATAGCCACGTGATCAGTGCATGATCAGTCACGTGATCAGTGCATGATCAGCCACGTGATCAGTGCATGATCAGTTACGTGATCAGTGCATGATCAGCCACGTGATCAGTGCATGATCAGACACGTGAACAGTGTATGATCAGCCACGTGATCAGTGCATGATAGCCACGTGATCAGTGCATGATCAGTCACGTGATCAGTGTATGATCAGCCACGTGAACAGTGCATGCTCAGTCACGTGATCAGGGCCTGCTGAGCTGCGTGATTACTGTCTGCTCATCTGCTTGACAATTGCCAGCTGAGCTGCACGATTCCTGCCTGTCATCTGCTTGACAATTGCCAGCTGTGCTGCGTAATTCCTGCCTGCTCAGCTGCTTGATTATTGCCAGCTGAGCAGCATGATTCCTCACACCTGAGTTCCATGATTATTGCCTGCTGACTGTTTGATTCGTGCCTACTCAGCTCTTTGTTTATTGCCTCCAGAGGCACATGATCAGTGTATGATAGCAAACATGATCAGTGCATGATCAGTCACATGATCAGTGCCATTAAGTCACGTGATCACTACATGATAGTCATGTGATCAGTCCATGCTCAGTCACGGTATCAGTGCATGATCAGCCACGTGATCAGTGCATGATCTGTCACATGATCAGTGTATGATCATCCACGTGATCAGTGCATGGGCAGTCATGTGATCAGTGCATGATATAGACGTGATCAGTGCATGATCAGTCACGTGATCAGTGCATGATAGCCACGTGATCAGTGCATGATCAGTCACCTGATGGGTGTATGATCATTCACGTGACCTGTACATGGTAGCTACATGATCATTGCATGATCAGCCACGTGAGTAGTGCATGATAGCCACGTGATCAGTGCATGATCAGTCACGTGATCAGTGCATGATCAGTCACGTGATCAGTGCATGATCAGCCACGTGATCAGTGCATGATCAGCCACGTGATCAGTGCATGATAGCCACGTGATCAGTGCATGATCAGTCACGTGATCAGTGCATGATCAGTCACGTGATCAGTGCATGATCAGCCACGTGATCAGTGCATGATAGCCACGTGATCAGTGCATGATCAGTCACGTGATCAGTGCATGATCAGTCACGTGACCAGTGCATGGTAGCTACGTGATCAGTGCATGATCAGCCACGTGATCAGTGCATGATAGCCACGTGATCAGTGCATGATCAGTCACGTGATCAGTGCATGATCAGTCACGTGATCAGTGCATGATCAGTCACGTGATCAGTGCATGATCAGCCACGTGATCAGTGCATGATCAGTCACGTGATCAGTGCATGATAGCTACGTGATCAGTGCATGATCAGCCACGTGATCAGTGCATGATAGCCACGTGATCAGTGCATGATAGCCACGTGATCAGTGCATGATCAGTCACGTGATACGTGTGTGATCAGCCACGTGATCAGTGCATGATATCCACGTGATCAGTGCATGATAGCCACGTGATCAGTGCATGATAGCCACGTGATCAGTGCATGATCAGTCACGTGATCAGTGTGATCAGCCACGTGATCAGTGCATGATCAGCCACGTGATCAGTGCATGATCAATTACGTGATCAGTGCATGATCAGCCACGTGAGCAGTGCATGATAGCCACGTGATCAGTGCATGATCAGTCACGTGATCAGTACATGATCAGTCACGTGAACAGTGCATGATCATTTACGTGATCTGTGCATGATCAGTCACGTGACCAGTATATGGTAGCTACGTGATCATTCCATGACGAGCCACGTGAGCAGTGCATGATAGCCACGTGATGTGTGCATGATGAGTTACGTGAGCAGAGTATGATCAGCCACGTGATCAGTGCATGAGTGCCACGTGATCAGTGCATGATATGTCACGTGACAGGTGTGTGATCAGCCACGTGAACAGTGCATGTTCAGCCACGTGATCAGTGCATGATAGCCACGTGATCAGTGCATGATCAGTTACGTGAGCAGTGTATGATCAGCCACGTGATCAGTGCATGGTCAGACACGTGAACAGTGTATGATCAGCCACGTGATCAGTGCATGATATCCAAGTGATCAGTGCATGATCATCACGTGATCAGTGTATGATCAGCCACGTGAACAGTGCATGCTCAGTCACGTGATCAGGGCCTGCTGAGCTGCGTGATTACTGTCTGCTCATCTGCTTGACAATTGCCAGCTGAGCTGCACGATTCCTGCCTGTCATCTGCTTGACAATTGCCAGCTGTGCTGCGTAATTCCTGCCTGCTCAGCTGCTTGATTATTGCCAGCTGAGCAGCATGATTCCTCACAGCTGAGTTCCATGATTATTGCCTGCTGACTGTTTGATTCGTGCCTACTCAGCTCTTTGTTTATTGCCTCCAGAGGCACATGATCAGTGTATGATAGCAAACATGATCAGTGCATGATCAGTCACATGATCAGCGCCATTAAGTCACGTGATCACTACATGATAGTCATGTGATCAGTCCATGCTCAGTCACGGTATCAGTGCATGATCAGCCACGTGATCAGTGCATGATCAGCCACGTGATCAGTTCATGATAGCCATGTGATCAGTGCATGATCAGTCACGTGATCAGTGCATGATCAGGCACGTGATCAGTGCATGATCAGTCACGTGATCAGTGCATGATCAGTCACGTGATCAGTGCATGATCAGTCACGTGATCAGTGCATGATCAGCCACGTGATCAGTGCATGATCAGCCACGTGATCAGTGCATGATCAGTCACGTGATCAGTGCATGATCAGTCACGTGACCAGTACATGGTAGCTACGTGATCAGTGCATGATCAGCCACGTGAGCAGTGCATGATAGCCACGTGATCAGTGCATGATCAGTCACGTGATCAGTGCATGATCAGCCACGTGATCAGTGCATGATCAGCCACGTGATCAGTGCATGATAGCCACGTGATCAGTGCATGATCAGTCACGTGATCAGTGCATGATCAGTCACGTGATCAGTGCATGATCAGCCACGTGATCAGTGCATGATAGCCACGTGATCAGTGCATGATCAGTCACGTGATCAGTGCATGATCAGTCACGTGACCAGTACATGGTAGCTACGTGATCAGTGCATGATCAGCCACGTGATCAGTGCATGATAGCCACGTGATCAGTGCATGATCAGCCACGTGATCAGTGCATGATCAGTCACGTGATCAGTGCATGATCATCCACGTGATCAGTGCATGATCAGTCACGTGATCAGTGCATGATATAGACGTGATCAGTGCATGATCAGTCACGTGATCAGTGCATGATAGCCACGTGATCAGTGCATGATCAGTCACGTGATCAGTGCATGATCAGTCACGTGATCAGTGCATGGTAGCTACATGATCAGTGCATGATCAGCCACGTGATCAGTGCATGATAGCCACGTGATCAGTGCATGATCAGTCACGTGATCAGTGCATGATCAGTCACGTGATCAGTGCATGATCAGCCACGTGATCAGTGCATGATCAGCCACGTGATCAGTGCATGATAGCGTGATCAGTGCATGATCAGTCACGTGATCAGTGCATGATCAGCCACGTGATCAGTGCATGATCAGCCACGTGATCAGTGCATGATCAGTCACGTGATCAGTGCATGATCAGTCACGTGATCAGTGCATGATCAGCCACGTGATCAGTGCATGATCAGCCACGTGATCAGTGCATGATCAATCGTGATCAGTGCATGATCAGTCACGTGACCAGTACATGGTAGCTACGTGATCATTGCATGATCAGCCACGTGATCAGTGCATGATAGCCACGTGATCAGTGCATGATCAGTCACGTGATCAGTGCATGATCAGTCACGTGATCAGTGCATGATCAGTCACGTGATCAGTGCATGATCAATTACGTGATCAGTGCATGATCAGTCACGTGACCAGTACATGGTAGCTACGTGATCATTGCATGATCAGCCACGTGAGCAGTGCATGATAGCCACGTGATCAGTGCATGATCAGTCACATGATCAGTGTATGATCATCCACGTGATCAGTGCATGATCAGTCATGTGATCAGTGCATGATATAGACGTGATCAGTGCATGATCAGTCACGTGATCAGTGCATGATCAGCCACGTGATCAGTGCATGATAGCCAGTGATCAGTGCATGATAGCCAGTGATCAGTGCATGATCAGTCACGTGATCAGTGCATGATCAGCCACGTGATCAGTGCATGATAGCCACGTGATCAGTGCATGATCAGCCACGTGATCAGTGCATGATCAGTCACGTGATCAGTGCATGATCAGCCACGTGATCAGTGCATGATCAGTCACGTGATCAGTGTATGATCAGCCACGTGATCAGTGCATGCTCAGTCACGTGATCAGGGCCTGCTGAGCTGCGTGATTACTGTCTGCTCATCTGCTTGACAATTGCCAGCTGAGCTGCACGATTCCTGCCTGTCATCTGCTTGACAATTGCCAGCTGTGCTGCGTAATTCCTGCCTGCTCAGCTGCTTGATTATTGCCAGCTGAGCAGCATGATTCCTCACAGCTGAGTTC
Source organism: Bos javanicus (assembly GCF_032452875.1). Taxonomy (NCBI): domain Eukaryota; kingdom Metazoa; phylum Chordata; class Mammalia; order Artiodactyla; family Bovidae; genus Bos; species Bos javanicus. Next base: position 267,637 of record NW_026893840.1, read on the forward strand.
CATGATTATTGCCTGCTGACTGTATGATTCGTGCCTACTCAGCTCTTTGTTTATTGCCTCCAGAGGCACATGATCAGTGTATGATAGCAAACATGATCAGTGCATGATCAGTCACGTGATCAGTGCCATTAAGTCACGTGATCACTACATGATAGTCATGTGATCAGTCCATGATCAGTCACGGTATCAGTGCATGATCAGCCACGTGATCAGTGCATGATCAGCCACGTGATCAGTGCATGATAGCCATGTGATCAGTGCATGATCAGTCACGTGATCAGTGCATGATCAGGCACGTGATCAGTGCATGATCAGTCACGTGATCAGTGCATGATCAGTCACGTGATCAGTGCATGATCAGTCACGTGATCAGTGCATGATCAGCCACGTGATCAGTGCATGATCAGCCACGTGATCAGTGCATGATCAATCACGTGATCAGTGCATGATCAGTCACGTGACCAGTACATGGTAGCTACGTGATCAGTGCATGATCAGCCACGTGATCAGTGCATGATAGCCACGTGATCAGTGCATGATCAGTCACGTGATCAGTGCATGATCAGTCACGTGATCAGTGCATGATCAGTCACGTGATCAGTGCATGATCAATTACGTGATCAGTGCATGATCAGTCACGTGACCAGTACATGGTAGCTACGTGATCAGTGCATGATCAGCCACGTGATCAGTGCATGATCAGCATGATCAGTGCATGATCATTTACGTGATCAGTGCATGATCAGTCACGTGATCAGTGCATGATATAGACGTGATCAGTGCATGATCAGTCACGTGATCAGTGCATGATCAGCCACGTGATCAGTGCATGATAGCCAGTGATCAGTGCATGATAGCCAGTGATCAGTGCATGATCAGCCACGTGATCAGTGCATGATCAGCCACGTGATCAGTGCATGATCAGCCACGTGATCAGTGCATGATCAGCCACGTGATCAGTGCATGATCAGTCACGTGAACAGTGTATGATCAGCCACGTGATCAGTGCATGATAGCCACGTGATCAGTGCATGATCAGTCACGTGATCAGTGTATGATCAGCCACGTGAACAGTGCATGCTCAGTCACGTGATCAGGGCCTGCTGAGCTGCGTGATTACTGTCTGCTCATCTGCTTGACAATTGCCAGCTGAGCTGCACGATTCCTGCCTGTCATCTGCTTGACAATTGTCAGCTGTGCTGCGTAATTCCTGCCTGCTCAGCTGCTTGATTATTGCCAGCTGAGCAGCATGATTCCTCACACCTGAGTTCCATGATTATTGCCTGCTGACTGTTTGATTCGTGCCTACTCAGCTCTTTGTTTATTGCCTCCAGAGGCACATGATCAGTGTATGATAGCAAACATGATCAGTGCATGATCAGTCACATGATCAGCGCCATTAAGTCACGTGATCACTACATGATAGTCATGTGATCAGTCCATGCTCAGTCACGGTATCAGTGCATGATCAGCCACGTGATCAGTGCATGATCAGCCAGGTGATCAGTTCATGATAGCCATGTGATCAGTGCATGATTTGTCACGTGATCAGTGCATGACCAGGCAGGTGATCAGTGCATGATCAGCCACGTGATCAGTGCATGATAGCCACGTGATCAGTGCATGATCAGTCACCTGATGGGTGTATGATCAGTCACGTGACCGGTACATGGTAGCTACATGATCATTGCATGATCAGCCACGTGAGTAGTGCATGATAGCCACGTGATCAGTGCATGATCAGTCACGTGATCAGTGCATGATCACTCACGTTAACAGTGCATGATAAGTCACGTGATCAGTGCATGATCAATTACGTGATCAGTGCATGATCAGTCACGTGACCAGTACATGGTAGCTACGTGATCAGTGCATGATCAGCCACGTGATCAGTGCATGATAGCCACGTGATCAGTGCATGATCAGTCACATGATCAGTGTATGATCATCCGGGTGATCAGTGCATGATCAGTCATGTGATCAGTGCATGATATAGACGTGATCAGTGCATGATCAGTCACGTGATCAGTGTATGATCAGCCACGTGATCAGTGCATGATAGCCAGTGAATGAGTGCACGATAGCCAGTGATCAGTGCATGATCAGTCACGTGATCAGTGCATGATCAGCCACGTGATCAGTGCATGATAGCCACTGATCAGTGCATGATCAGCCACGTGATCAGTGCATGATCAGTTACGTGATCAGTGCATGATCAGCCACGTGATCAGTGCATGATCAGACACGTGATCAGTGCATGATCAGCCACGTGATCAGTGCATGATAGCCACGTGATCAGTGCATGATCAGTTACGTGAGCAGTGTATGATCAGCCACGTGATCAGTGCATGATAGCCACGTGATCAGTGCATGATCAGTCACGTGATCAGTGTATGATCAGCCACGTGAACAGTGCATGCTCAGTCACGTGATCTGGGCCTGCTGAGCTGCGTGATTACTGTCTGCTCATCTGCTTGACAATTGCCAGCTGAGCTGCACGATTCCTGCCTGTCATCTGCTTGACAATTATCAGCTGTGCTGCGTAATTCCTGCCTGCTCAGCTGCTTGATTATTGCCAGCTGAGCAGCATGATTCCTCACACCTGAGTTCCATGATTATTGCCTGCTGACTGTTTGATTCGTGCCTACTCAGCTCTTTGTTTATTGCCTCCAGAGGCACATGATCAGTGTATGATAGCAAACATGATCAGCGCATGATCAGTCACATGATCAGCGCCATTAAGTCACGTGATCACTACATGATAGTCATGTGATCAGTCCATGCTCAGTCACGGTATCAGTGCATGATCAGCCACGTGATCAGTGCATGATCAGCCACGTGATCAGTTCATGATAGCCATGTGATCAGTGCATGATTTGTCACGTGATCAGTGCATGACCAGGCAGGTGATCAGTGCATGATCAGCCACGTGATCAGTGCATGATAGCCACGTGATCAGTGCATGATCAGTCACCTGATGGGTGTATGATCAGTCACGTGACCAGTACATGGTAGCTACATGATCATTGCATGATCAGCCACGTGAGTAGTGCATGATAGCCACGTGATCAGTGCATGATCAGTCACGTGATCAGTGCATGATCAGTCACGTGAACAGTGCATGATCAGTCACGTGATCAGTGCATGATCAGCCACGTGATCAGTGCATGATCAGTCACGTGATCAGTGCATGATCAGCCACGTGATCAGTGCATGATCAGTCACGTGATCAGTGCATGATATAGACGTGATCAGTGCATGATCAGTCACGTGATCAGTGCATGATAGCCACGTGATCAGTGCATGATCAGTCACCTGATCAGTGTATGATCATTCACGTGATCAGTACATGGTAGCTACATGATCATTGCATGATCAGCCACGTGATCAGTGCATGATAGCCACGTGATCAGTGCATGATAGTCACGTGATCAGTGCATGATCAGTCACGTGATCAGTGCATGATCAGCCACGTGATCAGTGCATGATCAGCCACGTGATCAGTGCATGATAGCCACGTGATCAGTGCATGATCAGTCACGTGATCAGTGCATGATCAGGCACGTGATCAGTGCATGATCAGCCACGTGATCAGTGCATGATAGCCACGTGATCAGTGCATGATCAGTCACGTGATCAGTGCATGATCAGTCACTGACCAGTACATGGTAGCTACGTGATCATTGCATGATCAGCCACGTGATAGTGCATGATAGCCACGTGATCAGTGCATGATCAGTCACGTGATCAGTGCATGATCAGTCATGTGATCAGTGCATGATCAGGCACGTGATCAGTGCATGATCAGCCACGTGATCAGTGCATGATAGCCACGTGATCAGTGCATGATCAGTCACGTGATCAGTGCATGATCAGTCACGTGATCAGTGCATGATCAGCCACGTGATCAGTGCATGATCAGCCACATGATCAGTGCATGATCAATTACGTGATCAGTGCATGATCAGTCACGTGACCAGTATATGGTAGCTACGTGATCATTGCATGATCAGCCACGTGATCAGTGCATGATAGCCACGTGATCAGTGCATGATCAGTCACGTGATCAGTGCATGATCACTCACGTGATCAGTGCATGATAAGTCACGTGATCAGTGCATGATCAATTACGTGATCAGTGCATGATCAGTCACGTGACAGTGCATGGTAGCTACGTGATCATTGCATGATCAGCCACGTGATCAGTGCATGATAGCCACGTGATCAGTGCATGATAGCCACGTGATCAGTGCATGATCAGTCACGTGATACGTGTGTGATCAGCCACGTGATCAGTGCATGATATCCACGTGATCAGTGCATGATAGCCACGTGATCAGTGCATGATCAGTCACGTGATCATGTGTGATCAGCCACGTGATCAGTGCATGATCAGCCACGTGATCAGTGCATGATCAATTACGTGATCAGTGCATGATCAGTCACGTGACCAGTACATGGTTGCTACGTGATCGTTGCATGATCAGCCACGTGAGCAGTGCATGATAGCCACGTGATCAGTGCATGATCAGTCACGTGATCAGTGCATGATCAGTCACGTGATCAGTGCATGATCAGCCACGTGATCAGTGCATGATCAGTCACGTGACCAGTATATGATAGCCACGTGATCAGTGCATGACAGCCACGTGATCAGTGCATGATAGCCACGTGATCAGTGCATGATCAGTTACGTGAGCAGTGTATGATCAGCCACGTGATCAGTGCATGGTCAGACACGTGAACAGTGTATGATCAGCCACGTGATCAGTGCATGATATCCAAGTGATCAGTGCATGATCATCACGTGATCAGTGTATGATCAGCCACGTGAACAGTGCCTGCTCAGTCACGTGATCAGGGCCTGCTGAGCTGCGTGATTACTGTCTGCTCATCTGCTTGACAATTGCCAGCTGAGCTGCACGATTCCTGCCTGTCATCTGCTTGACAATTGCCAGCTGTGCTGCGTAATTCCTGCCTGCTCAGCTGCTTGATTATTGCCAGCTGAGCAGCATGATTCCTCACACCTGAGTTCCATGATTATTGCCTGCTGACTGTTTGATTCGTGCCTACTCAGCTCTTTGTTTATTGCCTCCAGAGGCACATGATCAGTGTATGATAGCAAACATGATCAGTGCATGATCAGTCACATGATCAGCGCCATTAAGTCACGTGATCACTACATGATAGTCATGTGATCAGTCCATGCTCAGTCACGGTATCAGTGCATGATCAGCCACGTGATCAGTGCATGATCAGCCAGGTGATCAGTTCATGATAGCTATGTGATCAGTGCATGATTTGTCACGTGATCAGTGCATGATCAGGCAGGTGATCAGTGCATGATCAGTCACGTGATCAGTGCATGATCAGTCACGTGATCAGTGCATGATCAGTCACGTGATCAGTGCATGATCAGCCACGTGATCAGTGCATGATCAGCCACGTGATCAGTGCATGATCAATTACGTGATCAGTGCATGATCAGTCACGTGACCAGTACATGGTAGCTACGTGATCATTGCATGATCAGCCACGTGAGCAGTGCATGATAGCCACGTGATCAGTGCATGATCAGTCACGTGATCAGTGCATGATCACTCACGTGATCAGTGCATGATCAGTCACGTGATCAGTGCATGATCAATTACGTGATCAGTGCATGATCAGTCACGTGACCAGTACATGGTAGCTACGTGATCATTGCATGATCAGCCACGTGAGCAGTGCATGATAGCCACGTGATCAGTGCATGATCAGTCACATGATCAGTGCATGATCATCCGGGTGATCAGTGCATGATCAGTCATGTGATCAGTGCATGATATAGACGTGATCAGTGCATGATCAGTCTCGTGATCAGTGCATGATCAACCACGTGATCAGTGCATGATAGCCAGTGATGAGTGCATGATAGCCAGATGATCAGTGCATGATCAGTCACGTGATCAGTGCATGATCAGCCACGTGATCAGTGCATGATAGCCACTGATCAGTGCATGATCAGCCACGTGATCAGTGCATGATCAGTTACGTGATCAGTGCATGATCAGCCACGTGATCAGTGCATGATCAGACACGTGATCAGTGTATGATCAGCCACGTGATCAGTGCATGGTCAGACACGTGAACAGTGTATGATCAGCCACGTGATCAGTGCATGATAGCCACGTGATCAGTGCATGATCAGTTACGTGATCAGTGTATGATCAGCCACGTGAACAGTGCATGCTCAGTCACGTGATCTGGGCCTGCTGAGCTGCGTGATTACTGTCTGCTCATCTGCTTGACAATTGCCAGCTGAGCTGCACGATTCCTGCCTGTCATCTGCTTGACAATTATCAGCTGTGCTGCGTAATTCCTGCCTGCTCAGCTGCTTGATTATTGCCAGCTGAGCAGCATGATTCCTCACACCTGAGTTCCATGATTATTGCCTGCTGACTGTTTGATTCGTGCCTACTCAGCTCTTTGTTTATTGCCTCCAGAGGCACATGATCAGTGTATGATAGCAAACATGATCAGCGCATGATCAGTCACATGATCAGCGCCATTAAGTCACGTGATCACTACATGATAGTCATGTGATCAGTCCATGCTCAGTCACGGTATCAGTGCATGATCAGCCACGTGATCAGTGCATGATCAGCCACGTGATCAGTTCATGATAGCCATGTGATCAGTGCATGATTTGTCACGTGATCAGTGCATGACCAGGCAGGTGATCAGTGCATGATCAGCCACGTGATCAGTGCATGATAGCCACGTGATCAGTGCATGATCAGTCACCTGATGGGTGTATGATCAGTCACCTGACCGGTACATGGTAGCTACATGATCATTGCATGATCAGCCACGTGAGTAGTGCATGATAGCCACGTGATCAGTGCATGATCAGTCACGTGATCAGTGCATGATCAGTCACGTGAACAGTGCATGATAAGTCACGTGATCAGTGCATGATCAGCCACGTGATCAGTGCATGATCAGTCACATGATCAGTGCATGATCATCCACGTGATCAGTGCATGATCAGTCATGTGATCAGTGCATGATATAGACGTGATCAGTGCATGATCAGTCACGTGATCAGTGCATGATAGCCACGTGATCAGTGCATGATCAGTCACGTGATGGGTGCATGATCATTCACGTGACCAGTACATGGTAGCTACATGATCATTGCATGATCAGCCACGTGATCAGTGCATGATAGCCACGTGATCAGTGCATGATAGTCACGTGATCAGTGCATGATCAGTCACGTGATCAGTGCATGATCAGCCACGTGATCAGTGCATGATCAGCCACGTGATCAGTGCATGATAGCCACGTGATCAGTGCATGATCAGTCACGTGATCAGTGCATGATCAGGCACGTGATCAGTGCATGATCAGCCACGTGATCAGTGCATGATAGCCACGTGATCAGTGCATGATCAGTCACGTGATCAGTGCATGATCAGTCACTGACCAGTACATGGTAGCTACATGATCATTGCATGATCAGCCACGTGATCAGTGCATGATAGCCACGTGATCAGTGCATGATCAGTCACGTGATCAGTGCATGATCAGTCATGTGATCAGTGCATGATCAGGCACGTGATCAGTGCATGATCAGCCACGTGATCAGTGCATGATAGCCACGTGATCAGTGCATGATCAGTCACGTGATCAGTGCATGATCAGTCACGTGATCAGTGCATGATCAGCCACGTGATCAGTGCATGATCAGCCACGTGATCAGTGCATGATCAATTACGTGATCAGTGCATGATCAGTCACGTGACCAGTATATGGTAGCTACGTGATCATTGCATGATCAGCCACGTGATCAGTGCATGATAGCCACGTGATCAGTGCATGATCAGTCACGTGATCAGTGCATGATCAGTCACGTGATCAGTGCATGATCAGTCACGTGATCAGTGCATGATCAATTACGTGATCAGTGCATGATCAGTCACGTGATCAGTGCATGGTAGCTACGTGATCATTGCATGATCAGCCACGTGATCAGTGCATGATAGCCACGTGATCAGTGCATGATAGCCACGTGATCAGTGCATGATCAGTCACGTGATACGTGTGTGATCAGCCACGTGATCAGTGCATGATATCCACGTGATCAGTGCATGATAGCCACGTGATCAGTGCATGATCAGTCACGTGATCATGTGTGATCAGCCACGTGATCAGTGCATGATGAGCCACGTGATCAGTGCATGATCAATTACGTGATCAGTGCATGATCAGTCACGTGACCAGTACATGGTTGCTACGTGATCGTTGCATGATCAGCCACGTGAGCAGTGCATGATAGCCACGTGATCAGTGCATGATCAGTCACGTGATCAGTGCATGATCAGTCACGTGATCAGTGCATGATCATTTACGTGATCAGTGCATGATCAGTCACGTGACCAGTATATGATAGCTACGTGATCAGTGCATGACAGCCACGTGATCAGTGCATGATAGCCACGTGATCAGTGCATGATCAGTTACGTGAGCAGTGTATGATCAGCCACGTGATCAGTGCATGGTCAGACACGTGAACAGTGTATGATCAGCCACGTGATCAGTGCATGATATCCAAGTGATCAGTGCATGATCATCACGTGATCAGTGTATGATCAGCCACGTGAACAGTGCCTGCTCAGTCACGTGATCAGGGCCTGCTGAGCTGCGTGATTACTGTCTGCTCATCTGCTTGACAATTGCCAGCTGAGCTGCACGATTCCTGCCTGTCATCTGCTTGACAATTGCCAGCTGTGCTGCGTAATTCCTGCCTGCTCAGCTGCTTGATTATTGCCAGCTGAGCAGCATGATTCCTCACAGCTGAGTTCCATGATTATTGCCTGCTGACTGTATAATTCGTGCCTACTCAGCTCTTTGTTTATTGCCTCCAGAGGCACATGATCAGTGTATGATAGCAAACATTATCAGTGCATGATCAGTCACATGATCAGCGCCATTAAGTCACGTGATCACTACATGATAGTCATGTGATCAGTCCATGCTCAGTCACGGTATCAGTGCATGATCAGCCACGTGATCAGTGCATGATCAGCCAGGTGATCAGTTCATGATAGCTATGTGATCAGTGCATGATTTGTCACGTGATCAGTGCATGACCAGGCAGGTGATCAGTGCATGATCAGTCACGTGATCAGTGCATGATCAGTCACGTGATCAGTGCATGATCAGTCACGTGATCAGTGCATGATCAGCCACGTGATCAGTGCATGATCAGCCACGTGATCAGTGCATGATCAATTACGTGATCAGTGCATGATCAGTCACGTGACCAGTATATGGTAGCTACGTGATCATTGCATGATCAGCCACGTGAGCAGTGCATGATAGCCACGTGATCAGTGCATGATCAGTCACGTGATCAGTGCATGATCACTCACGTGATCAGTGCATGATAAGTCACGTGATCAGTGCATGATCAATTACGTGATCAGTGCATGATCAGTCACGTGACCAGTACATGGTAGCTACGTGATCATTGCATGATCAGCCACGTGAGCAGTGCATGATAGCCACGTGATCAGTGCATGATCAGTCACATGATCAGTGCATGATCATCCGGGTGATCAGTGCATGATCAGTCACGTGATCAGTGCATGATATAGACGTGATCAGTGCATGATCAGTCTCGTGATCAGTGCATGATCAGCCACGTGATCAGTGCATGATAGCCAGTGAATGAGTGCATGATAGCCAGTGATCAGTGCATGATCAGTCACGTGATCAGTGCATGATCAGCCACGTGATCAGTGCATGATAGCCACTGATCAGTGTATGATCAGCCACGTGATCAGTGCATGATCAGCCACGTGATCAGTGCATGATCAGCCACGTGATCAGTGCATGATCAGTCACGTGATCAGTGTATGATCAGCCACGTGATCAGTGCATGGTCAGACACGTGAACAGTGTATGATCAGCCACGTGATCAGTGCATGATAGCCACGTGATCAGTGCATGATCAGTCACGTGATCAGTGTATGATCAGCCACGTGAACAGTGCATGCTCAGTCACGTGATCTGGGCCTGCTGAGCTGCGTGATTACTGTCTGCTCATCTGCTTGACAATTGCCAGCTGAGCTGCACGATTCCTGCCTGTCATCTGCTTGACAATTGCCAGCTGTGCTGCGTAATTCCTGCCTGCTCAGCTGCTTGATTATTGCCAGCTGAGCAGCATGATTCCTCACACCTGAGTTCCATGATTATTGCCTGCTGACTGTTTGATTCGTGCCTACTCAGCTCTTTGTTTATTGCCTCCAGAGGCACATGATCAGTGTATGATAGCAAACATGATCAGCGCATGATCAGTCACATGATCAGCGCCATTAAGTCACGTGATCACTACATGATAGTCATGTGATCAGTCCATGCTCAGTCACGGTATCAGTGCATGATCAGCCACGTGATCAGTGCATGATCAGTCACGTGATCAGTGCATGATCAGCCACGTGATCAGTGCATGATCAGTCACGTGATCAGTGCATGATCAGTTACGTGATCAGTGCATGATCAGTCACGTGATCAGTGCATGATAGCTACGTGATCAGTGCATGATCAGCCACGTGATCAGTGCATGATAGCCACGTGATCAGTGCATGATCAGTCACGTGATCAGTGCATGATCAGCCACGTGATCAGTGCATGATCAGTCACGTGATCAGTGCATGATCAGTCACGTGATCAGTGCATGATCAGTCACGTGACCAGTGCATGGTAGCTACGTGATTGCATGATCAGCCACGTGATCAGTGCATGATAGCCACGTGATCAGTGCATGATCAGCCACGTGATCAGTGCATGATCAGTCACGTGATCAGTGCATGATCAGCCACGTGATCAGTGCATGATAGCCACGTGATCAGTGCATGATAGCCACGTGATCAGTGCATGATCAGTCACGTGATCAGTGTGATCAGCCACGTGATCAGTGCATGATCAGCCACGTGATCAGTGCATGATCAGTTACGTGATCAGTGCATGATCAGTCACGTGACCAGTACATGGTAGCTACGTGATCAGTGCATGATCAGCCACGTGAGCAGTGCATGATAGCCACGTGATCAGTGCATGATCAGTCACGTGATCAGTGCATGATCAGTCACGTGATCAGTGCATGATCAGCCACGTGATCAGTGCATGATCAGTCACGTGATCAGTGCATGATAGCCACGTGATCAGTGCATGACAGCCACGTGATCAGTGCATGATAGCCACGTGATCAGTGCATGATCAGTTACGTGAGCAGTGTATGATCAGCCACGTGATCAGTGCATGGTCAGACACGTGAACAGTGTATGATCAGCCACGTGATCAGTGCATGATATCCAAGTGATCAGTGCATGATCATCACGTGATCAGTGTATGATCAGCCACGTGAACAGTGCATGCTCAGTCACGTGATCAGGGCCTGCTGAGCTGCGTGATTACTGTCTGCTCATCTGCTTGACAATTGCCAGCTGAGCTGCACGATTCCTGCCTGTCATCTGCTTGACAATTGACAGCTGTGCTGCGTAATTCCTGCCTGCTCAGCTGCTTGATTATTGCCAGCTGAGCAGCATGATTCCTCACAGCTGAGTTCCATGATTATTGCCTGCTGACTGTATGATTCGTGCCTACTCAGCTCTTTGTTTATTGCCTCCAGAGGCACATGATCAGTGTATGATAGCAAACATGATCAGTGCATGATCAGTCACATGATCAGAGCCATTAAGTCACGTGATCACTACATGATAGTCATGTGATCAGTCCATGCTCAGTCACGGTATCAGTGCATGATCAGCCACGTGATCAGTGCATGATCAGCCAGGTGATCAGTTCATGATAGCTATGTGATCAGTGCATGATTTGTCACGTGATCAGTGCATGACCAGGCAGGTGATCAGTGCATGATCAGTCACGTGATCAGTGCATGATCAGTCACGTGATCAGTGCATGATCAGTCACGTGATCAGTGCATGATCAGCCACGTGATCAGTGCATGATCAGCCACGTGATCAGTGCATGATCAATTACGTGATCAGTGCATGATCAGTCACGTGACCAGTATATGGTAGCTACGTGATCATTGCATGATCAGCCACGTGAGCAGTGCATGATAGCCACGTGATCAGTGCATGATCAGTCACGTGATCAGTGCATGATCACTCACGTGATCAGTGCATGATCAGTCACGTGATCAGTGCATGATCAATTACGTGATCAGTGCATGATCAGTCACGTGACCAGTACATGGTAGCTACGTGATCATTGCATGATCAGCCACGTGATCAGTGCATGATAGCCACGTGATCAGTGCATGATCAGTCGCATGATCAGTGCATGATCATCCGGGTGATCAGTGCATGATCAGTCATGTGATCAGTGCATGATATAGACGTGATCAGTGCATGATCAGTCACGTGATCAGTGCATGATCAACCACGTGATCAGTGCATGATAGCCAGTTAATGAGTGCATGATAGCCAGATGATCAGTGCATGATCAGTCACGTGATCAGTGCATGATCAGCCACGTGATCAGTGCATGATAGCCACGTGATCAGTGTATGATCAGCCACGTGATCAGTGCATGATCAGTTACGTGATCAGTGCATGATCAGCCACGTGATCAGTGCATGATCAGTCACGTGATCAGTGTATGATCAGCCACGTGATCAGTGCATGGTCAGACACGTGAACAGTGTATGATCAGCCACGTGATCAGTGCATGATAGCCACGTGATCAGTGCATGATCAGTTACGTGATCAGTGTATGATCAGCCACGTGAACAGTGCATGCTCAGTCACGTGATCTGGGCCTGCTGAGCTGCGTGATTACTGTCTGCTCATCTGCTTGACAATTGCCAGCTGAGCTGCACGATTCCTGCCTGTCATCTGCTTGACAATTGTCAGCTGTGCTGCGTAATTCCTGCCTGCTCAGCTGCTTGATTATTGCCAGCTGAGCAGCATGATTCCTCACACCTGAGTTCCATGATTATTGCCTGCTGACTGTTTGATTCGTGCCTACTCAGCTCTTTGTTTATTGCCTCCAGAGGCACATGATCAGTGTATGATAGCAAACATGATCAGCGCATGATCAGTCACATGATCAGCGCCATTAAGTCACGTGATCACTACATGATAGTCATGTGATCAGTCCATGCTCAGTCACGGTATCAGTGCATGATCAGCCACGTGATCAGTGCATGATCAGCCAGGTGATCAGTTCATGATAGCTATGTGATCAGTGCATGATTTGTCACGTGATCAGTGCATGACCAGGCAGGTGATCAGTGCATGATCAGCCACGTGATCAGTGCATGATAGCCACGTGATCAGTGCATGATCAGTCACCTGATGGGTGTATGATCAGTCACGTGACCAGTACATGGTAGCTACATGATCATTGCATGATCAGCCACGTGAGTAGTGCATGATAGCCACGTGATCAGTGCATGATCAGTCACGTGATCAGTGCATGATCACTCACGTGAACAGTGCATGATAAGTCACGTGATCAGTGCATGATCAGCCACGTGATCAGTGCATGATCAGTCACATGATCAGTGCATGATCATCCACGTGATCAGTGCATGATCAGTCATGTGATCAGTGCATGATATAGACGTGATCAGTGCATGATCAGTCACGTGATCAGTGCATGATAGCCACGTGATCAGTGCATGATCAGTCACGTGATCAGTGCATGATCAGTCACGTGACCAGTACATGGTAGCTACATGATCATTGCATGATCAGCCACGTGATCAGTGCATGATAGCCACGTGATCAGTGCATGATAGTCATGTGATCAGTGCATGATCAGTCACGTATCAGTGCATGATCAGCCACGTGATCAGTGCATGATCAGCCACGTGATCAGTGCATGATAGCTACGTGATCAGTGCATGATCAGTCACGTGATCAGTGCATGATCAGGCAGGTGATCAGTGCATGATCAGCCACGTGATCAGTGCATGATAGCCACGTGATCAGTGCATGATCAGTCACGTGATGGGTGTATGATCAGTCACTGACCAGTACATGGTAGCTACATGATCATTGCATGATCAGCCACGTGAGTAGTGCATGATAGCCACGTGATCAGTGCATGATCAGTCACGTGATCAGTGCATGATCAGTCATGTGATCAGTGCATGATCAGGCACGTGATCAGTGCATGATCAGCCACGTGATCAGTGCATGATAGCCACGTGATCAGTGCATGATCAGTCACGTGATCAGTGCATGATCAGTCACGTGATCAGTGCATGATCAGCCACGTGATCAGTGCATGATCAGCCACATGATCAGTGCATGATCAATTACGTGATCAGTGCATGATCAGTCACGTGACCAGTATATGGTAGCTACGTGATCATTGCATGATCAGCCACATGAGCCGTGCATGATAGCCACGTGATCAGTGCATGATCAGTCACGTGATCAGTGCATGATCACTCACGTTAACAGTGCATGATAAGTCACGTGATCAGTGCATGATCAATTACGTGATCAGTGCATGATCAGTCACGTGACCAGTACATGGTAGCTACGTGATCATTGCATGATCAGCCACGTGATCAGTGCATGATAGCCACGTGATCAGTGCATGATAGCCACGTGATCAGTGCATGATCAGTCATGTGATACGTGTGTGATCAGCCACGTGATCAGTGCATGATATCCACGTGATCAGTGCATGATAGCCACGTGATCAGTGCATGATCAGTCACGTGATACATGTTTGATCAGCCACGTGATCAGTGCATGATGAGCCACGTGATCAGTGCATGATCAATTACGTGATCAGTGCATGATCAGTCACGTGACCAGTACATGGTTGCTACGTGATCGTTGCATGATCAGCCACGTGAGCAGTGCATGATAGCCACGTGATCAGTGCATGATCAGTCACGTGATCAGTACATGATCAGTCACGTGAACAGTGCATGATCATTTACGTGATCTGTGCATGATCAGTCACGTGACCAGTATATGGTAGCTATGTGATCATTCCATGACGAGCCACGTGAGCAGTGCATGATAGCCACGTGATGTGTGCATGATGAGTTACGTGAGCAGAGTATGATCAGCCATGTGATCAGTGCATGAGTGCCACGTGATCAGTGCATGATATGTCACGTGACAGGTGTGTGATCAGCCACGTGAACAGTGCATGTTCAGCCACGTGATCAGTTCATGATAGCCACGTGATCAGTGCATGATCAGTTACCTGAGCACTGTATGATCAGCCACGTGATCAGTGCATGGTCAGACACGTGAACAGTGTATGATTAGCCATGTGATCAGTGCATGATATCCAAGTGATCAGTGCATGATCATCACGTGATCAGTGTATGATCAGCCACGTGAACAGTGCCTGCTCAGTCACGTGATCAGGGCCTGCTGAGCTGCGTGATTACTGTCTGCTCATCTGCTTGACAATTGCCAGCTGAGCTGCACGATTCCTGCCTGTCATCTGCTTGTCAATTATCAGCTGTACTGCGTAATTCCTGCCTGCTAGCTGCTTGATTATTGCCAGCTGAGCAGCATGATTCCTCACAGCTGAGTTCCATGATTATTGCCTGCTGACTGTATAATTCGTGCCTACTCAGCTCTTTGTTTATTGCCTCCAGAGGCACATGATCAGTATATGATAGCAAACATTATCAGTGCATGATCAGTCACATGATCAGAGGCATTAAGTCACGTGATCACTACATGATAGTCATGTGATCAGTCCATGCTCAGTCACGGTATCAGTGCATGATCAGCCACGTGATCAGTGCATGATCAGCCAGGTGATCAGTTCATGATAGCTATGTGATCAGTTCATGATTTGTCACGTGATCTGTGCATGACCAGGCAGGTGATCAGTGCATGATCAGTCACGTGATCAGTGCATGATCAGTCACGTGATCAGTGCATGATCAGTCACGTGATCAGTGGATGATCAGCCACGTGATCAGTGCATGATCAGCCACGTGATCAGTGCATGATCAATTACGTGATCAGTGCATGATCAGTCACGTGACCAGTATATGGTAGCTAGGTGATCATTGCATGATCAGCCACATGAGCCGTGCATGATAGCCACGAGATCAGTGCATGATCAGTCACGTGATCAGTGCATGACCACTCACGTTAACAGTGCATGATAAGTCACCTGATCATTGCATGATCAGCCACGTGAGTAGTGCATGATAGCCACGTGATCACTACATGATAGTCATGTGATCAGTCCATGCTCAGTCACGGTATCAGTGCATGATCATCCACGTGAACAGTGCATGATCAGCCAGGTGATCAGTTCATGATAGCTATGTGATCAGTTCATGATTTGTCACGTGATCTGTGCATGACCAGGCAGGTGATCAGTGTATGATCAGCCACGTGAACAGTGCATGATAGCCACGTGATCAGTGCATGATCCGTCACCTGATGGGTGTATGATCAGTCACCAGACCGGTACATGGTAGCTACATGATCATTGCATGATCAGCCACGTGAGTAGTGCATGATAGCCACGTGATCAGTGCATGATCAGTCACGTGATCAGTGCATGATCACTCACGTTAACAGTGCATGATAAGTCATCTGATCAGTGCATGATCAATTACGTGATCAGTGCATGATCACTCACGTGACCAGTACATGGTAGCTACGTGATCATTGCATGAACAGCCGCGTGAGCAGTGCATGATAGCCACGTGATCAGTGCATGATCTGTCGCATGATCAGTGTATGATCATCCGGGTGATCAGTGCACGGGCAGTCATGTGATCAGTGCATGATATAGACGTGATAAGTGCATGATCAGTCTCGTGATCAGTGTATGATCAACCACGTGATCAGTGCACGATAGCCAGTTAATGAGTGCACGATAGCCAGATGATCAGTGCATTATCAGTCACGTGATCAGTGTTTGATCAGCCAAGTAAAAAGTGCATGATATCCAACTGATCAGTGTATGATCAGCCACGTGATCAGTGCATGATCAGTTACGTGAGCAGTGTATGATCAGCCACGTGATCAGTGCATGGTCAGACATGTGAACAGTGTATGATCAGCCTCGTGATCAGTGCATGATAGCCACTTGATCAGTGCATTATCAGTTACGTGAGCAGTGTATGATCAGCCACGTGATCAGTGCATGATAGCCACGTGATCAGTGCATTATCAGTTACGTGAGCAGCGTATGATCAGCCACGTGAACAGTGCATGCTCAGTCACGTGATCTGGGCCTGCTGAGCTGTGTGATTACCGTCTGCTCATCTGCTTGACAATTGCCAGCTGAGCTGCACGATTCCTGCCTGTCATCTGCTTGACAATTATCAGCTGTGCTGCATAATTCCTGCCTGCTCAGCTGCTTGATTATTGCCAGCTGAGCAGCATGATTCCTCACACCTGAGTTCCATGATTATTGCCTGCTGACTGTATAATTCGTGCCTACTCAGCTCTTTGTTTATTGCCTCCAGAGGCACATGATCAGTATATGATAGCAAACATTATCAGTGCATGATCAGTCACATGATCAGAGCCATTAAGTCACGTGATCACTACATGATAGTCATGTGATCAGTCCATGCTCAGTCACGGTATCAGTGCATGATCAGCCACGTGATCAGTCCATGATCAGCCAGGTGATCAGTTCATGATAGCTATGTGATCAGTTCATGATTTGTCACGTGATCTGTGCATGACCAGTCACGTGATCAGTGCATGATCAGTTACGTGAGCAGTGTATGATCAGCCACGTGATCAGTGCATGGTCAAACACGTGATCAGTGCATGATCAGCCACGTGATCAGTGCATGATAGCCACGTGATCAGTGCATTATCAGTTACGTGAGCAGCGTATGATCAGCCACGTGAACAGTGCATGCTCAGTCACGTGATCTGGGCCTGCTGAGCTGCGTGATTACCGTCTGCTCATCTGCTTGACAATTGCCAGCTGAGCTGCACGATTCCTGCCTGTCATCTGCTTGACAATTATCAGCTGTGCTGCGTAATTCCTGCCTGCTCAGCTGCTTGATTATTGCCAGCTGAGCAGCATGATTCCTCACACCTGAGTTCCATGATTATTGCCTGCTGACTGTTTGATTTGTGCCTACTCAGCTCTTTGTTTATTGCCTCCAGAGGCACATGATCAGTGTATGATAGCAAACATGATCAGCGCATGATCAGTCACATGATCAGCGCCATTAAGTCACGTGATCACTACATGATAGTCATGTGATCAGTCCATGCACGGTATCAGTGCACGGTATCAGTGCATGATCAGCCACGTGATCAGTGCATGACCAGGCAGGTGATCAGTGCATGATATAGACGTGATCAGTGCATGATGAGTCTCGTGATCAGTGCATGATAGCCACGTGATCAGTGCATGATCAGTCACCTGATGGGTGTATGATCATTCACGTGACCTGTACATGGTAGATACATGATCATTGCATGATCAGCCACGTGAGTAGTGCATGAAAACCACGTGATCACTACATGATAGTCATGTGATCAGTCCATGCTCAGTCACGGTATCAGTGCATGATCATCCACGTGATCAGTGCATGATCAGCCAGGTGATCAGTTCATGATAGCTATGTGATCAGTTCATGATTTGTCACGTGATCTGTGCATGACCAGGCAGGTGATCAGTGTATGATCAGCCACGTGAACAGTGCATGATAGCCACGTGATCAGTGCATGATCCGTCACCTGATGGGTGTATGATCAGTCAACTGACCGGTACATGGTAGCTACATGATCATTGCATGATCAGCCACATGAGCCGTGCATGATAGCCACGAGATCAGTGGATGATCAGTCACGTGATCAGTGCATGATCACTCACGTTAACAGTGCATGATAAGTCACCTGATCAGTGCATGATCAATTACGTGATCAGTGCATGATCAGTCACGTGACCAGTACATGGTAGCTACGTGATCATTGCGTGATCAGCCGCGTGATCAGTGCATGATAGCCACATGATCACTGCATGATAGCCACGTGATCAGTGCATGATCAGTCATGTGATACGTGTGTGATCAGCCACGTGATCAGGGCATGATATCCACGTGATCAGTGCATGATAGCCACGTGATCAGTGCATGAGAGCCACGTGATCAGTGCATGATCAGTCACGTGATACATGTGTGATCAGCCACGTGATCAGTGCATGATGAGCAACGTGATCAGTGCAAGATCAATTACGTGATCGTTGCATGAACAGCCACGTGAGCAGAGCATGATAGCCACGTGATCAGTGCATGATCAGTCACGTGATCAGTACATGATCAGTCACGTGAACAGTGCAGATCATTTACGTGATCTGTGCATGATCAGTCACGTGACCAGTATATGGTAGCTATGTGATCATTCCATGACGAGCCACGTGAGCAGTGCATGATAGCCACGTGATGTGTGCATGATGAGTTACGTGAGCAGAGTATGATCAGCCACGTGATCAGTGCATGAGTGCCACGTGATCAGTGCATGATATGTCACGTGACAGGTGTGTGATCAGCCACGTGAACAGTGCATGTTCAGCCACGTGATCAGTCCATGATAGCCACGTGATCAGTGCATCATCAGTTACCTGAGCACTGTATGATCAGCCACGTGATCAGTGCATGGTCAGACACGTGAACAGTGTATGATCAGCCATGTGATCAGTGCATGATATCCAAGTGATCAGTGCATGATCATCACGTGATCAGTGTATGATCAGCCACGTGAACAGTGCCTGCTCAGTCACGTGATCAGGGCCTGCTGAGCTGCGTGATTACTGCCTACTCATCTGCTTGACAATTGCCAGCTGAGCTGAACGATTCCTGCCTGTCATCTGCTTGACAATTGACAGCTGTGCTGCGTAATTCCTGCCTGCTAGCTGCTTGATTATTGCCAGCTGAGCAGCATGATTCCTCACACCTGAGTTCCATGATTATTGCCTGCTGACTGTATAATTCGTGCCTACTCAGCTCTTTCTTTATTGCCTCCAGAGGCACATGATCAGTATATGATAGCAAACATTATCAGTGCATGATCAGTCACATGATCAGAGCCATTAAGTCACGTGATCACTACATGATAGTCATGTGATCAGTCCATGCTCAGTCACGGTATCAGTGCATGATCAGCCACGTGATCAGTGCATGATCAGCCAGGTGATCAGTTCATGATAGCTATGTGATCAGTTCATGATTTGTCACGTGATCTGTGCATGACCAGGCAGGTGATCAGTGCATGATCAGTCACGTGATCAGTGCATGATCAGTCACGTGATCAGTGCATGATCAGTCACGTGATCAGTGGATGATCAGCCACGTGATCAGTGCATGATCAGCCACATGATCAGTGCATGATCAATTACATGATCAGTGCATGATCAGTCACGTGACCAGTATATGGTAGCTAGGTGATCATTGCATGATCAGCCACATGAGCCGTGCATGATAGCCACGAGATCAGTGCATGATCAGTCACGTGATCAGTGCATGATCAGCCACGTGATCAGTGCATGATCAGCCAGGTGATCAGTTCATGATAGCTATGTGATCAGTTCATGATTTGTCACATGATCTGTGCATGACCAGGCAGTGATCAGTGTATGATCAGCCACGTGAACAGTGCATGATAGCCACGTGATCAGTGCATGATCCGTCACCTGATGGGTGTATGATCAGTCACTGACCGGTACATGGTAGCTACATGATCATTGCATGATCAGCCACGTGAGTAGTGCATGATAGCCACGTGATCAGTGCATGATCAGCCACGTGATCAGTGCATGATCTGTCACATGATTAGTGTATGATCATCCACGTGATCAGGGCATGGGCAGTCATGTGATCAGTGCATGATATAGACGTGATCAGTGCATGATCAGTCTCGTGATAAGTGCATGATAGCCACGTGATCAGTGCATGATCAGTCACCTGATGGGTGTATGATCATTCACGTGACCTGTACATGGTAGCTACATGAACATTGCATGATCAGCCACGTGAGTAGTGCATGATAGCCACGTGATCACTACATGATAGTCATGTGATCAGTCCATGCTCAGTCACGGTATCAGTGCATGATCAGCCACGTGATCAGTGCATGATCAGCCAGGTGATCAGTTCATGATAGCGATGTGATCAGTTCATGATTTGTCACGTGATCTGTGCATGACCAGGCAGGTGATCAGTGCATGATCAGTCACGTGATCAGTGCATGATCAGTCACGTGATCAGTGCATGATCAGTCACGTGATCAGTGGATTATCAGCCACGTGATCAGTGCATGATCAGCCACATGATCAGTGCATGATCAATTACGTGATCAGTGCATGATCAGTCATGTGACCAGTATATGGTAGCTAGGTGATCATTGCATGATCAGCCACATGAGCCGTGCATGATAGCCACGTGATCAGTGCATGATCAGTCACGTGATCAGTGCATGATCACTCACGTTAACAGTGCATGATAAGTCACCTGATCAGTGCATGATCAATTACGTGATCAGTGCATGATCACTCACGTGACCAGTACATGGTAGCTACGTGATCATTGCATGAACAGCCGCGTGAGCAGTGCATGATAGCCACGTGATCAGTGCATGGTCTGTCGCATGAACAGTGTATGATCATCCGGGTGATCAGTGCATGGGCAGTCATGTGATCATTGCATGATATAGACGTGATTAGTGCATGATCAGTCTCGTGATCAGTGTATGATCAACCACGTGATCAGTGCACAATAGCCAGTTAATGAGTGCACGATAGCCAGATGATCAGTGCATTATCAGTCACGTGATCAGTGTATGATCAGCCAAGTAATAAGTGCATGATAGCCAACTGATCAGTGTATGATCAGCCACGTGATCAGTGCATGATCAGTTACGTGAGCAGTGTATGATCAGCACGTGATCAGTGCATGGTCAAACACGTGAACAGTGTATGATCAACCACGTGATCAGTGCATGATAGCCACGTGATCAGTGCATTATCAGTTACGTGAGCAGCGTATGATCAGCCACGTGAACAGTGCATGCTCAGTCACGTGATCTGGGCCTGCTGAGCTGCGTGATTACCGTCTGCTCATCTGCTTGACAATTGCCAGCTGAGCTGCACGATTCCTGCCTGTCATCTGCTTGACAATTATCAGCTGTGCTGCGTAATTCCTGCCTGCTCAGCTGCTTGATTATTGCCAGCTGAGCAGCATGATTCCTCACACCTGAGTTCCATGATTATTGCCTGCTGACTGTTTGATTCGTGCCTACTCAGCTCTTTGTTTATTGCCTCCAGAGGCACATGATCAGTGTATGATAGCAAACATGATCAGCGCATGATCAGTCACATGATCAGCGCCATTAAGTCACGTGATGACTACATGATAGTCATGTGATCAGTCCATGCTCAGTCACGGTATCAGTGCATGATCAGCCACGTGATCAGTGCATGATCAGCCAGGTGATCAGTTCATGATAGCTATGTGATCAGTTCATGATTTGTCACGTGATCTGTGCATGACCAGGCAGGTGATCAGTGTATGATCAGCCACGTGAACAGTGCATGATAGCCACGTGATCAGTGCATGATCCGTCACCTGATGGGTGTATGATCAGTCACCTGACCGGTACATGGTAGCTACATGATCATTGCATGATCAGCCACGTGAGTAGTGCATGATAGCCACGTGATCAGTGCATGATCAGTCACGTGATCAGTGCATGATCACTCACGTTAACAGTGCATGATAAGTCACCTGATCACTGCATGATCAATTACGTGATCAGGGCATGATCACTCACGTGACCAGTACATGGTAGCTACGTGATCATTGCATGAACAGCCACGTGAGCAGTGCATGATAGCCACGTGATCAGTGCATGATCTGTCGCATGATCCGTGTATGATCATCCGGGTGATCAGTGCATGGGCAGTCATGTGATCAGTGCATGATATAGACGTGATTAGTGCATGATCAGTCTCGTGATCAGTGTATGATCAACCACGTGATCAGTGCACGATAGCCAGTTAATGAGTGCACGATAGCCAGATGATCAGTGCATTATCAGTCACGTGATCAGTGTTTTATCAGCCAAGTAAAAAGTGCATGATAGCCAACTGATCAGTGTATGATCAGCCACGTGATCAGTGCATGATCAGTTACATGAGCAGTGTATGATCAGCCACGTGATCAGTGCATGGTCAGACACGTGAACAGTGTATGATCAGCCACGTGATCAGTGCATGATAGCCACTTGATCAGTGCATTATCAGTTACGTGAGCAGTGTATGATCAGCCACGTGAACAGTGCATGCTCAGTCACGTGATCTGGGCCTGCTGAGCTGCGTGATTACCGTCTGCTCATCTGCTTGACAACTGCCAGCTGAGCTGCACGATTCCTGCCTGTCATCTGCTTGACAATTGTCAGCTGTGCTGCGTAATTCCTGCCTGCTCAGCTGCTTGATTATTGCCAGCTGAGCAGCATGATTCCTCACACCTGAGTTCCATGATTATTGCCTGCTGACTGTTTGATTCGTGCCTACTCAGCTCTTTGTTTATTGCCTCCAGAGGCACATGATCATTGTATGATAGCAAACATGATCAGCGCATGATCAGTCACATGATCAGCGCCATTAAGTCACGTGATCACTACATGATAGTCATGTGATCATTTCGTGCTCAGTCACGGTATCAGTGCATGATCAGCCACGTGATCAGTGCATGATCTGTCACATGATTAGTGTATGATCATCCACGTGATCAGTGCATGGGCAGTCATGTGATCAGTGCATGATATAGACGTGATCAGTGCATGATCAGTCTCGTGATCAGTGCATGATAGCCACGTGATCAGTGCATGATCAGTCACCTGATGGGTGTATGATCATTCACGTGACCTGTACATGGTATCTACATGATCATTGCATGATCAGCCACGTGAGTAGTTCATGATAGCCACGTGATCACTACATGATAGTCATGTGATCAGTCCATGCTCAGTCACGGTATCAGTGCATGATCAGCCACGTGATCAGTGCATGATCAGCCAGGTGATCAGTTCATGATAGCTATGTGATCAGTTCATGATTTGTCACGTGATCTGTGCATGACCAGGCAGGTGATCAGTGTATGATCAGCCACGTGAACAGTGCATGATAGCCACGTGATCAGTGCATGATCCGTCACCTGATGGGTGTGTGATCAGTCAACTGACCGGTACATTGTAGCTACATGATCATTGCATGATCAGCCACGTGAGTAGTGCATGATAGCCACGTGATCAGTGCATGATCAGTCACGTGATCAGTGCATGATCAGTCATGTAATCTGTGCATGACCAGGCACGTGATCAGTGTATGACCAGCCAAGTGATCAGTGCATGATAGCCACGTGATCAGTGCATGATCAGTCACGTGATCAGTGCATGATCAGTCACGTGATCAGTGGATGATCAGCCACGTGATCATTGCACGATCAGCCACATGATCAGTGCATGATCAATTACGTGATCAGTGCATGATCAGTCACGTGACCAGTATATGGTAGCTACATTATCATTGCATGATCAGCCACGTGAGTAGTGCATGATAGCCACGAGATCAGTGGATGATCACTCACGTGATCAGTGCATGATCACTCACGTTAACAGTGCATGATAAGTCACCTGATCAGTGCATGATCAATTACGTGATCAGTGCATGATCAGTCACGGGACCAGTACATGTTAGCTACGTGATCATTGCGTGATCAGCCGCATGATCAGTGCATGATAGCCACATGATCACTGCATGATAGCCACGTGATCAGTGCATGATCAGTCATGTGATACGTGTGTGATCAGCCACGTGATCAGGGCATGATATCCACGTGATCAGTGCATGATAGCCACGTGATCAGTGCATGAGAGCCACGTGATCAGTGCATGATCAGTCACGTGATACATGTGTGATCAGCCACGTGATCAGTGCATGATGAGCAACGTGATCAGTGCAAGATCAATTACGTGATCAGTGCATGATCAGTCACGTGACCAGTACATGGTTGCTACGTGATCGTTGCATGATCAGCCACGTGAGCAGAGCATGATAGCCACGTGATCAGTGCATGATCAGTCACGTGATCAGTACATGATCAGTCACGTGAACAGTGCATGATCATTTACGTGATCTGTGCATGATCAGTCACGTGACCAGTATATGGTAGCTACGTGATCATTCCATGACGAGCCACGTGAGCAGTGCATGATAGCCACGTGATGTGTGCATGATGAGTTACGTGAGCAGAGTATTATCAGCCACGTGATCAGTGCATGAGTGCCACGTGATCAGTGCATGATATGTTACGTGACAGGTGTGTGATCAGCCACGTGAACAGTGCATGTTCAGCCACGTGATCAGTCCATGATAGCCACGTGATCAGTGCATGATCAGTTACCTGAGCACTGTATGATCAGCCACGTGATCAGTGCATGGTCAGACACGTGAACAGTGTATGATCAGCCATGTGATCAGTGCATGATATCCAAGTGATCAGTGCATGATCATCACGTGATCAGTGTATGATCAGCCACGTGAACAGTGCCTGCTCAGTCACGTGATCAGGGCCTGCTGAGCTGCGTAATTCCTGCCTGCTCAGCTGCTTGATTATTGCCAGCTGAGCAGCATGATTCCTCACACCTGAGTTCCATGATTATTGCCTGCTGACTGTTTGATTCGTGCCTACTCAGCTCTTTGTTTATTGCCTCCAGAGGCACATGATCAGTGTATGATAGCAAACATGATCAGCGCATGATCAGTCACATGATCAGCGCCATTAAGTCACGTGATCACTACATGATAGTCATGTGATCAGTCCATGCTCAGTCACGGTATCAGTGCATGATCAGCCACGTGATCAGTGCATGATCAGCCAGGTGATCAGTTCATGATAGCTATGTGATCAGTTCATGATTTGTCACGTGATCTGTGCATTACCAGGCAGGTGATCAGTGTATGATCAGCCACGTGAACAGTGCATGATAGCCACGTGATCAGTGCATGATCCGTCACCTGATGGGTGTATGATCAGTCACCTGATCGGTACATGGTAGCTACATGATCATTGCATGATCAGCCACGTGAGTAGTGCATGATAGCCACGTGATCAGTGCATGATCAGTCACGTGATCAGTGCATGATCACTCACGTTAACAGTGCATGATAAGTCACCTGATCAGTGCATGATCAATTACGTGATCAGTGCATGATCACTCACGTGACCAGTACTTGGTAGCTACGTGATCATTGCATGAACAGCCGCGTGAGCAGTGCATGATAGCCACGTGATCAGTGCATGATCTGTCGCATGATCAGTGTATGATCATCCGGGTGATCAGTGCATGGGCAGTCATGTGATCAGTGCATGATATAGACGTGATTAGTGCATGATCAGTCTCGTGATCAGTGTATGATCAACCATGTGATCAGTGCACAATAGCCAGTTAATGAGTGCACGATAGCCAGATGATCAGTGCATTATCAGTCACGTGATCAGTGTTTGATCAGCCAAGTAAAAAGTGCATGATAGCCAACTGATCAGTGTATGATCAGCCACGTGATCAGTGCATGATCAGTTACGTGAGCAGTGTATGATCAGCCACGTGATCAGTGCATGGTCAGACACGTGAACAGTGTATGATCAGCCACGTGATCAGTGCATGATAGCCACTTGATCAGTGCATTATCAGTTACGTGAGCATTGTATGATCAGCCACGTGATCAGTGCATGATAGCCACGTGATCATTGCCTTATCAGTTACGTGAGCAGTGTATGATCAGCCACGTGAACAGTGCATGCTCAGTCACGTGATCTGGGCCTGCTAAGCTGCGTGATTACCGTCTGCTCATCTGCTTGACAATTGCCAGCTGAGCTGCACGATTCCTGCCTGTCATCTGCTTGACAATTATCAGCTGTGCTGCGTAATTCCTGCCTGCTCAGCTGCTTGATTATTGCCAGCTGAGCAGCATGATTCCTCACACCTGAGTTCCATGATTATTGCCTGCTGACTGTTTGATTCGTGCCTACTCAGCTCTTTGTTTATTGCCTCCAGAGGCACATGATCAGTGTATGATAGCAAACATGATCAGCGCATGATCAGTCACATGATCAGCGCCATTAAGTCACGTGATCACTACATGATAGTCATGTGATCAGTCCATGCTCAGTCACGGTATCAGTGCATGATCAGCCACGTGATCAGTGCATGATCAGCCAGGTGATCAGTTCATGATAGCTATGTGATCAGTTCATGATTTGTCACGTGATCTGTGCATGACCAGGCAGGTGATCAGTGTATGATCAGCCACGTGAACAGTGCATGATAGCCACGTGATCAGTGCATGATCCGTCACCTGATGGGTGTATGATCAGTCACCTGACCGGTACATGGTAGCTACATGATCATTGCATGATCAGCCACGTGAGTAGTGCATGATAGCCACGTGATCAGTGCATGATCAGTCACGTGATCAGTGCATGATCACTCACGTTAACAGTGCATGATAAGTCACCTGATCAGTGCATGATCAATTACATGATCAGTGCATGATCAGTCACGTGACCAGTACATGGTAGCTACGTGATCATTGCGTGATCAGCCGCGTGATCAGTGCATGATAGCCACGTGATCACTGCATGATAGCCACGTGATCAGTGCATGATCAGTCACGTGACCAGTACATGGTAGCTACGTGATCATTGCATGAACAGCCGCGTGAGCAGTACATGATAGCCACGTGATCAGTGCATTATCTGTCGCATGATCAGTGTATGATCATCCGGGTGATCAGTGCATGGGCAGTCATGTGATCAGTGCATGATATAGACGTGATTAGTGCATGATCAGTCTCGTGATCAGTGTATGATCAACCTCGTGATCAGTGCACGATAGCCAGTTAATAAGTTCACGATAGCCAGATGATCAGTGCATTATCAGTCACGTGATCAGTGTATGATCAGCCAAGTAAAAAGTGCATGATAGCCAACTGATCAGTGTATGATCAGCCACGTGATCAGTGCATGATCAGTTACGTGAGCAGTGTATGATCAGCCACGTGATCAGTGCATGGTCAGACACGTGAACAGTGTATGATCAGCCACGTGATCAGTGCATGATAGCCAGTTGATCAGTGCATGGTCAGACACGTGAACAGTGTATGTTCAGCCATGTGATCAGTGCATTATATCCAAGTGATCAGTGCATGATCATCACGTGATCAGAATATGATCAGCCACGTGAACAGTGCATGCTCAGTCACGTGATCAGGGCCTGCTGAGCTGCGTGATTACTGTCTGCTCATCTGCTTGACAATTGCCAGCTGAGCTGCACGATTCCTGCCTGTCACCTGCTTGACAATTGCCAGCTGTGCTGCGTAATTCCTGCCTGCTCAGCTGCTTGATTATTGCCAGCTGAGCAGCATGATTCCTCACAGCTGAGTTCCATGATTATTGCCTGCTGACTGTTTGATTCGTGCCTACTCAGCTCTTTGTTTATTGCCTCCAGAGGCACATGATCAGTGTATGATAGCAAACATGATCAGCGCATGATCAGTCACATGATCAGCACCATTAAGTCACGTGATCACTACATGATAGTCATGTGATCAGTCCATGCTCAGTCACGGTATCAGTGCATGATCAGCCACGTGATCAGTGCATGATCAGCCAGGTGATCAGTTCATGATAGCTATGTGATCAGTTCATGATTTGTCACGTGATCTGTGCATGACCAGGCAGGTGATCAGTGTATGATCAGCCACGTGAACAGTGCATGATAGCCACGTGATCAGTGCATGATCCGTCACCTGATGGGTGTATGATCAGTCACCTGACCGGTACATGGTAGCTACATGATCATTGCATGATCAGCCACGTGAGTAGTGCATGATAGCCACGTGATCAGTGCATGATCAGTCATGTGATCAGTGCATGATCACTCACGTTAACAGTGCATGATAAGTCACCTGATCAGTGCATGATCAATTACGTGATCAGTGCATGATCACTCACGTGACCAGTACATGGTAGCTACGTGATCATTGCATGAACAGCCGCGTGAGCAGTGCATGATAGCCGCGTGATCAGTGCATGATCTGTCGCATGATCAGTGTATGATCATCCGGGTGATCAGTGCATGGGCAGTCATGTGATCAGTGCATGATATAGACGTGATTAGTGCATGATCAGTCTCGTGATCAGTGTATGATCAACCACGTGATCAGTGCACGATAGCCAGTTAATGAGTGCACGATAGCCAGATGATCAGTGCATTATCAGTCACGTGATCAGTGTTTGATCAGCCAAGTAAAAAGTGCATGATAGCCAACTGATCAGTGTATGATCAGCCACGTGATCAGTGCATGATCAGTTACGTGAGCAGTGTATGATCAGCCACGTGATCAGTGCATAGTCAGACACGTGAACAGTGTATGATCAGCCACGTGATCAGTGCATGATAGCCACTTGATCAGTGCATTATCAGTTACGTGAGCAGTGTATGATCAGCCACGTGATCAGTGCATGATAGCCACGTGATCAGTGCATTATCAGTTACGTGAGCAGCATATGATCAGCCACGTGAACAGTGCATGCTCAGTCACGTGATCAGGGCCTGCTGAGATGCGTGATTACCGTCTGCTCATCTGCTTGACAATTGCCAGCTGAGCTGCACGATTCCTGCCTGTCATCTGCTTGACAATTATCAGCTGTGCTGCGTAATTCCTGCCTGCTCAGCTGCTTGATTATTGCCAGCAGAGCAGCATGATTCCTCACACCT
Organism: Bos javanicus; assembly: GCF_032452875.1. NCBI lineage: Eukaryota > Metazoa > Chordata > Mammalia > Artiodactyla > Bovidae > Bos > Bos javanicus. Next base: position 297,471 of record NW_026893840.1, read on the forward strand.
GAGTTCCATGATTATTGCCTGCTGACTGTTTCATTCGTGCCTACTCAGCTCTTTGTTTATTGCCTCCAGAGGCACATGATCAGTGTATGATAGCAAACATGATCAGCGCATGATCAGTCACATGATCAGCGCCATTAAGTCACGTGATCACTACATGATAGTCATGTGATCAGTCCATGCTCAGTCACGGTATCAGTGCATGATCAGCCACGTGATCAGTGCATGATCAGCCAGGTGATCAGTTCATGATAGCTATGTGATCAGTTCATGATTTGTCACGTGATCTGTGCATGACCAGGCAGGTGATCAGTGTATGATCAGCCACGTGAACAGTGCATGATAGCCACGTGATCAGTGCATGATCCGTCACCTGATGGGTGTATGATCAGTCAACTGACCGGTACATGGTAGCTACATGATCAGTGCATGATAGCCACGTGATCAGTGCATGATCAGTCACGTGATCAGTGCATGATCACTCACGTTAACAGTGCATGATAAGTCACCTGATCAGTGCATGATAAGCCACGTGATCAGTGCATGATCTGTCACATGATTAGTGTATGATCATCCACGTGATCAGTGCATGGGCAGTCATGTGATCAGTGCATGATATAGACGTGATCAGTGCATGATCAGTCTCGTGATAAGTGCATGATAGCCACGTGATCAGTGCATGATCAGTCACCTGATGGGTGTATGATCATTCACGTGACCTGTACATGGTAGCTACATGATCATTGCATGATCAGCCACGTGAGTAGTGCATGATAGCCACGTGATCACTACATGATAGTCATGTGATCAGTCCATGCTCAGTCACGGTATCAGTGCATGATCATCCACGTGATCAGTGCATGATCAGCCAGGTGATCAGTTCATGATAGCTATGTAATCAGTTCATGATTTGTCACGTGATCTGTGCATGACCAGGCAGGTGATCAGTGTATGATCAGCCACGTGAACAGTGCATGATAGCCACGTGATCAGTGCATGATCCGTCACCTGATGGGTGTATGATCAGTCAACTGACCGGTACATGGTAGCTACATGATCATTGCATGATCAGCCACGTGAGTAGTGCATGATAGACACGTGATCAGTGCATGATCAGTCACGTGTTCAGTGCATGATCAGTCATGTAATCTGAGCATGACCAGGCACGTGATCAGTGTATGACCAGCCAAGTGATCAGTGCATGATAGCCACGTGATCAGTGCATGATCAGTCACGTGATCAGTGCATGATCAGTCACGTGATCAGTGGATGATCAGCCACGTGATCATTGCATGATCAGCCACATGATCAGTGCATGATCAATTACGTGATCAGTGCATGATCAGTCACGTGACCAGTATATGGTAGCTAGGTGATCATTGCATGATCAGCCACATGAGCCGTGCATGATAGCCATGAGATCAGTGGATGATCAGTCACGTGATCAGTGCATGATCACTCACGTTAACAGTGCATGATAAGTCACCTGATCAGTGCATGATCAATTACGTGATCAGTGCATGATCAGCCACGTGATCAGTGCATGATCAATTACGTGATCAGTGCATGATCAGTCACGTGACCACTACATGGTAGCTACGTGATCATTGCGTGATCAGCCGCGTGATCAGTGCATGATAGTCACGTGATCACTGCATGATAGCCACGTGATCAGTGCATGATCAGTCATGTGATACGTGTGTGATCAGCCACGTGATCAGGGCATGATATCCACGTGATCAGTGCATGATAGCCACGTGATCAGTGCATGAGAGCCACGTGATCAGTGCATGATCAGTCACGTGATACATGTGTGATCAGCCACGTGATCAGTGCATGATGAGCCACGTGATCAGTGCAGGATCAATTACGTATTCAGTGCATGATCAGTCACGTAACCAGTACATGGTTGCTACGTGATCGTTGCATGATCAGCCAGGTGAGCAGAGCATGATAGCCACGTGATCAGTGCATGATCAGTCACGTGATCAGTACATGATCAGTCACGTGAACAGTGCATGATCATTTACGTGATCTGTGCATGATCAGTCACGTGACCAGTATATGGTAGCTCTGTGATCATTCCATGACGAGCCACGTGAGCAGTGCATGATAGCCACGTGATGTGTGCATGATGAGTTACGTGAGCAGAGTATGATCAGCCACGTGATCAGTGCATGAGTGCCACGTGATCAGTGCATGATATGTCACGTGACAGGTGTGTGATCAGCCACGTGAACAGTGCATGTTCAGCCACGTGATCAGTCCATGATAGCCACGTGATCAGTGCATGATCAGTAACCTGAGCACTGTATGATCAGCCACGTAATCAGTGCATGGTCAGACACGTGAACAGTGTATGATCAGCCATGTGATCAGTGCATGATATCCAAGTGATCAGTGCATGATCATCACGTGATCAGTGTATGATCAGCCACGTGAACAGTGCCTGCTCAGTCACGTGATCAGGGCCTGCTGAGCTGCGTGATTACTGTCTGCTCATCTGCTTGACAATTGCCAGCTGAGCTGCACGATTCCTGCCTGTCATCTGCTTGACAATTGACAGCTGTGCTGCGTAATTCCTGCCTGCTAGCTGCTTGATTATTGCCAGCTGAGCAGCATGATTCCTCACAGCTGAGTTCCATGATTATTGCCTGCTGACTGTATAATTCGTGCCTACTCAGCTCTTTGTTTATTGCCTCCAGAGGCACATGATCAGTATATGATAGCAAACATTATCAGTGCATGATCAGTCACATGATCAGAGCCATTAAGTCACGTGATCACTACATGATAGTCATGTGATCAGTCCATGCTCAGTCACGGTATCAGTGCATGATCAGCCACGTGATCAGTGCATGATCAGCCAGGTGATCAGTTCATGATAGCTATGTGATCAGTTCATGATTTGTCACGTGATCTGTGCATGACCAGGGAGGTGATCAGTGCATGATCAGTCACGTGATCAGTGCATGATCAGTCACGTGATCAGTGCATGATCAGTCACGTGATCAGTGGATGATCAGCCACGTGATCAGTGCATGATCAGCCACATGATCAGTGCATGATCAATTACGTGATCAGTGCATGATCAGTCACGTGACCAGTATATGGTAGCTAGGTGATCATTGCATGATCAGCCACATGAGCCGTGCATGATAGCCACGAGATCAGTGGATGATCAGTCACGTGATCAGTGCATGATCACTCACGTTAACAGTGCATGATAAGTCACCTGATCAGTGCATGATCAATTACGTGATCAGTGCATGATCACTCACGTGACCAGTACATGGTAGCTACGTGATCATTGCATGAACAGCCGCGTGAGCAGTGAATGATAGCCACGTGATCAGTGCATGATCTGTCGCATGATCAGTGTATGATCATCCGGGTGATCAGTGCATGGGCAGTCATGTGGTCAGTGCATGATATAGACGTGATTAGTGCATGATCAGTCTCGTGATCAGTGTATGATCAACCACGTGATCAGTGCACGATAGCCAGTTAATGAGTGCACGATAGCCAGATGATCAGTGCATTATCAGTCACGTGATCAGTGTTTGATCAGCCAAGTAAAAAGTGCATGATAGCCAACTGATCAGTGTATGATCAGCCACGTGATCAGTGCATTATCAGTTACGTGAGCATTGTATGATCAGCCACGTGATCAGTGCATGATAACCACGTGATCAGTGCATTATCAGTTACGTGAGCAGCGTATGATCAGCCACGTGAACAGTGCATGCTCAGTCACGTGATCTGGGCCTGCTGAGCTGCGTGATTACCGTCTGCTCATCTGCTTGACAATTGCCAGCTGAGCTGCACGATTCCTGCCTGTCATCTGCTTGACAATTATCAGCTGTGCTGCGTAATTCCTGCCTGCTCAGCTGCTTGATTATTGCCAGCTGAGCAGCATGATTCCTCACACCTGAGTTCCATGATTATTGCCTGCTGACTGTTTGATTCGTGCCTACTCAGCTCTTTGTTTATTGCCTCCAGAGGCACATGATCAGTGTATGATAGCAAACATGATCAGCGCATGATCAGTCACATGATCAGCGCCATTAAGTCACGTGATCACTACATGATAGTCATGTGATCAGTCCATGCTCAGTCACGGTATCAGTGCATGATCAGCCACGTGATCAGTGCATGATCAGCCAGGTGATCAGTTCATGATAGCTATGTGATCAGTTCATGATTTGTCACGTGATCTGTGCATGACCAGGCAGGTGATCAGTGTATGATCAGCCACGTGATCAGTGCATGATAGCCACGTGATCAGTGCATGATCCGTCACCTGATGGGTGTATGATCAGTCACCTGACCGGTACATGGTAGCTACATGATCATTGCATGATCAGCCACGTGAGTAGTGCATGATAGCCACGTTAACAGTGCATGATCAGTCACGTGATCAGTGCATGATCACTCACGTTAACAGTGCATGATAAGTCACCTGATCAGTGCATGATCAATTACATGATCAGTGCATGATCAGTCACGTGACCAGTACACGGTAGCTACGTGATCATTGCGTGATCAGCCGCGTGATCAGTGCATGATAGCCACGTGATCACTGCATGATAGCCACGTGATCAGTGCATGATCAGTCACGTGACCAGTACATGGTAGCTACGTGATCATTGCATGAACAGCCGCGTGAGCAGTACATGATAGCCACGTGATCAGTGCATGATCTGTCGCATGATCAGTGTATGATCATCCGGGTGATCAGTGCATGGGCAGTCATGTGATCAGTGCATGATATAGACGTGATTAGTGCATGATCAGTCTCGTGATCAGTGTATGATCAACCTCGTGATCAGTGCACGATAGCCAGTTAATAAGTGCACGATAGCCAGATGATCAGTGCATTATCAGTCACGTGATCAGTGTATGATCAGCCACGTAAAAAGTGCATGATAGCCAACTTATCAGTGTATGATCAGCCACGTGATCAGTGCATGATCAGTTACGTGAGCAGTGTATGATCAGCCACGTGATCAGTGCATGGTCAGACACGTGAACAGTGTATGATCAGCCACGTGATCAGTGCATGATAGCCACTTGATCAGTGCATGGTCAGACACGTGAAGAGTGTATGATCAGCCATGTGATCAGTGCATGATATCCAAGTGATCAGTGCATGATCATCACGTGATCAGTGTATGATCAGCCACGTGAACAGTGCATGCTCAGTCACGTGATCAGGGCCTGCTGAGCTGCGTGATTACTGTCTGCTCATCTGCTTGACAATTGCCAGCTGAGCTGCACGATTCCTGCCTGTCATCTGCTTGACAATTGCCAGCTGTGCTGCGTAATTCCTGCCTGCTCAGCTGCTTGATTATTGCCAGCTGAGCAGCATGATTCCTCACAGCTGAGTTCCATGATTATTGCCTGCTGACTGTTTGATTCGTGCCTACTCAGCTCTTTGTTTATTGCCTCCAGAGGCACATGATCAGTGTATGATAGCAAACATGACCAGCGCATGATCAGTCACATGATCAGCACCATTAAGTCACGTGATCACTACATGATAGTCATGTGATCAGTCCATGCTCAGTCACGGTATCAGTGCATGATCAGACACGTGATCAGTGCATGATCAGCCAGGTGATCAGTTCATGATAGCTATGTGATCAGTTCATGATTTGTCACGTGATCTGTGCATGACCAGGCAGGTGATCAGTGTATGATGAGCCACGTGAACAGTGCATGATAGCCACGTGATCAGTGCATGATCCGTCACCTGATGGGTGTATGATCAGTCACCTGACCGGTACATGGTAGCTACATGATCATTGCATGATCAGCCACGTGAGTAGTGCATGATAGCCACGTGATCAGTGCATGATCAGTCATGTGATCAGTGCATGATCACTCACGTTAACAGTGCATGATAAGTCACCTGATCAGTGCATGATCAATTACGTGATCAGTGCATGATCACTCACGTGACCAGTACATGGTAGCTACGTGATCATTGCATGAACAGCCGCGTGAGCAGTGCATGATAGCCACGTGATCAGTGCATGATCTGTCGCATGATCAGTGTATGATCATCCGGGTGATCAGTGCATGGGCAGTCATGTGATCAGTGCATGATATAGACGTGATTAGTGCATGATCAGTCTCGTGATCAGTGTATGATCAACCACGTGATCAGTGCACGATAGCCAGTTAATGAGTGCACGATAGCCAGATGATCAGTGCATTATCAGTCACGTGATCAGTGTTTGATCAGCCAAGTAAAAAGTGCATGATAGCCAACTGATCAGTGTATGATCAGCCACGTGATCAGTGCATGATCAGTTACGTGAGCAGTGTATGATCAGCCACGTGATCAGTGCATAGTCAGACACGTGAACAGTGTATGATCAGCCACGTGATCAGTGCATGATAGCCACTTGATCAGTGCATTATCAGTTACGTGAGCAGTGTATGATCAGCCACGTGATCAGTGCATGATAGCCACGTGATCAGTGCATTATCAGTTACGTGAGCAGCGTATGATCAGCCACGTGAACAGTGCATGCTCAGTCACGTGATCTGGGCCTGCTGAGCTGCGTGATTACCGTCTGCTCATCTGCTTGACAATTGCCAGCTGAGCTGCACGATTCCTGCCTGTCATCTGCTTGACAATTATCAGCTGTGCTGCGTAATTCCTGCCTGCTCAGCTGCTTGATTATTGCCAGCTGAGCAGCATGATTCCTCACACCTGAGTTCCATGATTATTGCCTGCTGACTGTTTGATTCGTGCCTACTCAGCTCTTTGTTTATTGCCTCCAGAGGCACATGATCAGTGTATGATAGCAAACATGATCAGCGCATGATCAGTCACATGATCAGCGCCATTAAGTCACGTGATCACTACATGATAGTCATGTGATCAGTCCATGCTCAGTCACGGTATCAGTGCATGATCAGCCACGTGATCAGTGCATGATCAGCCAGGTGATCAGTTCATGATAGCTATGTGATCAGTTCATGATTTGTCACGTGATCTGTGCATGACCAGGCAGGTGATCAGTGTATGATCAGCCACGTGAACAGTGCATGATAGCCACGTGATCAGTGCATGATCCATCACCTGATGGGTGTATGATCAGTCACCTGACCGGTACATGGTAGCTACATGATCATTGCATGATAGCCACGTGATCAGTGCATGATCAGTCCCGTGATCAGTGCATGATCACTCACGTTAACAGTGCATGATAAGTCACCTGATCAGTGCATGATCAGCCACGTGATCAGTGCATGATCTGTCACATGATTAGTGTATGATCATCCACGTGATCAGTGCATGGGCAGTCATGTGATCAGTGCATGATATAGACGTGATCAGTGCATGATCAGTCTCGTGATAAGTGCATGATAGCCACGTGATCAGTGCATGATCAGTCACCTGATGGGTGTATGATCATTCACGTGACCTGTACATGGTAGCTACATGATCATTGCATGATCAGCCACGTGAGTAGTGCATGATAGCCACGTGATCACTACATGATAGTCATGTGATCAGTCCATGCTCAGTCACGGTATCAGTGCATGATCATCCACGTGATCAGTGCATGATCAGCCAGGTGATCAGTTCATGATAGCTATGTGATCAGTTCATGATTTGTCACGTGATCTGTGCATGACCAGGCAGGTGATCAGTGTATGATCAGCCACGTGAACTGTGCATGATAGCCACGTTATCAGTGCATGATCCGTCACCTGATGGGTGTATGATCAGTCAACTGACCGGTACATGGTAGCTACATGATCATTGCATGATCAGCCACGTGAGTAGTGCATGATAGACACGTGATCAGTGCATGATCAGTCACGTGTTCAGTGCATGATCAGTCATGTAATCTGAGCATGACCAGGCACGTGATCAGTGTATGACCAGCCAAGTGATCAGTGCATGATAGCCACGTGATCAGTGCATGATCAGTCACGTGATCAGTGCATGCTCAGTCACGTGATCAGTGGATGATCAGCCACGTGATCATTGCATGATCAGCCACATGATCAGTGCATGATCAATTACGTGATCAGTGCATGATCAGTCACGTGACCAGTATATGGTAGCTAGGTGATCATTGCATGATCAGCCACATGAGCCGTGCATGATAGCCACGAGATCAGTGGATGATCAGTCACGTGATCAGTGCATGATCACTCAAGTTAACAGTGCATGATAAGTCACCTGATCAGTGCATGATCAATTACGTGATCAGTGCATGATCAGCCACATGATCAGTGCATGATCAATTACGTGATCAGTGCATGATCAGTCACGTGACCAGTACATGGTAGCTACGTGATCATTGCGTGATCAGCCGCGTGATCAGTGCATGATAGCCACGTGATCACTGCATGATAGCCACGTGATCAGTGCATGATCAGTCATGTGATACGTGTGTGATCAGCCACGTGATCAGGGCATGATATCCACGTGATCAGTGCATGATAGCCACGTGATCAGTGCATGAGAGCCACGTGATCAGTGCATGATCAGTCACGTGATACATGTGTGATCAGCCACGTGATCAGTGCATGATGAGCCACGTGATCAGTGCAGGATCAATTACGTGATCAGTGCATGATCAGTCACGTGACCAGTACATGGTTGCTACGTGATCATTGCATGATCAGCCACGTGAGCAGAGCATGATAGCCACGTGATCAGTGCATGATCAGTCACGTGATCAGTACATGATCAGTCACGTGAACAGTGCATGATCATTTACGTGATCTGTGCATGATCAGTCACGTGACCAGTATATGGTATCTATGTGATCATTCCATGACGAGCCACGTGAGCAGTGCATGATAGCCACGTGATGTGTGCATGATGAGTTACGTGAGCAGAGTATGATCAGCCACGTGATCAGTGCATGAATGCCACGTGATCAGTGCATGATATGTCACGTGACAGGTGTGTGATCAGCCACGTGAACAGTGCATGTTCAGCCACGTGATCAGTCCATGATAGCCACGTGATCAGTGCATGATCAGTTACCTGAGCACTGTATGATCAGCCACGTGATCAGTGCATGGTCAGACACGTGAACAGTGTATGATCAGCCATGTGATCAGTGCATGATATCCAAGTGATCAGTGCATGATCATCACGTGATCAGTGTATGATCAGCCACGTGAACAGTGCCTGCTCAGTCACGTGATCAGGGCCTGCTGAGCTGCGTGATTACTGTCTGCTCATCTGCTTGACAATTGTCAGCTGAGCTGCACGATTCCTGCCTGTCATCTGCTTGACAATTGACAGCTGTGCTGCGTAATTCCTGCCTGCTAGCTGCTTGATTATTGCCAGCTGAGCAGCATGATTCCTCACAGCTGAGTTCCATGATTATTGCCTGCTGACTGTATAATTCGTGCCTACTCAGCTCTTTGTTTATTGCCTCCAGAGGCACATGATCAGTATATGATAGCAAACACTATCAGTGCATGATCAGTCACATGATCAGAGCCATTAAGTCACGTGATCACTACATGATAGTCATGTGATCAGTCCATGCTCAGTCACGGTATCAGTGCATGATCAGCCACGTGATCAGTGCATGATCAGCCAGGTGATCAGTTCAAGATAGCTATGTGATCAGTTCATGATTTGTCATGTGATCTGTGCATGACCAGGCAGGTGATCAGTGCATGATCAGTCACGTGATCAGTGCATGATCAGTCACGTGATCAGTGCATGATCAGTCACGTGATCAGTGGATGATCAGCCACGTGATCAGTGCATGATCAGCCACGTGATCAGTGCATGATCAATTACGTGATCAGTGCATGATCAGTCACGTGACCAGTATATGGTAGCTAGGTGATCATTGCATGATCAGCCACATGAGCCGTGCATGATAGCCACGAGATCAGTGCATGATCAGTCACGTGATCAGTGCATGATCACTCACGTTAACAGTGCATGATAAGTCACCTGATCAGTGCATGATCAATTACGTGATCAGTGCATGATCACTCACGTGACCAGTACATGGTAGCTACGTGATCATTGCATGAACAGCCGCGTGAGCAGTGCATGATAGCCACGTGATCAGTGCATGATCTGTCGCATGATCAGTGTATGATCATCCGGGTGATCAGTGCATGGGCAGTCATGTGATCAGTGCATGATATAGACGTGATTAGTGCATGATCAGTCTCGTGATCAGTGTATGATCAACCACGTGATCAGTGCACGATAGCCAGTTAATGAGTGCACGATAGCCAGATGATCAGTGCATTATCAGTCACGTGATCAGTGTATGATCAGCCAAGTAATAAGTGCATGATAGCCAACTGATCAGTGTATGATCAGCCACGTGATCAGTGCATGATCAGTTACGTGAGCAGTATATGATCAGCCAAGTAATAAGTGCATGATAGCCAACTGATCAGTGTATGATCAGCCACGTGATCAGTGTATGATCAGCCACGTGAGTAGTGCATGATAGCCACGTGATCAGTGCATGATCAGTCACGTGTTCAGTGCATGATCAGTCATGTAATCTGTGCATGACCAGGCACGTGATCAGTGTATGACCAGCCAAGTGATCAGTGAGTGATAGCCACGTGATCAGTGCATGATCAGTCACGTGATCAGTACATGATCAGTCACGTGAACAGTGCATGATCATTTACGTGATCTGTGCATGATCAGTCACGTGACCAGTATATTGTAGCTATGTGATCATTCCATGACGAGCCACGTGAGCAGTGCATGATAGCCACGTGATGTGTGCATAATGAGTTACGTGAGCAGAGTATGATCAGCCACGTGATCAGTGCATGAGTGCCACGTGATCAGTGCATGATATGTCATGTGACAGGTTTGTGATCAGCCACGTGAACAGTGCATGTTCAGCCACGTGATCAGTCCATGATAGCCACGTGATCAGTGCATTATCAGTTACCTGAGCAGTGTATGATCAGCCACGTGATCAGTGCATGGTCAGACACGTGAACAGTGTATGATCAGCCATGTGATCAGTGCATGATATCCAAGTGATCAGTGCATGATCATCACGTGATCAGTGTATGATCAGCCACGTGAACAGTGCCTGCTCAGTCACGTGATCAGGGCCTGCTGAGCTGCGTGATTACTGGGTGCTCATCTGCTTGACAAATGCCAGCTGAGCTGCACGATTCCTGCTTGTCATCTGCTTGACAATTGACAGCTGTGCTGCGTAATTCCTGCCTGCTAGCTGCTTGATTATTGCCAGCTGAGCAGCATGATTCCTCACAGCTGAGTTCCATGATTATTGCCTGCTGACTGTATAATTCGTGCCTACTCAGCTCTTTGTTTATTGCCTCCAGAGGCACATGATCAGTATATGATAGCAAACATTATCAGTGCATGATCAGTCACATGATCAGAGCCATTAAGGCACGTGATCACTACATGATAGTCATGTGATCAGTCCATGCTCAGTCACGGTATCAGTGCATGATCAGCCACGTGATCAGTGCATGATCAGCCAGGTGATCAGTTCATGATAGCTATGTGATCAGTTCATGATTTGTCACGTGATCTGTGCATGACCAGGCAGGTGATCAGTGCATGATCAGTCACGTGATCAGTGCATGATCAGCCACGTGATCAGTGCATGATCAGCCACATGATCAGTGCATGATCAATTACCTGATCAGTGCATGATCAGTCACGTGACCAGTATATGGTAGCTAGATGAACATTGCATGATCAGCCACATGAGCCGTGCATGATAGCCACGAGATCAGTGCATGATCAGTCACGTGATCAGTGCATGATCACTCACGTTAACAGTGCATGATAAGTCACCTGATCAGTGCATGATCAATTACGTGATCAGTGCATGATCAGTCACGTGACCAGTACATGGTAGCTACGTGATCATTGCATGAACAGCCGCGTGAGCAGTGCATGATAGCCACGTGATCAGTGCATGATCTGTCGCGTGATCAGTGTATGATCATCCGCGTGATCAGTGTATGGGCAGTCATGTGATCAGTGCATTATATAGACGTGATTAGTGCATGATCAGTCTCGTGATCAGTGTATGATCAACCACGTGATCAGTGCACGATAGCCAGTTAATGAGTGCACGATAGCCAGATGATCAGTGCATTATCAGTCACGTGATCAGTGTATGATCAGCCAAGTAATAATTGCATGATAGCCAACTGATCAGTGTATGATCAGCCACGTGATCAGTGCATGATCAGTTACGTGAGCAGTGTATGATCAGCCACGTGATCAGTGCATGGTCAAACACGTGAACAGTGTATGATCAGCCACGTGATCAGTGCATGATAGCCACGTGATCAGTGCATGATCAGTCACGTGATCAGTGCATGATCACTCACGTTAACAGTGCATGATAAGTCACCTGATCAGTGCATGATCAGCCACGTGATCAGTGCATGATCTGTCACATGATTAGTGTATGATCATCCACGTGATCAGTGCATGGGCAGTCATGTGATCAGTGCATGATATAGACGTGATCAGTGCATGATCAGTCTCGTGATAAGTGCATGATAGCCACGTGATCAGTGCATGATCAGTCACCTGATGGGTGTATGATCATTCACGTGACCTGTGCATGGTAGCTACATGATCATTGCATGATCAGCCACGTGAGTAGTGCATGATAGCCACGTGATCACTACATGATAGTCATGTGATCAGTCCATGCTCAGTCACGGTATCAGTGCATGATCATCCACGTGATCAGTGCATGATCAGCCAGGTGATCAGTTCATGATAGCTATGTGATCAGTTCATGATTTGTCACGTGATCTGTGCATGACCAGGCAGGTGATCAGTGCATGATCAGCCACGTGAACAGTGCATGATAGCCACGTGATCAGTGCATGATCCGTCACCTGATGGGTGTATGATCAGTCAACTGACCGGTACATGGTAGCTACATGATCATTGCATGATCAGCCACGTGAGTAGTGCATGATAGACACGTGATCAGTGCATGATCAGTCACGTGTTCAGTGCATGATCAGTCATGTAATCTGAGCATGACCAGGCACGTGATCAGTGTATGACCAGCCAAGTGATCAGTGCATGATAGCCACGTGATCAGTGCATGATCAGTCACGTGATCAGTGCATGATCAGTCACGTGATCAGTGGATGATCAGCCACGTGATCATTGCATGATCAGCCACATGATCAGTGCATGATCAATTACGTGATCAGTGCATGATCAGTCACGTGACCAGTATATGGTAGCTAGGTGATCATTGCATGATCAGGCACATGATCCGTGCATGATAGCCACGAGATCAGTGGATGATCAGTCACGTGATCAGTGCATGATCACTCACGTTAACAGTGCATGATAAGTCACCTGATCAGTGCATGATCAATTACGTGATCAGTGCATGATCAGCCACATGATCAGTGCATGATCAATTACGTGATCAGTGCATGATCAGTCACGTGACCAGTACATGGTAGCTACGTGATCATTGCGTGATCAGCCGCGTGATCAGTGCATGATAGCCACGTGATCACTGCATGATAGCCACGTGATCAGTGCATGATCAGTCATGTGATACGTGTGTGATCAGCCACGTGATCAGGGCATGATATCCACGTGATCAGTGCATGATAGCCACGTGATCAGTGCATGAGAGCCACGTGATCAGTGCATGAAAAGTCACGTGATACATGTGTGATCAGCCACGTGATCAGTGCATGATGAGCCACGTGATCAGTGCAGGATCAATTACGTGATCAGTGCATGATCAGTCACGTGACCAGTACATGGTTGCTACGTGATCGTTGCATGATCAGCCACGTGAGCAGAGCATGATAGCCACGTGATCAGTGCATGATCAGTCACGTGATCAGTACATGATCAGTCACGTGAACAGTGCATGATCATTTACGTGATCTGTGCATGATCAGTCACGTGACCAGTATATGGTAGCTATGTGATCATTCCATGACGAGCCACGTGAGCAGTGCATGATAGCCACGTGATGTGTGCATGATGAGTTACGTGAGCAGAGTATGATCAGCCACGTGATCAGTGCATGAGTGCCACGTGATCAGTGCATGATATGTCACGTGACAGGTGTGTGATCAGCCACGTGAACAGTGCATGTTCAGCCACGTGATCAGTCCATGATAGCCACGTGATCAGTGCATGATCAGTTACCTGAGCACTGTATGATCAGCCACGTGATCAGTGCATGGTCAGACACGTGAACAGTGTATGATCAGCCACGTGATCAGTGCATGATATCCAAGTGATCAGTGCATGATCATCACGTGATCAGTGTATGATCAGCCACGTGAACAGTGCCTGCTCAGTCACGTGATCAGGGCCTGCTGAGCTGCGTGATTACTGTCTGCTCATCTGCTTGACAATTGTCAGCTGAGCTGCACGATTCCTGCCTGTCATCTGCTTGACAATTGACAGCTGTGCTGCGTAATTCCTGCCTGCTAGCTGCTTGATTATTGCCAGCTGAGCAGCATGATTCCTCACAGCTGAGTTCCATGATTATTGCCTGCTGACTGTATAATTCGTGCCTACTCAGCTCTATGTTTATTGCCTCCAGAGGCACATGATCAGTATATGATAGCAAACATTATCAGTGCATGATCAGTCACATGATCAGAGCCATTAAGTCACGTGATCACTACATGATAGTCATGTGATCAGTCCATGCTCAGTCACGGTATCAGTGCATGATCAGCCACGTGATCAGTGCATGATCAGCCAGGTGATCAGTTCATGATAGCTATGTGATCAGTTCATGATTTGTCATGTGATCTGTGCATGACCAGGCAGGTGATCAGTGCATGATCAGTCACGTGATCAGTGCATGATCAGTCACGTGATCAGTGCATGATCAGTCACGTGATCAGTGGATGATCAGCCACGTGATCAGTGCATGATCAGCCACATGATCAGTGCATGATCAATTACGTGATCAGTGCATGATCAGTCACGTGACCAGTATATGGTAGCTAAGTGATCATTGCATGATCAGCCACATGAGCCGTGCATGATAGCCACGAGATCAGTGCATGATCAGTCACGTGATCAGTGCATGATCACTCACGTTAACAGTGCATGATAAGTCACCTGATCAGTGCATGATCAATTACGTGATCAGTGCATGATCACTCACGTGACCAGTACATGGTAGCTACGTGATCATTGCATGAACAGCCGCGTGAGCAGTGCATGATAGCCACGTGATCAGTGCATGATCTGTCGCATGATCAGTGTATGATCATCTGGGTGATCAGTGCATGGGCAGTCATGTGATCAGTGCATGATATAGACGTGATTAGTGCATGATCAGTCTCGTGATCAGTGTATGATCAACCACGTGATCAGTGCACGATAGCCAGTTAATGAGTGCACGATAGCCAGATGATCAGTGCATTATCAGTCACGTGATCAGTGTATGATCAGCCAAGTAATAAGTGCATGATAGCCAACTGATCAGTGTATGATCAGCCACGTGATCAGTGCATGATCAGTTACGTGATCAGTGTATGATCAGCCAAGTAAAAAGTGCATGATAGCCAACTGATCAGTGTATGATCAGCCACGTGATCAGTGTATGACCAGCCAAGTGATCAGTGCATGATAGCCACGTGATCAGTGCATGATCAGTCACGTGTTCAGTGCATGATCAGTCATGTAATCTGTGCATGACCAGGCACGTGATCAGTGTATGACCAGCCAAGTGATCAGTGAGTGATAGCCACGTGATCAGTGCATGATCAGTCACGTGATCAGTACATGATCAGTCACGTGAACAGTGCATGATCATTTACGTGATCTGTGCATGATCAGTCACGTGACCAGTATATTGTAGCTATGTGATCATTCCATGACGAGCCACGTGAGCAGTGCATGATAGCCACGTGATGTGCATAATGAGTTACGTGAGCAGAGTATGATCAGCCACGTGATCAGTGCATGAGTGCCACGTGATCAGTGCATGATATGTCATGTGACAGGTTTGTGATCAGCCACGTGAACAGTGCATGTTCAGCCACGTGATCAGTCCATGATAGCCACGTGATCAGTGCATGATCAGTTACCAGAGCAGTGTATGATCAGCCACGTGATCAGTGCATGGTCAGACACGTGAACAGTGTATGATCAGCCATGTGATCAGTGCATGATATCCAAGTGATCAGTGCATGATCATCACGTGAGCAGTGTATGATCAGCCACGTGAACAGTGCATGCTCAGTCATGTGATCTGGGCCTGCTGAGCTGCGTGATTACTGTCTGCTCATCTGCTTGACAATTGCCAGCTGAGCTGCACGATTCCTGCATGTCATCCGCTTGACAATTGCCAGCTGTGCTGCGTAATTCCTGCCTGCTCAGCTGCTTGATTATTGCCAGCTGAGCAGCATGATTCCTCACAGCTGAGTTCCATGATTATTGCCTGCTGACTGTTTGATTCGTGCCTACTCAGCTCTTTGTTTATTGCCTCCAGAGGCACATGATCAGTGTATGATAGCAAACATGATCAGCGCCTGATCAGTCACATGATCAGAGCCATTAAGTCACGTGATCACTACATGATAGTCATGTGATCAGTCCAAGCTCTGTCACGGTATCAGTGCATGATCAGCCACGTGATCAGTGCATGATCAGCCAGGTGATCAGTTCATGATAGCTATGTGATCAGTGCATGATTTGTCACGTGATCTGTGCATGACCAGGCAGGTGATCAGTGCATGATCAGTCTCGTGATCAGTGCATGATAGCCACGTGATCAGTGCATGATCCGTCACCTGATGGGTGTATGATCAGTCACCTGACCGGTACATGGTAGCTACATGATCATTGCATGATCAGCCACGTGAGTAGTGCATGATAGCCACGTGATCAGTGCATGATCAGTCACGTGTTCAGTGCATGATCAGTCATGTAATCTGTGCATGACCAGGCACGTGATCAGTGTATGACCAGCCAAGTGATCAGTGCATGATAGCCACCTGATCAGTGCATGATCAGTCACGTGATCAGTGCATGATCAGTCACGTGATCAGTGGATGATCAGCCACGTGATCAGTGCATGATCAGCCACATGATCAGTGCATGATCAGTTACGTGATCAGTGCATGATCAGTCACGTGACCAGTATATGGTAGCTAGGTGATCATTGCATGATCAGCCACATGAGCCGTGCATGATAGCCACGAGATCAGTGCATGATCAGTCACGTGATCAGTGCATGATCACTCACGTTAAGAGTGCATGATAAGTCACCTGATCAGTGCATGATCAATTACGTGATCAGTGCATGATCACTCACGTGATCAGTACATGGTAGCTACGTGATCATTGCATGAACAGCCGCGTGAGCAGTGCATGATAGCTACATGATCAGTGCATGATTGGTCACATGATCAGTATATGATCATCCGGGTGATCAGTGCATGATAGCCACGTGATCACTGCATGATAGCCACGTGATCAGTGCATGATCAGTCATGTGATACGTGCGTGATCAGCCACGTGATCAGGGCATGATATCCACGTGATCAGTGCATGAGAGCCACGTGATCAGTGCATGATCAGTCACGTGATACATGTGTGATCAGCCACGTGATCAGTGCATGATGAGCCACGTGATCAGTGCAGGATCAATCACGTGATCAGTGCATGATCAGTCAGGTGACCAGTACATGGTTGCTACGTGATCGTTGCATGATCAGCCACGTGAGCAGAGCATGGTAGCCACGTGATCAGTGCATGATCAGTCACGTGATCAGTACATGATCAGTCACGTGAACAGTGCATGATCATTTACATGATCTGTGCATGATCAGTCACGTGACCAGTATATGGTAGCTATGTGATCATTCCATGACGAGCCACGTGATCAGTGCATGATAGCCACGTGATGTGTGCATGATGAGTTACGTGAGCAGAGTATGATCAGCCACGTGATCAGTGCATGAGTGCCACGTGATCAGTGCATGATATGTCACGTGACAGGTGTGTGATCAGCCACGTGAACAGTGCATGTTCAGCCACGTGATCAGTCCATGATAGCCACGTGATCAGTGCATGATCAGTTACCTGAGCACTGTATGATCAGCCACGTGATCAGTGCATGGTCAGACACGTGAACAGTGTATGATCAGCCACGTGATCAGTGCACGATAGCCAGTTAATGAGTGCACTATAGCCAGATGATCAGTGCATTATCAGTCACGTGATCAGTGTATGATCAGCCAAGTAATCAGTGCATGATAGCCAACGTGATCAGTGTATGATCAGCCACGTGATCAGTGCATGATCAGTTACGTGAGCAGTGTATGATCAGCCACGTGATCAGTGCATGGTCAAACACGTGAAGAGTGTATGATCAGCCACGTGATCAGTGCATGATAGCCACGTGATCAGTGCATTATCAGTTACGTGAGCAGCGTATGATCAGCCACGTGAACAGTGCATGCTCATTCACGTGATCTGGGCCTGCTGAGCTGCGTGATTACCGTCTGCTCATCTGCTTGACAATTGCCAGCTGAGCTGCACGATTCCTGCCTGTCATCTGCTTGACAATTGACAGCTCTGCTGCGTAATTCCTGCCTGCTCAGCTGCTTGATTATTGCCAGCTGAGCAGCATGATTCCTCACACCTGAGTTCCATGATTATTGCCTGCTGACTGTTTGATTCGTGCCTACTCAGCTCTTTGTTTATTGCCTCCAGAGGCACATGATCAGTGTATGATAGCAAACATGATCAGCGCATGATCAGTCACATGATCAGCGCCATTAAGTCACGTGATCACTACATGATAGTCATGTGATCAGTCCATGCTCAGTCACGGTATCAGTGCATGATCAGCCACGTGATCAGTGCATGATCAGCCAGGTGATCAGTTCATGATAGCTATGTGATCAGTTCATGATTTGTCACGTGATCTGTGCATGACCAGGCAGGTGATCAGTGTATGATCAGCCACGTGAACAGTGCATGATAGCCACGTGATCAGTGCATGATCCGTCACCTGATGGGTGTATGATCAGTCACGTGACCGGTACATGGTAGCTACATGATCATTGCATGATCAGCCACGTGAGTAGTGCATGATAGCCACGTGATCAGTGCATGATCAGTCACGTGATCAGTGCATGATCACTCACGTTAACAGTGCATGATAAGTCACCTGATCAGTGCATGATCAATTACGTGATCAGTGCATGATCACTCACGTGACCAGTACATGGTAGCTACGTGATCATTGCATGAACAGCCGCGTGAGCAGTGCATGATAGCCACGTGATCAGTGCATGATCTGTCGCATGATCAGTGTATGATCATCCGGGTGATCAGTGCATGGGCAGTCATGTGATCAGTGCATGATATAGACGTGATTAGTGCATGATCAGTCTCGTGATCAGTGTATGATCAACCACGTGATCAGTGCACGATAGCCAGTTAATGAGTGCACGATAGCCAGATGATCAGTGCATTATCAGTCACGTGATCAGTGTTTGATCAGCCAAGTAAAAAGTGCATGATAGCCAACTGATCAGTGTATGATCAGCCACGTGATCAGTGCATGATCAGTTACATGAGCAGTGTATGATCAGCCACGTGATCAGTGCATGGTCAGACACGTGAACAGTGTATGATCAGCCACGTGATCAGTGCATGATAGCCACTTGATCAGTGCATGATCAGTTACGTGATCAGTGTATGATCAGCCACGTGAACAGTGCATGCTCAGTCACGTGATCTGGGCCTGCTGAGCTGCGTGATTACCGTCTGCTCATCTGCTTGACAATTGTCAGCTGTGCTGCATAATTCCTGCCTGCTCAGCTGCTTGATTATTGCCAGCTGAGCAGCACGATTCCTCACACCTGAGTTCCATGATTATTGCCTGCTGACTGTTTGATTCGTGCCTACTCAGCTCTTTGTTTATTGCCTCCAGAGGCACATGATCAGTGTATGATAGCAAACATGATCAGCGCATGATCAGTCACGTGATCAGCGCCATTAAGTCACGTGATCACTACATGATAGTCACGTGATCAGTCCATGCTCAGTCACGGTATCAGTGCATGATCAGCCACGTGATCAGTGCATGATCTGTCACATGATTAGTGTAGGATCATCCACGTGATCAGTGCATGGGCAGTCATGTGATCAGTGCATGATATGGACGTGGTCAGTGCATGATGAGTCTCGTGATCAGTGCATGATAGCCACGTGATCAGTGCATGATCCGTCACCTGATGGGTGTATGATCAGTCAACTGACCGGTACATGGTAGCTACATGATCATTGCATGATCAGCCACGTGAGTAGTGCATGATAGCCACGTGATCAGTGCATGATCAGTCAAGTGTTCAGTGCATGATCAGTCATGTAATCTGTGCATGACCAGTCACGTGATCAGTGTATGACCAGCCAAGTGATCAGTGCATGATAGCCACGTGATCAGTGCATGATCAGTCACGTGATCAGTGCATGATCAGTCACGTGATCAGTGGATGATCAGCCACGTGATCATTGCATGATCAGCCACATGATCAGTGCATGATCAACTACGTGATCATTGCATGATCAGTCACGTGACCAGTACATGGTAGCCACGTGATCATTGCGTGATCAGCCTCGTGATCAGTGCATGATCAGCCACGTGATCAGTGCATGATAGCCACATGATCACTGCATGATAGCCACGTGATCAGTGCATGATCAGTCATGTGATACGTGCATGATCAGCCACGTGATCAGGGCATGATCAATTACGTGATCAGTGCATGATCAGTCACGTGACCAGTACATGGTAGCTACGTGATCGTTGCATGATCAGCCACGTGAGCAGAGCATGATAGCCACATGATCAGTGCAAGATCAATTACGTGATCAGTGCATGATCAGTCACGTGACCAGTACATGGTTGCTACGTGATCGTTGCATGATCAGCCACGTGAGCAGAGCATGATAGCCACGTGATCAGTGCATGATCAGTCACGTGATCAGTACATGATCAGTCACGTGAACAGTGCATGATCATTTACGTGATCTGTGCATGATCAGTCACGTGACCAGTATATGGTAGCTATGTGATCATTCCATGACGAGCCACGTGAGCAGTGCATGATAGCCACGTGATGTGTGCATGATGAGTTACGTGAGCAGAGTATGATCAGCCACGTGATCAGTGCATGAGTGCCACATGATCAGTGCATGATATGTCACGTGACAGGTGTGTGATCAGCCACGTGAACAGTGCATGTTCAGCCACGTGATCAGTCCATGATAGCCACGTGATCAGTGCATGATCAGTTACCTGAGCACTGTATGATCAGCCACGTGATCAGTGCATGGTCAGACACGTGAACAGTGTATGATCAGCCACGTGATCAGTGCATGATATCCAAGTGATCAGTGCATGATCAGTCACGTGATCAGTGTATGATCAGCCACGTGAACAGTGCCTGCTCAGTCACGTGATCAGGGCCTGCTGAGCTGCGTGATTACTGGGTGCTCATCTGCTTGACAATTGCCAGCTGAGCTGCACGATTCCTGCTTGTCATCTGCTTGACAATTGAGAGCTGTGCTGCGTAATTCCTGCCTGCTAGCAGCTTGATTATTGCCAGCTGAGCAGCATGATTCCTCACAGCTGAGTTCCATGATTATTGCCTGCTGACTGTATAATTCGTGCCTACTCAGCTCTTTGTTTATTGCCTCCAGAGGCACATGATCAGTATATGATAGCAAACATTATCAGTGCATGATCAGTCACATGATCAGAGCCATTAAGTCACGTGATCACTACATGATAGTCATGTGATCAGTCCATGCTCAGTCACGGTATCAGTGCATGATCAGCCACGTGATCAGTGCATGATCAGCCAGGTGATCAGTTCATGATAGCTATGTGATCAGTTCATGATTTGTCACGTGATCTGTGCATGACCAGGCAGGTGATCAGTGCATGATCAGTCACGTGATCAGTGCATGATCAGCCACGTGATCAGTGCATGATCAGCCACATGATCAGTGCATGATCAATTACGTGATCAGTGCATGATCAGTCACGTGACCAGTATATGGTAGCTAGGTGATCATTGCATGATCAGCCACATGAGCCGTGCATGATAGCCACGAGATCAGTGCATGATCAGTCACGTGATCAGTGCATGATCACTCACGTTAACAGTGCATGATAAGTCACCTGATCAGTGCATGATCAATTACGTGATCAGTGCATGATCAGTCACGTGACCAGTACATGGTAGCTACGTGATCATTGCATGAACAGCCGCGTGAGCAGTGCATGATAGCCACGTGATCAGTGCATGATCTGTCGCATGATTAGTGTATGATCATCCGGGTGATCAGTGCATGGGCAGTCACGTGATCAGTGCATGATATAGACGTGATTAGTGCATGATCAGTCTCGTGATCAGTGTATGATCAACCACGTGATCAGTGCACAATAGCCAGTTAATGAGTGCACGATAGCCAGATGATCAGTGCATTATCAGTCACGTGATCAGTGTATGATCAGCCAAGTAATAATTGCATGATAGCCAACTGATCAGTGTATGATCAGCCACGTGATCAGTCCATGCTCAGTCACGTGATCAGTGCATGATCAGCCACGTGATCAGTGCATGATCTGTCACATGATTAGTGTATGATCATCCACGTGATCAGTGCATGGGCAGTCATGTGATCAGTGCATGATATAGACGTGATCAGTGCATGATCAGTCTCGTGATCAGTGCATGATAGCCACGTGATCAGTGCATGATCAGTCACCTGATGGGTGTATTATCATTCACGTGACCTGTACATGGTAGCTACATGATCATTGCATGATCAGCCACGTGAGTAGTTCATGATAGCCACGTGATCACTACATGATAGTCACGTGATCAGTCCATGCTCAGTCACGGTATCAGTGCATGATCATCCATGTGATCAGTGCATGATCAGCCAGTTGATCAGTTCATGATAGCTATGTGATCAGTTCATGATTTGTCACGTGATCTGTGCATGACCAGGCAGGTGATCAGTGTATGATCAGCCACGTGAACAGTGCATGATAGCCACGTGATCAGTGCATGATCCGTCACCTGATGGGTGTATGATCAGTCACCTGACCGGTACATGGTAGCTACATGATCATTGCATGATCAGCCACGTGAGTAGTGCATGATAGCCACGTGATCAGTGCATGATCAGTCACGTGTTCAGTGCATGATCAGTCATGTAATCTGTGCATGACCAGGCACGTGATCAGTGTATGACCAGCCAAGTGATCAGTGCATGATAGCCACGTGATCAGTGCATGATCAGTCACGTGATCAGTGCATGATCAGTCACGTGATCAGTGGATGATCAGCCACGTGATCAGTGCATGATCAGCCACATGATCAGTGCATGATCAATTACGTGATCAGTGCATGATCAGTCACGTGACCAGTATATGGTAGCTAGATGAACATTGCATGATCAGCCACATGAGCCGTGCATGATAGCCACGAGATCAGTGGATGATCAGTCACGTGATCAGTGCATGATCACTCACGTTAACAGTGCATGATAAGTCACCTGATCAGTGCATGATCAATTACGTGATCAGTGCATGATCAGTCACGTGACCAGTACATGGTAGCTACGTGATCATTGCATGATCAGCCGCGTGATCAGTGCATGATAGCCACGTGATCACTGCATGATAGCCACGTGATCAGTGCATGATCAGTCACGTGATACGTGTGTGATCAGCCACGTGATCAGGGCATGATATCCACGTGATCAGTGCATGAGAGCCACGTGATCAGTGCATGATCAGTCACGTGATACATGTGTGATCAGCCACGTGATCAGTGCATGATGAGCCACGTGATCAGTGCAGGATCAATTACGTGATCAGTGCATGATCAATCACGTGACCAGTACATGGTTGCTACGTGATCGTTGCATGATCAGCCACGTGAGCAGAGCATGATAGCCACGTGATCAGTGCATGATCAGTCACGTGATCAGTTCATGATCAGTCACGTGAACAGTGCATGATCATTTACGTGATCTGTGCATGATCAGTCACGTGACCAGTATATGGTAGCTATGTGATCATTCCATGACGAGCCACGTGAGCAGTGCATGATAGCCACGTGATGTGTGCATGATGAGTTACGTGAGCAGAGTATGACCAGCCACGTGATCAGTGCATGAGTGCCACGTGATCAGTGCATGATATGTCACGTGACAGGTGTGTGATCAGCCACGTGAACAGTGCATGTTCAGCCACGTGATCAGTCCATGATAGCCACGTGATCAGTGCATGATCAGTTACCTGAGCACTGTATGATCAGCCACGTGATCAGTGCATGGTCAGACACGTGAACAGTGTATGATCAGCCACGTGATCAGTGCACGATAGCCAGTTAATGAGTGCACTATAGCCAGATGATCAGTGCATTATCAGTCACGTGATCAGTGTATGATCAGCCAAGTAATAAGTGCATGATAGCCAACTGATCAGTGTATGATCAGCCACGTGATCAGTGCATGATCAGTTACGTGAGCAGTGTATGATCAGCCACGTGATCAGTGCATGGTCAAACACGTGAAGAGTGTATGATCAGCCACGTGATCAGTGCATGATAGCCACGTGATCAGTGCATTATCAGTTACGTGAGCAGCGTATGATCAGCCACGTGAACAGTGCATGCTCATTCACGTGATCTGGGCCTGCTGAGCTGCGTGATTACCGTCTGCTCATCTGCTTGACAATTGCCAGCTGAGCTGCACGATTCCTGCCTGTCATCTGCTTGACAATTATCAGCTCTGCTGCGTAATTCCTGCCTGCTCAGCTGCTTGATTATTGCCAGCTGAGCAGCATGATTCCTCACACCTGAGTTCCATGATTATTGCCTGCTGACTGTTTGATTCGTGCCTACTCAGCTCTTTGTTTATTGCCTCCAGAGGCACATGATCAGTGTATGATAGCAAACATGATCAGCGCATGATCAGTCACATGATCAGAGCCATTAAGTCACGTGATCACTACATGATAGTCATGTGATCAGTCCATGCTCAGTCACGGTATCAGTGCATGATCATCCACGTGATCAGTGCATGATCAGCCAGGTGATCAGTTCATGATAGCTATGTGATCAGTTCATGATTTGTCACGTGATCTGTGCATGACCAGGCAGGTGATCAGTGTATGATCAGCCACGTGAACAGTGCATGATAGCCACGTGATCAGTGCATGATCCGTCACCTGATGGGTGTATGATCAGTCACCTGACCGGTACATGGTAGCTACATGATCATTGCATGATCAGCCACGTGAGTAGTGCATGATAGCCACGTGAGTAGTGCATGATCAGTCACGTGATCAGTGCATGATCACTCACGTTAACAGTGCATGATAAGTCACCTGATCAGTGCATGATCAGCCACGTGATCAGTGCATGATCAGTCACATGATTAGTGTATGATCATCCACGTGATCAGTGCATGGGCAGTCATGTGATCAGTGCATGATATAGACGTGATCAGTGCATGATCAGTCTCGTGATCAGTGCATGATAGCCACGTGATCAGTGCATGATCAGTCACCTGATGGGTGTATGATCATTCACGTGACCTGTACATGGTAGCTACATGATCATTGCATGATCAGCCACGTGAGTAGTGCATGATAGCCACGTGATCACTACATGATAGTCACGTGATCAGTCCATGCTCAGTCACGGTATCAGTGCATGATCATCCATGTGATCAGTGCATGATCAGCCAGGTGATCAGTGCATGATAGCTATGTGATCAGTTCATGATTTGTCACGTGATCTGTGCATGACCAGGCAGGTGATCAGTGTATGATCAGCCACGTGAACAGTGCATGATAGCCACGTGATCAGTGCATGATCCGTCACCTGATGGGTGTATGATCAGTCACCTGACCGGTACATGGTAGCTACATGATCATTGCATGATCAGCCACGTGAGTAGTGCATGATAGCCACGTGATCAGTGCATGATCAGTCACGTGTTCAGTGCATGATCAGTCACGTAATCTGTGCATGACCAGGCACGTGATCAGTGTATGACCAGCCAAGTGATCAGTGCATGATAGCCACGTGATCAGTGCATGATCAGTCACGTGATCAGTGCATGATCAGTCACGTGATCAGTGGATGATCAGCCACGTGATCAGTGCATGATCAGCCACATGATCAGTGCATGATCAATTACGTGATCAGTGCATGATCAGTCACGTGACCAGTATATGGTAGCTAGATGAACATTGCATGATCAGCCACATGAGCCGTGCATGATAGCCACGAGATCAGTGGATGATCAGTCACGTGATCAGTGCATGATCACTCACGTTAACAGTGCATGATAAGTCACCTGATCAGTGCATGATCAATTACGTGATCAGTGCATGATCAGTCACGTGACCAGTACATGGTAGCTACGTGATCATTGCATGATCAGCCGCGTGATCAGTGCATGATAGCCACGTGATCACTGCATGATAGCCACGTGATCAGTGCATGATCAGTCATGTGATACGTGCGTGATCAGCCACGTGATCAGGGCATGATATCCACGTGATCAGTGCATGAGAGCCACGTGATCAGTGCATGATCAGTCACGTGATACATGTGTGATCAGCCACGTGATCAGTGCATGATGAGCCACGTGATCAGTGCAGGATCAATTACGTGATCAGTGCATGATCAATCACGTGACCAGTACATGGTTGCTACGTGATCGTTGCATGATCAGCCACGTGAGCAGAGCATGATAGCCACGTGATCAGTGCATGATCAGTCACGTGATCAGTTCATGATCAGTCACGTGAACAGTGCATGATCATTTACGTGATCTGTGCATGATCAGTCACGTGACCAGTATATGGTAGCTATGTGATCATTCCATGACGAGCCACGTGAGCAGTGCATGATAGCCACGTGATGTGTGCATGATGAGTTACGTGAGCAGAGTATGACCAGCCACGTGATCAGTGCATGAGTGCCACGTGATCAGTGCATGATATGTCACGTGACAGGTGTGTGATCAGCCACGTGAACAGTGCATGTTCAGCCACGTGATCAGTCCATGATAGCCACGTGATCAGTGCATGATCAGTTACCTGAGCACTGTATGATCAGCCACGTGATCAGTGCATGGTCAGACACGTGAACAGTGTATGATCAGCCACGTGATCAGTGCACGATAGCCAGTTAATGAGTGCACGATAGCCAGATGATCAGTGCATTATCAGTCACGTGATCAGTGTATGATCAGCCAAGTAATAAGTGCATGATAGCCAACTGATCAGTGTATGATCAGCCACGTGATCAGTGCATGATCAGTTACGTGAGCAGTGTATGATCAGCCACGTGATCAGTGCATGGTCAAACACGTGAACAGTGTATGATCAGCCACGTGATCAGTGCATGATAGCCACGTGATCAGTGCATTATCAGTTACGTGAGCAGCGTATGATCAGCCACGTGAACAGTGCATGCTCAGTCACGTGATCTGGGCCTGCTGAGCTGCGTGATTACCGTCTGCTCATCTGCTTGACAATTGCCAGCTGAGCTGCACGATTCCTGCCTGTCATCTGCTTGACAATTATCAGCTGTGCTGCGTAATTCCTGCCTGCTCAGCTGCTTGATTATTGCCAGCTGAGCAGCATGATTCCTCACACCTGAGTTCCATGATTATTGCCTGCTGACTGTTTGATTCGTGCCTACTCAGCTCTTTGTTTATTGCCTCCAGAGGCACATGATCAGTGTATGATAGCAAACATGATCAGCGCATGATCAGTCACATGATCAGAGCCATTAAGTCACGTGATCACTACATGATAGTCATGTGATCAGTCCATGCTCAGTCACGGTATCAGTGCATGATCATCCACGTGATCAGTGCATGATCAGCCAGGTGATCAGTTCATGATAGCTATGTGATCAGTTCATGATTTGTCACGTGATCTGTGCATGACCAGGCAGGTGATCAGTGTATGATCAGCCACGTGAACAGTGCATGATAGCCACGTGATCAGTGCATGATCCGTCACCTGATGGGTGTATGATCAGTCACCTGACCGGTACATGGTAGCTACATGATCATTGCATGATCAGCCACGTGAGTAGTGCATGATAGCCACGTGATCAGTGCATGATCAGTCACGTGATCAGTGCATGATCACTCACGTTAACAGTGCATGATAAGTCACCTGATCAGTGCATGATCAGCCACGTGATCAGTGCATGATCTGTCACGTGATTAGTGTATGATCATCCACGTGATCAGTGCATGGGCAGTCACGTGATCAGTGCATGATATAGACGTGATCAGTGCATGATCAGTCTCGTGATAAGTGCATGATAGCCACGTGATCAGTGCATGATCAGTCACCTGATGGGTGTATGATCATTCACGTGACCTGTACATGGTAGCTACATGAACATTGCATGATCAGCCACGTGAGTAGTGCATGATAGCCACGTGATCACTACATGATAGTCATGTGATCAGTCCATGCTCAGTCACGGTATCAGTGCATGATCATCCACGTGATCAGTGCATGATCAGCCAGGTGATCAGTGCATGATAGCTACGTGATCAGTGCATGATTTGTCACGTGATCTGTGCATGACCAGGCAGGTGATCAGTGTATGATCAGCCACGTGAACAGTGCATGATAGCCACGTGATCAGTGCATGATCCGTCACCTGATGGGTGTATGATCAGTCAACTGACCGGTACATGGTAGCTACATGATCATTGCATGATCAGCCACGTGAGTAGTGCATGATAGCCACGTGATCAGTGCATGATCAGTCACGTGTTCAGTGCATGATCAGTCACGTAATCTGTGCATGACCAGGCACGTGATCAGTGTATGACCAGCCACGTGATCAGTGCATGATAGCCACGTGATCAGTGCATGATCAGTCACGTGATCAGTGCATGATCAGTCACGTGATCAGTGGATGATCAGCCACGTGATCAGTGCATGATCAGCCACGTGATCAGTGCATGATCAATTACGTGATCAGTGCATGATCAGTCACGTGACCAGTATATGGTAGCTACGTGATCATTGCATGATCAGCCACATGAGCCGTGCATGATAGCCACGAGATCAGTGGATGATCAGTCACGTGATCAGTGCATGATCAGTCACGTTAACAGTGCATGATAAGTCACGTGATCAGTGCATGATCAATTACGTGATCAGTGCATGATCAGTCACGTGACCAGTACATGGTAGCTACGTGATCATTGCATGATCAGCCGCGTGATCAGTGCATGATAGCCACGTGATTACTGCATGATAGCCACGTGATCAGTGCATGATCAGTCACGTGATACCTGTGTGATCAGCCACGTGATCAGGGCATGATATCCACGTGATCAGTGCATGATAGCCACGTGATCAGTGCATGAGAGCCACGTGATCAGTGCATGATCAGTCACGTGATCATGTGTGATCAGCCACGTGATCAGTGCATGATGAGCAACGTAATCAGTGCAGGATCAATTACGTGATCAGTGCATGATCAGTCACGTGACCAGTACATGGTTGCTACGTGATCGTTGCATGATCAGCCACGTGAGCAGAGCATGATCAGCCACGTGATCAGTGCATGATCAGTCACGTGATCAGTACATGATCAGTCACGTGATCAGTGCATGATCATTTACGTGATCTGTGCATGATCAGTCACGTGACCAGTATATGGTAGCTACGTGATCATTGCATGACGAGCCACGTGATCAGTGCATGATAGCCACGTGATCTGTGCATGATCAGTTACGTGAGCAGAGTATGATCAGCCACGTGATCAGTGCATGAGTGCCACGTGCTCAGTGCATGATATGTCACGTGACAGGTGTGTGATCAGCCACGTGAACAGTGCATGTTCAGCCACGTGATCAGTCCATGATAGCCACGTGATCAGTGCATGATCAGTTACGTGAGCACTGCATGATCAGCCACGTGATCAGTGCATGGTCAGACACGTGAACAGTGTATGATCAGCCATGTGATCAGTGCATGATAGCCACGTGATCAGTGCATTATCAGTCACGTGAGCAGTGTATGATCAGCCACGTGAACAGTGCCTGCTCAGTCACGTGATCTGGGCCTGCTGAGCTGCGTGATTACCGTCTGCTCATCTGCTTGACAATTGCCAGCTGAGCTGCACGATTCCTGCCTGTCATCTGCTTGACAATTGTCAGCTGTGCTGCGTAATTCCTGCCTGCTAGCTGCTTGATTATTGCCAGCTGAGCAGCATGATTCCTCACACCTGAGTTCCATGATTATTGCCTGCTGACTGTTTGATTCGTGCCTACTCAGCTCTTTGTTTATTGCCTCCAGAGGCACATGATCAGTGTATGATAGCAAACATTATCAGTGCATGATCAGTCACATGATCAGCGCCATTAAGTCACGTGATCACTACATGATAGTCATGTGATCAGTCCATGCTCAGTCACGGTATCAGTGCATGATCAGCCACGTGATCAGTGCATGATCAGCCACGTGATCAGTGCATGATAGCCACGTGATCAGTGCATGATTTGTCACGTGATCTGTGCATGACCAGGCAGGTGATCAGTGTATGATCAGCCACGTGAACAGTGCATGATAGCCACGTGATCAGTGCATGATCCGTCACCTGATCGGTGTATGATCAGTCACCTGACCGGTACATGGTAGCTACGTGATCATTGCATGATCAGCCACGTGATCAGTGCATGATAGCCACGTGATCAGTGCATGATCAGTCACGTGATCAGTGCATGATCACCCACGTGAACAGTGCATGATAAGTCACGTGATCAGTGCATGACCAGCCACGTGATCAGTGCATGATAGCCACGTGATCAGTGCATGATCAGTCACGTGATCAGTGCATGATCAGTCACGTGATCAGTGCATGATCAGCCACGTGATCAGTGCATGATCAGCCACGTGATCAGTGCATGATCAGCTACGTGATCAGTGCATGATCAGTCACGTGACCAGTACATGGTAGCTACGTGATCATTGCATGATCAGCCACGTGAGCAGTGCATGATAGCCACGTGATCAGTGCATGATCAGTCACGTGATCAGTGCATGATCAGCCACGTTATCAGTGCATGATCAGCCACGTGATCAGTGCATGATCAGCCACGTGATCAGTGCATGATCAGCCACGTGATCAGTGCATGATCAGCCACGTGATCAGTGCATGATCAGCCACGTGATCAGTGCATGATCAGCCACGTGATCAGTGCATGATAGCCACGTGATCAGTGCATGATCAGTCACGTGATCAGTGCATGATCAGCCACGTGATCAGTGCATGATCAGCCACGTGATCAGTGCATGATCAGCCACGTGATCAGTGCATGATCAGTCACGTGATCAGTGCATGATCAGCCACGTGATCAGTGCATGATCAGCCACGTGATCAGTGCATGATCAGCCACGTGATCAGTGCATGATCAGTCACGTGACCAGTACATGGTAGCTACGTGATCATTGCATGATCAGCCACGTGAGCAGTGCATGATCAGCCACGTGATCAGTGCATGATCAGTCACGTGATCAGTGCATGATCAGCCACGTGATCAGTGCATGATCAGTCACGTGATCAGTGCATGATCAGTCACGTGACCAGTACATGGTAGCCACGTGATCAGTGCATGATCAGCCACGTGAGCAGTGCATGATAGCCACGTGATCAGTGCATGATCAGCCACGTGATCAGTGCATGATCAGCCACGTGATCAGTGCATGATCAGCCACGTGATCAGTGCATGATCAGCCACGTGATCAGGTGCATGATCAGCCACGTGATCAGTGCATGATCAGCCACGTGATCAGTGCATGATCAGCCGCGTGATCAGTGCATGATCAGTCACGTGATCAGTGCATGATCAGCCACGTGATCAGTGCATGATCAGTCACGTGATCAGTGCATGATCAGCCACGTGATCAGTGCACGATAGCCAGGTGATCAGTGCACGATAGCCACGTGATCAGTGCATTATCAGTCACGTGATCAGGTGCATGATCAGCCACGTGATCAGTGCATGATCAGCCACGTGATCAGTGCATGATCAGCCACGTGATCAGTGCATGATCAGTCACGTGATCAGTGCATGATCAGCCACGTGATCAGTGCATGGTCAGACACGTGAACAGTGCATGATCAGCCACGTGATCAGTGCATGATAGCCACGTGATCAGTGCATTATCAGTCACGTGAGCAGCGTATGATCAGCCACGTGAACAGTGCATGCTCAGTCACGTGATCAGGGCCTGCTGAGCTGCGTGATTACTGTCTGCTCATCTGCTTGACAATTGCCAGCTGAGCTGCACGATTCCTGCCTGTCATCTGCTTGACAATTGTCAGCTGTGCTGCGTAATTCCTGCCTGCTCAGCTGCTTGATTATTGCCAGCTGAGCAGCATGATTCCTCACACCTGAGTTCCATGATTATTGCCTGCTGACTGTTTGATTCGTGCCTACTCAGCTCTTTGTTTATTGCCTCCAGAGGCACATGATCAGTGTATGATAGCAAACATGATCAGCGCATGATCAGTCACATGATCAGCGCCATTAAGTCACGTGATCACTACATGATAGTCATGTGATCAGTCCATGCTCAGTCACGGTATCAGTGCATGATCAGCCACGTGATCAGTGCATGATCAGCCAGGTGATCAGTTCATGATAGCCATGTGATCAGTTCATGATTTGTCACGTGATCTGTGCATGACCAGGCAGGTGATCAGTGTATGATCAGCCACGTGAACAGTGCATGATAGCCACGTGATCAGTGCATGATCCGTCACCTGATGGGTGTATGATCAGTCACCTGACCGGTACATGGTAGCTACATGATCATTGCATGATCAGCCACGTGAGTAGTGCATGATAGCCACGTGATCAGTGCATGATCAGTCACGTGATCAGTGCATGATCACTCACGTTAACAGTGCATGATCAGTCACCTGATCAGTGCATGATCAGCCACGTGATCAGTGCATGATCTGTCACATGATCAGTGCATGATCATCCACGTGATCAGTGCATGGGCAGTCATGTGATCAGTGCATGATATAGACGTGATCAGTGCATGATCAGTCTCGTGATAAGTGCATGATAGCCACGTGATCAGTGCATGATCAGTCACCTGATGGGTGTATGATCATTCACGTGACCTGTACATGGTAGCTACATGATCATTGCATGATCAGCCACGTGATTAGTGCATGATAGCCACGTGATCACTACATGATAGTCACGTGATCAGTCCATGCTCAGTCACGGTATCAGTGCATGATCAGCCACGTGATCAGTGCATGATCAGCCAGGTGATCAGTTCATGATAGCTATGTGATCAGTGCATGATTTGTCACGTGATCTGTGCATGACCAGGCAGGTGATCAGTGTATGATCAGCCACGTGAACAGTGCATGATAGCCACATGATCAGTGCATGATCCGTCACCTGATGGGTGTATGATCAGTCAACTGACCGGTACATGGTAGCTACATGATCATTGCATGATCAGCCACGTGAGTAGTGCATGATAGCCACGTGATCAGTGCATGATCAGTCACGTGTTCAGTGCATGATCAGTCATGTAATCTGTGCATGACCAGGCACGTGATCAGTGTATGACCAGCCAAGTGATCAGTGCATGATAGCCACGTGATCAGTGCATGATCAGTCACGTGATCAGTGCATGATCAGTCACGTGATCAGTGGATGATCAGCCACGTGATCAGTGCATGATCAGCCACATGATCAGTGCATGATCAATTACGTGATCAGTGCATGATCAGTCACGTGACCAGTATATGGTAGCTAGGTGATCATTGCATGATCAGCCACATGAGCCGTGCATGATAGCCACGAGATCAGTGGATGATCAGTCACGTGATCAGTGCATGATCACTCACGTTAACAGTGCATGATAAGTCACCTGATCAGTGCATGATCAATTACGTGATCAGTGCATGATCAGTCACGTGACCAGTACATGGTAGCTACGTGATCATTGCGTGATCAGCCGCGTGATCAGTGCATGATAGCCACGTGATCACTGCATGATAGCCACGTGATCAGTGCATGATCAGTCATGTGATACGTGTGTGATCAGCCACGTGATCAGGGCATGATATCCACGTGATCAGTGCATGATAGCCACGTGATCAGTGCATGAGAGCCACGTGATCAGTGCATGATCAGTCACGTGATACATGTGTGATCAGCCACGTGATCAGTGCATGATGAGCCACGTGATCAGTGCAGGATCAATTACGTGATCAGTGCATGATCAGTCACGTGACCAGTACATGGTTGCTACGTGATCGTTGCATGATCAGCCACGTGAGCAGAGCATGATAGCCACGTGATCAGTGCATGATCAGTCACGTGATCAGTACATGATCAGTCACGTGAACAGTGCATGATCATTTACGTGATCTGTGCATGATCAGTCACGTGACCAGTATATGGTAGCTATGTGATCATTCCATGACGAGCCACGTGAGCAGTGCATGATAGCCACGTGATGTGTGCATGATGAGTTACGTGAGCAGAGTATGATCAGCCACGTGATCAGTGCATGAGTGCCACGTGATCAGTGCATGATATGTCACGTGACAGGTGTGTGATCAGCCACGTGAACAGTGCATGTTCAGCCACGTGATCAGTCCATGATAGCCACGTGATCAGTGCATGATCAGTTACCTGAGCACTGTATGATCAGCCACGTGATCAGTGCATGGTCAGACACGTGAACAGTGTATGATCAGCCATGTGATCAGTGCATGATATCCAAGTGATCAGTGCATGATCATCACGTGATCAGTGTATGATCAGCCACGTGAACAGTGCCTGCTCAGTCACGTGATCAGGGCCTGCTGAGCTGCGTGATTACTGTCTGCTCATCTGCTTGACAATTGCCAGCTGAGCTGCACGATTCCTGCCTGTCATCTGCTTGACAATTGACAGCTGTGCTGCGTAATTCCTGCCTGCTAGCTGCTTGATTATTGCCAGCTGAGCAGCATGATTCCTCACAGCTGAGTTCCATGATTATTGCCTGCTGACTGTATAATTCGTGCCTACTCAGCTCTTTGTTTATTGCCTCCAGAGGCACATGATCAGTATATGATAGCAAACATTATCAGTGCATGATCAGTCACATGATCAGAGCCATTAAGTCACGTGATCACTACATGATAGTCATGTGATCAGTCCATGCTCAGTCACGGTATCAGTGCATGATCAGCCACGTGATCAGTGCATGATCAGCCAGGTGATCAGTTCATGATAGCTATGTGATCAGTTCATGATTTGTCACGTGATCTGTGCATGACCAGGCAGGTGATCAGTGCATGATCAGTCACGTGATCAGTGCATGATCAGTCACGTGATCAGTGCATGATCAGTCACGTGATCAGTGGATGATCAGCCACGTGATCAGTGCATGATCAGCCACATGATCAGTGCATGATCAATTACGTGATCAGTGCATGATCAGTCACGTGACCAGTATATGGTAGCTAGGTGATCATTGCATGATCAGCCACATGAGCCGTGCATGATAGCCACGAGATCAGTGCATGATCAGTCACGTGATCAGTGCATGATCACTCACGTTAACAGTGCATGATAAGTCACCTGATCAGTGCATGATCAATTACGTGATCAGTGCATGATCACTCACGTGACCAGTACATGGTAGCTACGTGATCATTGCATGAACAGCCGCGTGAGCAGTGCATGATAGCCACGTGATCAGTGCATGATCTGTCGCATGATCAGTGTATGATCATCCGGGTGATCAGTGCATGGGCAGTCATGTGATCAGTGCATGATATAGACGTGATTAGTGCATGATCAGTCTCGTGATCAGTGTATGATCAACCACGTGATCAGTGCACGATAGCCAGTTAATGAGTGCACGATAGCCAGATGATCAGTGCATTATCAGTCACGTGATCAGTGTATGATCAGCCAAGTAATAAGTGCATGATAGCCAACTGATCAGTGTATGATCAGCCACGTGATCAGTGCATGATCAGTTACGTGAGCAGTGTATGATCAGCCACGTGATCAGTGCATGGTCAAACACGTGAACAGTGTATGATCAGCCACGTGATCAGTGCATGATAGCCACGTGATCAGTGCATTATCAGTTACGTGAGCAGCGTATGATCAGCCACGTGAACAGTGCATGCTCAGTCACGTGATCTGGGCCTGCTGAGCTGCGTGATTACCGTCTGCTCATCTGCTTGACAATTGCCAGCTGAGCTGCACGATTCCTGCCTGTCATCTGCTTGACAATTATCAGCTGTGCTGCGTAATTCCTGCCTGCTCAGCTGCTTGATTATTGCCAGCTGAGCAGCATGATTCCTCACACCTGAGTTCCATGATTATTGCCTGCTGACTGTTTGATTCGTGCCTACTCAGCTCTTTGTTTATTGCCTCCAGAGGCACATGATCAGTGTATGATAGCAAACATGATCAGCGCATGATCAGTCACATGATCAGAGCCATTAAGTCACGTGATCACTACATGATAGTCATGTGATCAGTCCATGCTCAGTCACGGTATCAGTGCATGATCAGCCACGTGATCAGTGCATGATCAGCCAGGTGATCAGTTCATGATAGCTATGTGATCAGTTCATGATTTGTCACGTGATCTGTGCATCACCAGGCAGGTGATCAGTGCATGATCAGCCACGTGATCAGTGCATGATCCGTCACCTGATGGGTGCATGATCAGTCACCTGACCGGTACATGGTAGCTACATGATCATTGCATGATCAGCCACGTGAGTAGTGCATGACAGCCTCGTGATCAGTGCATGATCAGTCACGTGATCAGTGCATGATCAGTCACGTTAACAGTGCATGATCAGTCACCTGATCAGTGCATGATCAGCCACGTGATCAGTGCATGATCTGTCACGTGATCAGTGCATGATATCCACGTGATCAGTGCATGATCAGTCGCGTGAGCAGTGCATGATATCCACGTGATCAGTGCATGATCAGTCGCGTGATCAGTGCATGATCAGCCACGTGATCAGTGCATGATCAGTCACGTGATCGGTGCATGATCAGTCACGTGACCAGTGCATGATCAGCCACGTGATCAGTGCATGATCAGCCACGTGATCAGTGCATGATCAGCCACGTGATCAGTGCATGATCAGCCACGTGATCAGTGCATGATCAGTCACGTGATCAGTGCATGATCAGCCACGTGATCAGTGCATGATCAGCCACGTGATCAGTGCATGATCAGCCACGTGATCAGTGCATGATCAGCCACGTGATCAGTGCATGATCAGGCACGTGATCAGTGCATGATCAGCCACGTGATCAGTGCATGATAGCCACGTGATCAGTGCATGATCAGTCACGTGATGGGTGCATGATCAGTCACGTGACCAGTACATGGTAGCTACGTGATCAGTGCATGATCAGCCACGTGATCAGTGCATGATAGCCACGTGATCACTGCATGATAGTCATGTGATCAGTCCATGCTCAGTCACGGTGATCAGTGCATGATCATCCACGTGATCAGTGCATGATCAGCCAGGTGATCAGTGCATGATAGCCACGTGATCAGTGCATGATCAGTCACGTGATCTGTGCATGACCAGGCAGGTGATCAGTGCATGATCAGCCACGTGAACAGTGCATGATAGCCACGTGATCAGTGCATGATCCGTCACGTGATCGGTGCATGATCAGTCACGTGACCGGTACATGGTAGCTACGTGATCAGTGCATGATCAGCCACGTGATCAGTGCATGATAGCCACGTGATCAGTGCATGATCAGTCACGTGATCAGTGCATGATCAGCCACGTGATCTGTGCATGACCAGCCACGTGATCAGTGTATGACCAGCCACGTGATCAGTGCATGATAGCCACGTGATCAGTGCATGATCAGTCACGTGATCAGTGCATGATCAGTCACGTGATCAGTGCATGATCAGCCACGTGATCAGTGCATGATCAGCCACGTGATCAGTGCATGATCAATTACGTGATCAGTGCATGATCAGTCACGTGACCAGTATATGGTAGCTAGGTGATCATTGCATGATCAGCCACATGAGCCGTGCATGATAGCCACGAGATCAGTGCATGATCAGTCACGTGATCAGTGCATGATCAGTCACGTTAACAGTGCATGATAAGTCACGTGATCAGTGCATGATCAATTACGTGATCAGTGCATGATCAGTCACGTGACCAGTACATGGTAGCTACGTGATCAGTGCGTGATCAGCCGCGTGATCAGTGCATGATAGCCACGTGATCACTGCATGATCAGCCACGTGATCAGTGCATGATCAGTCACGTGATACGTGCATGATCAGCCACGTGATCAGGGCATGATAGCCACGTGATCAGTGCATGATCAGCCACGTGATCAGTGCATGATGAGCCACGTGATCAGTGCATGATCAGTCACGTGATACATGTGTGATCAGCCACGTGATCAGTGCATGATGAGCCACGTGATCAGTGCATGATCAGTTACGTGATCAGTGCATGATCAGTCACGTGACCAGTACATGGTAGCTACGTGATCGTTGCATGATCAGCCACGTGAGCAGAGCATGATAGCCACGTGATCAGTGCATGATCAGTCACGTGATCAGTACATGATCAGTCACGTGAACAGTGCATGATCATTTACGTGATCAGTGCATGATCAGTCACGTGACCAGTATATGGTAGCTACGTGATCATTCCATGACCAGCCACGTGATCAGTGCATGATAGCCACGTGATGTGTGCATGATGAGTCACGTGAGCAGAGTATGATCAGCCACGTGATCAGTGCATGAGTGCCACGTGATCAGTGCATGATATGTCACGTGACAGGTGCGTGATCAGCCACGTGAACAGTGCATGTTCAGCCACGTGATCAGTCCATGATAGCCACGTGATCAGTGCATGATCAGTTACCTGAGCACTGCATGATCAGCCACGTGATCAGTGCATGGTCAGCCACGTGAACAGTGTATGATC
Source organism: Bos javanicus (assembly GCF_032452875.1). Classification (NCBI taxonomy): domain Eukaryota; kingdom Metazoa; phylum Chordata; class Mammalia; order Artiodactyla; family Bovidae; genus Bos; species Bos javanicus. Next base: position 336,561 of record NW_026893840.1, read on the forward strand.
AGCCATGTGATCAGTGCATGATATCCACGTGATCAGTGCATGATCATCACGTGATCAGTGCATGATCAGCCACGTGATCAGTGCATGATCAGTCACGTGATCA